>NC_134849.1:45419954-45745787 GCF_965363235.1 Mytilus galloprovincialis
TCTTGAGCTAACTACCCGGTAGTCATTGGTCTTACTACTAATTATGCTTATGGCTGGTGGAAAAACTTCATATTCCATATTTGAATTCTTTGGATTTGTGTTGAATGCACCTGCCACATGCCAAATACAAACTCGCAACCTCAGTTTTGACAAGCTAGTAATACAGTAGTAAGACTACTTTAATAGATCACTTGACCAAGGAGGCCCCTTTTAAAAAAGTTTTAAATCCCCAAAAATGAATCATTTACTGTATATAATAATTTCATTTTTTTTTATAGTCAGTGCATGTAGTACTGGAGATATTAAATGTGGTCCTGGTACATGTTATACAAAAAATGGAAATGTATATTGTGACTGTCCTCCTGGATTCTTAGGCAATCGATGTCAAAGTGAGTACTATACTACAATTAATTACAATATAAAAATAAGGAGATATGGTTTGATTGCCAATGAGACAACTCTCAATAGAGACACTCTAACATAAGGACACTATATAGCATGAAGACAGGATGTACCATGAAGACACTAACATAATGACACTATGTAGCATGAAGACATGATATAAAATGTACCATGGTGACACACTAACATAAGGACACTATATAGCATGAAGACATGGTGTACCATGGAGACACTCTAACATAAGGACACTATGTAACATGGAGACATGCTGTACCATGGAGACACTCTAATAAAAGGACACTATATAGCATGAAGACATGAACATGTGATTTCATGATTTTGCAAAAGTCAGCATACAAATTAATTGAAAAAGTCTAATTCATTGAACACTTAAATTCATAGTTCACCTGTATCTTCGAAAAACCATGAAATTTGGTATCCGAACAATAATAATATATCCACAGTAAATGATGTTAAGAGGTAGCTTGTCCAGTTTAGTTTGATCTTTTAATAATTGTTTATGTTTTAGATGATCCTTGCTCAGGTGTAGATTGCAGTGGTAATGGACAGTGTCAGTTTAACAGAACAACTGGACAGGCTATGTGTATGTGTAATGGACAATTTAGTGGAAAGTCTTGTGAAAGTGAGTTCTAACTAAACTAAGTTTATACACAATAAAGCACAACTATATGAAATCTTTCTTTTTTTATTATCAAACTTTGATCTTGCAGTGATTACTATGTAGTCTATTAGGGGCATTCACAAGAAAATGATTAGATGCAAAAAGAAGGACATTGTCCTGAGACTTCTGAAAGGGAATCAATAAGTCAAGTATCATTTTTTATATTTGATACTTGTTTATACTGAGCTAAAGTTGAGTACTGTAAGTTCAGAAATTAATGCAAGGTTTTTATTATTGCCAAAATGCAACAGAGTTGTAAACGCAATAATTTAAACCCTCATTTTGAAATATTTCATATGAACTAAATATGATTTTTCTCAAAATCGTAAAAATTGAAGGACATTTACATGATTTAAGTTTAAAATGGCAAAATCGCAATAATAAAAGCACGCAATAATATCTGAATTTACAGTATTCAATGAAAAAAAGAAGATGTGATGATATGATTGCAATATGACAACTGTTCACAAGAGAACAAATTAACAATTATAGGTCACCATAAGACCTTCAACAATGAGCAAAAGATTTAAAATAATATAAATAGATACTACTGTTGAAAAAAACTATTTTTTAATTTAATTTAAATTTAGTCTATATATTTTCAGATGACGCATGCAGTTTGATAAATTGTAAAAATGGAACCTGCAAAGTTGATCCAACAACTAAACAAGCATACTGCGAATGTATTGGTAACTTCATTGGAAGAAACTGTGAAAGTAAGGAAATATACTAAAAACTAATTATATGATTATATAAGGAGATGTTGTATGATTGCCATAGAGACAATTGAAAATTAGCCCTCAACAATGAGTAAAACAGGAACTGTATATTTAGCTATTTAAGGTTCTTATATATGATAGAATTTAATACAATTCAAAGGATAAATAAATTTGTCAAAGAATAATTTCTTAAATTTGAAATTCTTTTAATAAAAGGGACAAGTTAAACTTCTAACGAAATATTTTAGTTAAACTCAGATTTTAATTTGGCTTTGATGTTGAGTTTTATCAGCAATGACGCTTATATTTGGAAAAGGTAGAACTTAAGTTTCTAATTTCTAACCCTCTTAATCATTTTTCTGGTGTTAACAAATAGTCACTGGAATTACTATACCATAATTAATATGTATCTCATTTAATACATGTACTTTTCAAGGAATCTGAATAGTTTGATCGAAGCAAATAATGTATTCAACAGCTTTAAAATATTAAAATTGCAAAGTCAAACCAGATCAAATAGTCTTGCCGATAAAACTATTTGCTCTAGTTGTATAGAAGGCTAAGAATTATTTAGACAAAGTTTAGAACGATAAAGCTATCTTTCTCTGGAATTAAGATTCAAATAAATAATTAAGACGTGATATTGTAAATAATTTATATTGAATCATAGGTAAAAAGTGACTCATTGGTCCATAAATGGTCAGGTGTATTTTGTATGTCTGGTTTCTTTTTGTTCTCATATATACTGTAAATTCAGAAATTATTGTGTGCATTTATGATTGCGATTTTGTAATTTTAGACTAAATTACGATTATTATTTTTAAGATTTTGAAAAAAATCAAGTTTAATTCATATGAAATATTTCAAAATGCAAGTATAAATTATTGCGTTTACAACTCTGTCTTATTTTTCACAATAATAAAAACCTCCCAATAGTTTCTGAATTTACAGTACTAACTTACTTACTTACTGCATTTTTTACTGATTCCAGTCTCTCCATGTGATAATCCTGCCTCTATGTGTATCCATGGTGGTAACTGTACATTACTGGCAGATGGAAATATTACATGTAGCTGTCCTGATGGATACTCAGGTGGTATGTGTGAACGTAAGTACTAGAAATTATGGATTCTTAGGTGATTGGTGTGAACATAAGTACTACAGTTAGAGATTATAAAACGGTTATAGTTTTAGAGATTATAAACCTGTTATCGTTTAGAGATTATAAAACTGTTATAGGTGTCAGACCACCAATTAAAAATCCCTACCACCAATTAAAAATCCCTATCTGTTCAACCAAATTTTGCAATTTTCACAGCTTTCTAAATATTTTACCTTAAGTTTAACTTCATAGAAACCAGGTACATCCTGAATTGTACATGTATCAGCTCTCTACATGTCAATTTTCACCATACCTTTAAAGCATTCTAACAAAATAACTGCCCTTGAACAGAGGTACTCCAAAAATTAAAAACCAATTGTTCAGAGAACAATTGCAGGTCTTTCCATCAAAACAATGTATTTTGATATGAAAAGTTGTGAAACTAAGTTTAAAATGTCATTTCAATCTTCAAATGATAGCTCCTAGTAAGCTGATTCCAAAAATATATTGTTTCCATACATTTTTTTTTAAATAAGGGAGATAATTTGTTACTTCCGTTTTGAAAAATGTTACTTCCGATTATATTTGAATATTTACTTGACACTGATTCCAAAAATATCTGGTTCTATATACTTTTATATTAAAAAGTACAAAAAAATAGCTATTTCCGGTTTACAAAAGGTCACTTCCGGTTGTTTTTACAAGGTTAAATGGTTTGATATCTTTTTCTAAAAGTTGTATATCTTTATCATGTATACATATAGAATAAAAGCAAAGGTCAAAATCTAGAACGTCAAATTAAGCTATGACCTTGAGATCAGTTTCAAGGTCATAAACCAAGGACCTCAAATCAAAAGACCATAGGTCTTTATTATATTTAGTTAATGAGTTATATCACCAAACGCGTATTTTTAAATACAAGAGGGGAGAAAACTCCCTTTTACATTCAACGTACGCTTGCAATCAAAATTTACATCTTACGACGTGTCGCAACTAACAATTTAGTAAAAATAATTTGTTGATATCTTATACAGTCTTTGGATATAAGTGAAAATAAGCCGAATTCAAATATTAGAATATGACCTTGACCTTTGACCTTGACCTAATTTTCATTTTTTGGGACCAAGGACCTCAAATCAAAAGATCCTAGGTCTCTATCACTTATGATTTATAAGATAGAAATTCATATCACTTATATCAGATGCATAAGGGGAAATAACTCTCATATGGAGCGGTCATATCGCTTCGGTCAAAATAGGACAAATCATGCAAAGGATATAACGAGCAATTTTGTAAAATAAATTTGTCATGATCTTTTACGGTTGCGAAGGAGATGCGCTAACAAGGAAAACAGTGTTTGGGGAGATAACTCCTACAAAGAAAAGTATTCGTTTACGCAGGGTAAATTTCAAAAGTGCATAAACTGTTCGATATCATATACCAAATATCTAAGCGACATATTGCGAAACAAATGTTTATCGCAAGAACAAAATTAGGCGGAAGAAAAAAAAAAAAAAAAAATAATCAGAAGAAAAACAATAGGTCTTTCCACAGAAAAGTGGAAAGACCTAATAAACCCTGGTTTTCTGGAAATCTTAAACTAGTATACTATGGAGCGCATTAATCCTCAATTTTTAATGCAAACTCATAGACAAGTACATTTTGGCTCGAAATGGTCTAGATATATTTCTCTTTCATCAAAAGTTTCATTTCTGCAAATCTGTTTGTTAGTTTAAGTAAACAAGGACATCAAAAGCACTAGTTTGTGTCAGAGTAGGGCTACTTTTATATACGTTCTAAATGGGAGGGAGTAATTGGTGGTCTGACACCTAAAGAGCAAAAAAAGTTGATCAGAAATCATTTGTTTTGTTTTTTCCTAATCCTTGATCAATTTGTAGTTGAAAAAATCCTTTCTGAGCATAATACGACTCATATTACAATTTCACAGCTCAATTTAAACTGACTGTAATGTAAGCCTTTGATAGAAAATACTTGAAAATCTCATTTTGGACTAGAGGAACATAAACTTTCAATATCAAGATCAGTTTTTGTTGATTTTTCCTTGTTTGTTCTACTGCTTTAAAGACTTTCCACAATTTTTACAATGTTTAGTTAAAAATCAAAGGTATTGAAGAGTCAAGAAGTATTGACCCCCCTTTTTTACACTGGTGTCAGTAATGGGACTATTAACTGATCAGAAGTGCAGTCATGGTCATTTAACTGTTTTATTTACTATCAGTCAATAAAATTTAAGGTATAAAACTTTCATTTGAGATAATAAATAAGATTTTTGTTAGTTTATGCAGTGTTTATATCAGGCTATGTTATCTGCCATACACATGGTAGGCCACAATGATATAAGGAGTAAAAATCAAATAATTGCATTAAATCTTCATGACAACAATTTTCTTTGGGTAGAAATCAACCTATGTTTTAATGTTTAACACCACAGAAACAACTTTCTGTGCATTTATAACAATTTATAACATTTTTTATATGAAAGCATATTGTCAGGGTGGGAAAAGCTAAAAATAGCACAAATTTAGGTTTAAGGCTCTTAATTTGCAATATGTGACTTTTTGCTCCAAAAAAGATTATATGTGACTACTATTATTTCAAATGATCAGTTAAGACCAAAAAATCAATTGTTTTCTGAATTTTGGGTTTCACCGCATTTCTCTTAAAGGTGTCAGACCACCAATTAAAAATCCCTATCTGTTCAACCAAATTTTGCAATTTTCACAGCTTTCTAAATATTTTACCTTAAGTTTAACTTCATAGAAACCAGGTATCTCCTGAATTGTACATGTATCAGCTTTCTACATGCCAATTTTCACCATACCTTTAAAGCCTTCTAACAAAATAACTGACCTTTGTTGGTTTGTTTAAGTAAACAAGGACATCAAAAGCACTATTTTGTGTCAGAGTAGGGCTACTTTTACATACGTTCTAAATGGGAGGGAGTAATTGGTGGTCTGTTATAGGTTTAGAGATTATAAAACTGTGATAGTTTTAGAGATTATAAAACTATTATAGTTTTAGAGATTATAAACCTGTTATAGTTTTGGAGATTATAAAACTGTGATAGTTTTAGAGATTATAAAACGGTTATAGTTTTAGAGATTATAAAACTGTGATAGTTTTAGAGATTATAAATCTGTTATATTATTAAAGATTATAAAACTGTTATAGTTTTATGCTTTTGGTGGCAATTGTCGCAACTTTCCACTCATATTTTTTTATAACAGTGCTGTCTAACAACAAATATACAAAACTTTTATGAAGCATGAAAAATCGGAAACATTTTCCCTAAAGGGGGGTGGGTAGGATTTTCTAGAACATCCCTGAATATTTATCTTGTATATACCAGTATTTACTGAGACTATGAAAGATCTAATTTCAAAACTAACTTTTCCAATCACATGAACACCGATTGACAAATGTGAAATGATTTTCATATTGCAGAGTTGTAAATAAATGCTACAAATATAGAATTAACTTTATGATATCCTGTTTGATACTAGGCTTATGCACAGAGTTGGATGTTAAAGTGCTAGCTGTAACAGTCCACAGGTAGAAACATCAAAATATAGCTACTCAGATACATTATTTTGACTCTTGAGCTAACTACCCGGTAGTCATTGGTCTTACTACTAATTATGCTTATGGCTGGTGGAAAAACTTCATATTCCATATTTGAATTCTTTGGATTTGTGTTGAATGCACCTGCCACATGCCAAATACAAACTCGCAACCTCAGTTTTGACAAGCTAGTAATACAGTAGTAAGACTACTTTAATAGATCACTTGACCAAGGAGGCCCCTTTTAAAATTGAAGAAGTTTTAACTCCCCAAAAATGAATCATTTACTGTATATAATAATTTCATTTTTTTTATAGTCAGTGCATGTAGTACTGGAGATATTAAATGTGGTCCTGGTACATGTTATACAAAAAGTGGAAATGTATATTGTGACTGTCCTCCTGGATTCTTAGGCAATCGATGTCAAAGTGAGTACTATACTACAATTAATTACAATATAAAAATAAGGAGATATGGTTTGATTGCCAATGAGACAACTCTCAATGGAGACACTCTAACATAAGGACACTATATAGCATGAAGACAGGATGTACCATGGAGTCACTCTAACATAAGGACACTATATAGCATGAAGACAGGATGTACCATGAAGACACTAACATAATGACACTATGTAGCATGAAGACATGATATAAAATGTACCATGGTGACACACTAACATAAGGACACTATATAGCATGAAGACATGCTGTACCGTGGTGACACTCTAACATAAGGACACTATGTAACATGCAGACATGAACATGTGATTTCATGATTTTGCAAAAGTCAGCATACAAATTAATTTAAAAAGTCTAATTCATTGAACACTTAAATTCATAGTTCACCTGTATCTTCGAAAAACCATGAAATTTGGTATCCGAATAATAATAATATATCCACAGTAAATGATGTTAAGAGGTAGCTTGTCCAGTTTAGTTTGATCTTTTAATAATTGTTTATGTTTTAGATGATCCTTGCTCAGGTGTAGATTGCAGTGGTAATGGACAGTGTCAGTTTAACAGAACAACAGGACAGGCTATGTGTATGTGTAATGGACAATTTAGTGGAAAGTCATGTGAAAGTGAGTTCTTAACTAAACTAAGTTTATACAACAATATTCACAAATATATGAAAACGACATGGGAACCTTCATGACAGCTTTTGGTCATTCTCAACTATTTAAGGGGAGCCATAAAGGTTTGGCTGCTAATGGCATTTGAATTGTTACAAATGGCAATTAGGAGAATATTGATTATTCAATAATGAAAACTCAAATAAATATAATTTAAATAAGCAATATATCAACCTGTTCATTTTTCCTAACATGGAATTGCTATTTGAGGCATATATATATACATGAAGAAATAAATTTGAATGGGTTATAAAAAAGATTACCAAGTAACACTGTCCACACTTAAGGGACTATGCATGGACAACAAAAATCAAAGGACTATAACTGTGTACTTGAACCTAATGCTGTATGGCGTAGACTTGGTTTGTAATGATGAAAGTTCCTCCATCGTTCAATTTTCACACATGGAGATCCCTGAGATACTATATAATATTACTTAAGAATCGAATTTTGTAACTTCGTTGGGTTGTAAAAGCATTGACCGAAGTACATTTTGTATGAAGCACTGAAGCACTTCAATCTAAAAATGTGATCATGGTCAAAGCTTTTACAACCCCATGAAGGTACAAAAAGAAGCATTCAATACTTTTAATTACATTTTTTAGCTATGATTATGAAAACACGTATTTAATAATTGTTTTATTTAATTCGCCTGTGCACTTTATTGTGGGACCACGTGTTATCATGAATGAAAAGTTTTATTGAGTGATTCAATTGCTTAAGGAATAACACGTGCTGTACATTTAACCAATCAGAATAAAGTAGTATAATGAAACATACATCTAATGTAATTATATTGAAATACTTAGTTAAATGTTTCTGATTCCAGTATCTCCATGCGATAATAAATGTTTAAATAATGGTAGCTGTCAGATTAGCGATGGAAATGTATCATGTAGCTGTCGTGGTGGATTCTCAGGTGATAGATGTGAACGTAAGTAGTAGAATTTGGAATAAGTAGTTAGATCTTTTTTGACATTGGGGGTTACTTTTCTACTCATCATCATTATTTCTTATAGAAAATGTCTAACAATATATGTATAGCAGGAAGTGTTGTTTTGATATTCCAAAAGCATGAGTTTAAATTCCAGCAAGGGATTAGAACAAAAATTTGTTTCTAAAATTTTGCAGATTAAGCATTATTGGGCTGATATTTAAAGTAGTTATGTACATAATGTTACTCTACAATATGTATGAGGGATGTCAATGAGTACTTGAGTGCTCCAGTATCACTCAGTAGTACCTAGTATTGAAAACTAAAATTATACTTGACTAATATGTCTCTTGTTAGAATGTTGTTGCTTTCCTAAGTTTAAACAAAAAATATTTCTATTGAGAGCGACCCAAGTGAAATTAAATATTAATTTAAATTCATCAAAATAAAAATATGATTCAAATGTTTGCGTTTAACTGTCATTTAAATTTCTCTCAAATAGAAGATCCTATGAACAAGAACACTCTTCCACATCTTACACTTTGGCACTATCTTGGGCATTCCCCCACCTCTATAACATCAGATCATATATTTAAATTCAAGCAGGACTGTTAGTTACCTAACCATTTCACTAACGAAGTTGAGAAATCGTCTTGTCCCAGAAAAAGTTGACAAGATAATACTTCTACACAAGAAAAAATTTGATGGTTAGGTGGCCACCAGGGCTTCCAAAAAATATTTGAGCCAGCCGGACATTTCATATCTGATCCCGATTTTAATCCCTTAAGACTGTAATAATAGTCACAAAAGGCAATTATTGTAATGAGATGGCCATTCCAATGATTGACATTACATTAAAAAACGATTTTAAACTTTACTTTGAAATGGTATGAATTTGATGTTTGGATGTAACTGTTTAATTGGCAGTGCATCATTCAAAGAGTGCACATCAGCGTGCTCATATCTGCCTTAGACTTTTTATTCGTGCAAAATGACATTGTCAAAAACTGTACTTTCGTTTTCTAACCGGATGTTGACTTGACAATGGTAAAACATGGACCATAAACGGATACGTAAAATCCGTGTACGTTTACAAAGCACGACTGAGAGAAGAAGCTCTTTCCACGTATTTCTTCAACAAAATACTTGAATTGAACGTTAGCTACAAGTATCAATCATAATTTTAACATTTTTGAAGAAATGTAGGATGCATTATTGGCCACCCTCAGAAAATAATTAAAGGCATCAGTAAGTTCTAACCATCACTGCTTTGATGATTATTATGAGTGTTTTTTTACATTTCCCAAAATGCTATTTTGAGTAATAATTTTCTAAAAGATATTAATTAATTAATTGATAAGATAATTTCCAGTTTACTTTATTAGTACATGTAATAGTTGAGCTATTAGTTATGGTATAAAATTCTTTGGACTATCATCTAGTCCTAGGTAATAATGTTGAGGGTTATACGTTTACAAGACAACGACCCACAATACATAAATTGTATCATTGATATGTTCATAATTATAAATTAACTGTTAACAAAAATTTGAATTTTTAATACTTAGGCTTTTCTACCTCAGGAATAGATCATCTTAGCTGTATTTGGCAAAACTTTTATGAATGTTTGGTCCTCAATGCTCTACAAGTTCATACTTTTTGTGGCCTTTTTAACATTTTTTTATTTGAGTGTCACTGATGAGTCTTTTGTAGACGAAACATGCGTCTGACGTAAATATAAACTTTCAAACCTGGTATTTATGATGAGTTTATTTGGTATCATTTTGTGTTTCTATTTTGTAAATGATTGACCAAGCAAGTACTTGAGTATTGCTTGGTATTATTAATCCAATGAGTAATTGATTAGTAAATATTCACAGAGTTGACATCCCTAATTATGTATATACAAAACTTTAATCTAGCATGAAAAATTGAAATGTTCAAAACATTTAACTTGTACATTGAAACTATCAAAGTTCTAACTTCAGAACTGAATTCATTCTCCAAACGACATGAATACTGATGGTCAAAGAAAACAAGAATCGAGAAACACTTATTTACCACATTAACAAACAACAACCACTGATCATCAGGTTCCTGACTTAAGACATATGTGTAAACAAATGCAAGGGGTTTATACATTCAAATCGGCACCAACCTTCCCCTCTAACCTGAAACAAGTGTAACATCACAACATAGAAAGACATAGTATTTTTCAAGACTATTTCTAAATGTTTTATATGCCACACCTTAGATAGTAGAGGGGCATTATGTTTTCTGGTCTGTGTGTCTGTTCCTCCATCTGTCCCGCCTCAGGTTAAAGTTTTTGGTCGAGGTAGTTTTTGATGAAGTTGAAATCCAATCATTTTGAAATCTTGTACACATGTTCCCTATGACATGATCTTACCAATTTTAATGCCAAATTAAAGTTTTTACCCCAATGTCACGGTCCACTGAACATGGAAAATGATAGTGCAAGTGGGCATCTGTGTACTATGAACACATTCTTGTTTAGTTGTGATTTAAAGTTACTGTTTTTAAACATATGTCACCTTTCTAGAATGTATTTTGGTGACATACCATTTACCCTCCCCCACCTGAAAAAAAAACACAATAGAAAAACAAACCAAAATTAAAAAAATAAAAAATAAAAAACTGTTACCAAAGTATAAAACATTTTATTTTTGAAGTGTATGTTATGCTAAAATAGGTATCTAATAAATTCTGGTCTGTATGGGTTTTACAGAATGGAGAATAATGGACTAAGCGTACATGTACAGATATATGGGCCCAAAAAATAAAGATTAGAGATATATGGGTAAAAAGAAATAAAAAGTACTAAAATTTAGAATAAAAGACAAAAAAAATGAAGAATGGAGAACTATCCCAAAAAATTTATAAAAATACAGAAATGAATAACCCCCTATTCAGACGTGACCCTCATGAGTAGACAAGTTTCAATTTCTTTTGAATTTCAACTTTGAACATTGTACAATTAGAACAAAAAGGTAGCAGAATGATGTGATAAGGGAGATAACCCAATTATTTCTAATCATGAATAAACCTCTGTTGACTGCTTCAATTCTTACAAGATTTATGTAACTTATATCATAGATTCTGTCTGTCTTGAGCAAGTTTGAAAATAAGCACCTATTGATTATTGTATGACCGTTGGAAATTTTAATTATATTGGAAATTGGATTGTATTTGCTATCAATTGAGCCTTCATTTCTCCAAGATATTAATAAAACGTTTTAAAGAACCTTTTTTTTTAGTTATTGCCCTTAGATACTGTGGATTCATGAAATCCATGAAAATTGGTTTCCAACGAATATTAATGAAACCACAGTAGATAAAACTTGAGGAGCCTAAATGTAATTCTGAAATACAAAACTTGAATATGGGAGATATAACAATGACAGGGAGGATAACTCTTTTAATTTCCTATGCAAACTTGGAAAGGGGAAATAACTCAATGGTTTTCAATGCAATATATTTTACTTTCAGAATCTCCTTGTACAAATCATACTAATTGTGGTGAAAATGGTAAATGCTGTGTTGATGAAAATGGTCTTCCTAAATGTTATTGCAACCCTGGTTATTTTGGAACTCTTTGTACTAGTAAGTATTTTGTCAAATGTCATTTTTATACACCTTTCTTAATTGAGAGGTATGATTGTTTACCATAGTCCGTCTATCCATTAATTTTTCATAGAGTGACTCAAATTTGGCTAAACCAATTCCCTTGAAACTTAACTACAACCTCTACACACTGTTGTTGGGATTGTTAAAGTCATATGAAACTTCAAATTAAAAAAAAATGATGCATATGATTTTTATAAATAAATGGATATATATATAGTTTTCATTATAAAACTTATGTACATATACTTTTTTCTGAAGAAAATTCTTTAATTTGTCCACATTTATAAGAAGTTTACTTTATTTTAATTGCTTGCTTCCATGAAGCAATTTGCTGACATATTTCTGTATATGCATGTGACCTTAGTGCATACCTGCCAAGTTTTGAAAGTGCCCATGGGGGTTTTAGTGCGCGACAACAATTTCAAAGTAAACAATTCTTTGCGATGACTATTTTGCGTGTGCTGTTTTGTGGTCTAGAAAAAGTGTCATATTTGTAAGATGAGCTTAAGTCTTTTTCTTAAGTTTATTTGCATGATTCTAGTTATTATATATCAGTAGAAAAGATGAACATGTAGCTGCAAGACCAGGAATTAATTTCATGTGTAAGGATATTAAAAAATTGTTGACATATTCATATTTTATATGAACAAACCTTTCCCAAAGACTTATACATCTTATGATATTTTCGAACATCCTGGCACTTTAAATTTCTAGGAGGTGAAATTCTCAGGATTTTACCTCAAACTCTATGGGAAATTACAATGTTTAATTCCAATTTAAAACCAAACGGTAAAAGATATCACAAAGATTTTTATAACACATATCTAATATGATAAGGAGATTTGAAAAAAACGATCTCAAATTTAATTTTAATGATTCAACAAAAATTAAATTGAGTTTTAAGTTTGTGTACATATATATGGTAAAACCCTAGGATTTGCCACCGCTTCAACTCCAATATTCAAATAGATAAACACAATCTAATTATCTGATTGGTCAATCTTCAGCTGTGATGCAAGCATGAAATTATGTATATGGTCAACACATGTCCAAGAATTTTGGTATGTTCTTGGCCTAATATATCATGTATATCTTCTTTATTTTTCCAAATAATTGAACCCTACATTTAGAAAAGTAGTTCTAAATATAATGTCAGAATTTCCCATTTTTACATGTAAGTTAAATAAAAATCTACATTTTTCATTTTTATTTTTCACAGAAGTAAAATGACCCCTAGACTAAGGCAAGTCCCTCATTTAAGGGATTCCTCATGTGGGTTTTTTTCTTTTGTCCATGTGAAAAATAAAGAATAGTACATTAAATGATGTGGTATTTTAATTAAATACATAAATAACATTTGTTACAGCAAGTGTAATATCAATAAATTAGTGAATAAACTACTATTTATTATCTTTATGGTAGTACTGCATCATTGAATAGGGATAGCAAGGTATCAAAATTTTCTTAGACAAGTCATTTTTCTCCATTTCATAATAATAAAAACAAGTATTTTCTTATTGTTTTGTTCATTTTTACTAGTTAAATTTAGAATATAAAGAAAGCTAATGAATAGCAGATTTAAATTCTGTATAACATGATGCATATTATTTGTTGTAAAGCAATGAAATTTCTTCCTAATAAAACATGAGCCGGAAGAAATAGCGCAAATGACGTTTATTTTGACTGCCGACGTCGCCGGTATTTTTATAATGTCTGGAAAGAATGCAAAACCGGGATAGGTGGTAGGGTACTAGGTATTTCAACAAAGTATGAAAACGAAAGTAGAGATTCAAAATTTTCATGTTATATAGGTTTCCAGAAGTAGATCGTATTAAAAGTGTATTTTATTCAAAATCAAACTTTTCGAACAAAATTTTACTAATTTTTTCTTGAAGCTCTTAAATTGAAACCGGCATCATCGTAAAATTCAAAACATTTACCTAATAGCACTATCATGTCTCAATCTCTCTTTCGTCTACCACCTACCCCGAACACATCCCAAAGATTGCAAAGAAGACATCAAAAGGGATTTTCGAAAACGTTGAGAACGTCTCCGGCTGGAGTATCAGTGTCATTGACACTTTGCTTCTTTGCAACACGCTTCCTGGTAATTAATATAAATTATATGCATATTCCGCACATTTAAACAATAACCGATTAATCTTTGCACAATATTCGCGTAGAATACTGAGTTGAAAAAATGTTTGAAATAATATTTTTTAAAAAGTAGCACGTACACCTGGGGTTAATTTCTACAACGCAAAGTGCGATAAAAATAGATTAGTTCGATTTTCTAAAAATCAACAGATGCTCTAAAATTAAATCATCTGAAATAAAAGCATGGAAAATAACAAACAGATATAACTTACACGGTAACATAATAGTTGTCGACAAGAGAAGAATATACGGCAAAACAATGATAAAATTTACAAGAAACTATGAATATATTCTTACGTTACATCGTTCAGATGGGTTTTACAGAATAAAGAATAATGTTAGATGGGTTTTGGTAATAATATGGTGTTGAAATATAAAGAATACTGGGCAAAACTTATAAAGTCATTTAAAGAATTGAAAAAAAAAAACGCTAAACAAATTAAGAAAAGGGAATTTAAGTCCAACCCCTCATCGAGACCCTTGTGATAGACACGTCAAAAAAAAAAAAAAAAAAAAAAAACAAGAAAGAAGAAGAAGTCACACGTGGCAGAAATCCAACACACAATAACATTTTTAAAATCAATATTCATGATGAGAAAGTTCTTTAATTTCAATGATGAAAAAGAATATATACTATATGAACTAAATCGAATCTAAGACATGTCAATTTCCATATGAATAAAAAATAATATCCAAAGAGCAACACATTACATGAGGGGGCAAGAGGGATCCTTATCCCGAAATCCCTGGTTTAAAAACACGATATCCCGAGGTCCGGAATTTAAATAAATTTAAATCCCGACATCCCGAAATTCGAAAAAAGAATTCCCGGATCCCGAAATCCTGAGCTTAAAAACACCCGATCCTGGAGTCCCGATAAAGGTCCTTACCCCCCCCCCCCCCTCATTACAACTATCCAGCAAAACAAAATTATAGAAATAATAAAAAAATAACGTATCCTATCAGTATGTCCTTGTCAATATTCAAATATTCAGGCATCCTAGAAATCTGAAAACGTAGATGAGTTGTTATATAGCGATTTTTATGCTAGCAACTCGATCCCCACACTTTGATTTATTTTTAGCTACAAATCTGAAGGCTATTCACATGCATGGTAAAAAAAGTGGAACCAGTTTCATTCTATGTTAAATCTAGGGGAAAAAATGAAACTTCTGCACGCACCTTCTTAACGGCGAAATAAAATATTCTGCGAAAGAATACAGTAAAATCTACTTTGTAAATAATGAATACCGTATTACACAATTATTAACTAAGTAAAAATGAAAAACCTGTTCACGCTATTTATAGTAAATAATCAGAGGCATTATTGCTTGTAGTCATACAGAAATAAAAAAAATCAAAAAAAAATCAGTGTTAATAATAAATGGCAGCAATCCAACACCAAAAGAGTTAGACATCTACTATATTTGATCATTGACGATCGAAGTAACTAGAACATTGTAATTTTTTTCTTAGGTCTATTGGTATATTGTGCATACATGTACAAATACTCAATGACATACTACAAACTAAAATGTGTACATATAAGTACATGGATGCCCCTTCCGAACAATCATTTTCTATGCTTAGCAGACCGTGAAATTAGGGTTAAATCTCTAATTTGACATAAAAATAAGAGAGATCATATCAGAGGAAACATGTGTACTAAGTTTCAAGTTGATTGAACTTCAACTTCATCAAAAACTACAAGGACGAGAAACTTTCAACTTGAAGACAAAAAAAACTTTAACCTAAAGTAGGACAGACGAACAGAGAAACGGACCGACAGACTAACAGATTCACAGACTGAAAAAACATTATGTCCTAAGTGGGACTTTCTTGTCCATGTTCACGTTATGTCCAAGCACTATACTATAATGGAATTTTACAAGCACATTTTACCTCACTTCAAACTTGAGTCTCCCCCTTTACAAGCACATTTGACCTCACTTCAAACTTGAAGATTTAGAATTAGCCTAGGATTGGAAATACAAAATAAAGACTTACAATCTGATAAAAAATATTTTTCTGCACTTACTCTTGTGGTTTATATATCACAAACCACATATAAATTTTAAAGGACGAGTAGCAAGTGCGGAGAACTAATTTTAATCAGATTTATGGTATCAGGATTTGGAAATTTAAACTCATGAAATCATGCGCGACATATAAACAAAACGACTCGAATCAATATCAACTGATATACCCACTAAAACGTTTCCGCAAGAAAAAGGAACATTGCTTGTTTGACAGAACAGGTATTTTTTCTTCTTGGTGAAAAATTTCAATTGATAAATTTTCGGATGTGAAGTATCTTCCAGCTGTCCGTCAAATTGTTCAAGACTTGCATTCTTTTGTGTAAGAATTAAGAATATCGGTCAAACTATTCACTCAGTACTAAAGCATTTCTGATGAATTAAAATTATTTCTGATTTCAAAGAATCATTTTGAATTATAACTTACTCTCAAAATGCAAATTTGATAAATATTGTTACACAGTCAAACATCAAACACACTACATTTGGATGCAACACTTTCTGTGTTTTCAAATTTCAACTCTCTATGAAAACTTCTCATTATCTTTGAATGAAATCATACGAGGTGACACAGTTAAGGACAGTTTTATGAAGATAGTGAAATCTAGTTTCACAATCATATATAGATCTCAACTAAAATTAGGCAAAATTAATGATCAGTATTAAAAAATTGAAATTGGATCTACAGATTGTTTAAACTCTAAATCATGAAAACAATATGCTATTAGCTTGTAATGCTAACAATGAACTTAGTATCCAATGAAAGAAGAATACAATTTCTTATAGAGAAGCAAGAAAATATGTTTTTGATCAAAAGAAAACTGTTGAGAGTTGAAAGTGGTGTTGAAGAAGAATATATTTTAAATGCTTAAATGCGTCTCTGCCAAACTTATATGAATGAATCTTTATTTGCAAAAACCAATTTTGGTTATGGCAAATACATTGACAAAACAAACATGATCAAACATAATGAAAACTCGACAATATTATAAGAGATATGATAAAAACAGTTAATGTTCTCCTTTCTTCAGTTCTAACGACTCTTTAATAAAAGAAACAACTGCTTTTATATCATTTGGTGTTGATGGATTTAGTATAATCACCAGTTTATCAGTAAAATTAGGTGTATTAAAATTTACATATTTTTGTATATAATATTTTAGAAAGATTTCTCTTTTATTTTTATTTATTTTACAGTTAAAGAAAAAATGGAATTCATCGTCTAAGATATTACATATTTTACATATATAATACTTTTATTTTCTGTAACCTATAAAATAAGGAGATGTGGTAGTTTTCCCAATGAGAAAGATAACAAGAAACTTAAGGAGCATGTCAGATTTATATTATAGGTGTTATCAACATTCATAGATACTAGTATCGACTGCTTATATAAAGCCATAACATCTTTATCTATTGTAACAAACTCAATAATAAATTGTTGCATTTTCATGCCCCTGTGAAAAATGTATGTCCCTGTGACAAAATGTCTCTGTGCATATCAATTTACCCCTGTCTGTCCGTCCGTCCGTCTGTCCATATTTAGATACATAGATTTCCTCTTCCTACAGTTTTGGAAGTTCAACTTTAATATTTTGTAGGATGATCTTACACATCATGAAGGTGTGCAAGATCACAGGATTTTGTTTTCTTTCAAATATTCTAAATAAGACAGGTAGCTTTTTTTGTACAAGATGTATAAAGAGATCGTTGATTTTCCGGCTATCTCATCCTACAGTGTTTGACATATAGCTTAAACATTTTGCAGGATGTTCAAACACATAGTTGAGGTGTGCATGGCCTGGTGTTTGGACTTTGACATTTTTTTAGTTTGTTAGACGGGGCATCATTTGTGTCTCACAGACAGCGTAACAATTTCAATTTGTATGCCAACATCACTGTTTGTCAAATCTAAAACATGTGTAACTATACTCATGTAATGGCAGAACAGAAAAAGGTGCATTGTCCTTATCTATAGTTTTTCACTGGTATTTCTGTTTTCTTTAATAAGTTTTTATTGGCTTATTGAAAGACAATTATATCAACTTCCATCGTGATCCCTGCTACTATTGATACCCTTGTAACCTGCTTTGTTCTTTCTTTCTGAATTTGAGTCACCCAATACAGCCGAGTCAACGTGTCATATGTAACTTAATACTTGTATAACATCAATAAACAAATATGGTTTGTTCCGGGAAAATATGCATTTTCAATTATTATTTTAAAATTTTGCATTAAATTGGTTGCCATGGTAACACAAAATCATGATTTTAATCATTTTTTCAATTTTATATTCATGTAGTATTCACAACATATTGGAAATAATATCATATGAAACATTAATTACTAAAAAAAAAATTTGAAAAAAAAAATATTAATTTTTCTGTAAAAATGGCAATTTTTATACAATTTTTAGTGATAAATCACAAAAAAAAAAAAATTTCAATAAAATTTTGGAATCGAGACTAAATTTTTCACTTCAAATAAAAGCAATACTTGAAATGATGCCAGTTTTATATACTTTGATGCAAAAGAAATCATGTACTAAAGGGTTGTATGCCAAAAAATGGCAATTTCGCATGTCTAAAAGTGCATATTTTTGGCAAAAAAAAACAGAAAAGTTCAACTTTTGAGACTTCAGATTTAATTCACCATAAATGTTTCATCCAAAAAACTTAAGAATATCGGTTATCTATCTAACTAGTTGCAAAAACAGTAAAAATTTCCTATATTTGACCTATGATTGAAGAATGGCATACTAGTAAAATGTCCTAAAATTGGATATCTGTAAAATTGCCCATATGATCCCAAAATACCTTTACTTTTATCATCTAAAAATAACTGTGTATTTTTTTATTTTTTTGTCCGAATTGAACAATCTAAAGTGATTTTTTTATGGAAAAGTAATCTCTCTTACTTAATGCCGATAATCTTTTGTTTTAACTGTATATAATTATTTCCTTACTATCCCTACATTGAAGTTTGTCAATCAGCCATGCTTTTATTCTTATTTTGTGTAAGAACCTCCTTGCAGGTGAAAAACCATTTGCCATGTTCACGATTTTGAAAAACAGAGGAATTCAACACAAGTTCAAAATCTAGGATGTAAGAATTATCTTGAGAGAAAACATTTTTGATTGGCTGATTAATTTGATCATAAGAATCATAAAATTTGATTGGCTGAACACGAATGTCTTCCTTGGACACAGTTCAAAATCGGGAACCATCATATTTTTCGTGTAGATTTTCACAAAATCGTGTTTTAGAGGGTTTTTCACGATCACGATCGTGCTATCGTGACAAAGGGTCAAATCGTGTAATACGTACACGCCTAAATCGTGAAAGTTGGCAGGTATGTTAGTGTGACCCTTCTCGTAAAAATCTGGTGATTGCACTAAGCGTGGATCTGTCATTAAAATAAACTATTATCTGATTGTATATGTTAAACACGTGCTCAATATCCATGCATTTTTGTTGATTGTTTACTATAAGGTGACAATTGGTAAACTTCGGCTTCAAAGCACAGCATTTAATGAGTTGCCATATTTGTTAAATCATAACAGACAGAGAGAAAAAAAATGACGGATTGTACGATAACTTTGCATAAAAAATGATCAAATTGTGCACAGAAGACTAAGTTTATGATGTATACATGGATTGGTTCAAGAATTAGATAAAATTATTTTTTACCAGTCACTCACGATCGTTGCTAATGACTTTAAATTCTTCAGTCTTTCTTCTAAATAAGAAATTTTGTGATTGTTTTTCCAGGTTGAGTAATAGTACTTTTTAACAGTCATATTTATAACTGTAATATTCATACACTTTAGGACAACCTATATATAAGATGCCCTCTTAGTATTATACATTCGATTCTTGCGATTATTTCAATACAAGATAGCCATATCACATGTACAGGTATCTATAATAGCACAATTTTTGTTCATTTATTAGAGACATGGTGGTCATGACTATGAATTTTCCTTGGTGCTGATTTTTTTTCTCACATTTCTTTTCATTTTAAAATTCAAAGTGTTGTTGGGTATGAATTGATGGTTTATACTTGATTTCAATTTTCACAAACATATTTGATAAATCATGTAATTAACTTGTATTGATCTTGAATGGTTGGGACATCGAAATAATTACATTATGAATAAGAGTTTTTAAGAGTTACCCATTATCTTAAAAAGAATGGCGGTTTTCATTGATTTTCTGCTGTTATAGGTCATATTTAAAATATTAGATCACACCCGTGATATCGCGGGTTCGTGACTGAATTAAAGTATATAACTATTCGTAAGCCTTATTTTAGTATTGATATTGTCATCTGATAATGTCATGCCGATTATAAGATGTACAGTTTTCTCTGCTTTCAAAATCTTTCTGTTTGAACTTGTCGACCTGAAACTTTGGAAAACAAAAGGGCCTGGAATGGAGTATTTTTTAATCAACAGCATTGTCATATATGAGTTATAAATAAAGTTGAATTCTTTGATTCTCTGTTTTACGTCATTTCGGCTAACAAATTGAAAACACTACCTATACGCCTTATTTTAAGTCCAGATTTTAAGTATTCGTATTGTCATCTTAGACAGTCATACTGATTAAAATACTACAATAGGGAACAATGTGACAATAATTGAATTTAGTTGTGTCAACCCTGTGATTATAACTTGTGTATATAGCAAAATCCTAAATACACCGTTTGGTTGTGCGCCTGTCAGATGCCCAACGTACAGATAAGGTACTAGGTAACAGGTGAATATAATATTGGTTTCAGTGTCGTATTCGCCCCGGAACATGTTAATTATTGGCAATATTAATTATGTGGAAAACAAAAGCCAGTCTGGAGTGGTTTAATTTTTAATCAACATCATTGTCCTATATTAGCTATATATAAAGTTGAATTCTTTGATTTGTCGTTTTTACCCCATGATGGCTGACAAATTGGACCTCGTTATTTTAGTATTATAGATGTTCACCTATGTATATATATAACCCTGAATCATTTCTTCATTTTGCTTAGGCAGCAACCATTTGATTTTCTGGGGGGGGGGCTATGGTTTTTTTTTCTGTACAAACTTTTTTTTCGCCTGCGGCGAAAAAACAATCTATTTTTTTCGCGACAAGTCGAAAACAATTTTTTTCTTTCAATTTTAGCATTACATATAGTGGCAGCTGAGGGTGAAACAAACATTTTTTTTTCTCAGAATCAAAAACAAATTATTTTTTTCTCCAAAAACTGGAAACAAACTTTTTTTTCCAAAAAAAAAACATAGCCCCCCCCCCCAAAAAAAAATCAAATGGTTGCTGCCTTACAGAACATAGCGGTTTTCATTGATTTTCTGCTTTAGGTAATTTTTAAAATAAGTTCACCCATGTATAAAACCAAGAATCATTTCTTCATTTGTCTTACAGAAAATGTTTGTGATCTTGTCTCCTGTAGTAACCATGGTAATTGTACAACATCTGGTGATTGTGTATGTGACAAAAACTGGTCTGGCAAAGATTGCAGTACAGAGGTCAATGAAGGTATGACAAATTACCAATAAAAAAAGAAAGAGAACTGAACCAACAGTGCCGTAATATTTCCATCCCTATGGCCTGTGGAAATCTGTTGGCTAGATTTGAAACTGAAAAAGAAAAATATTTTATTTTTTTATTACCATTAAAGACATTGAACACGTTAACATTAAACAGCTATATTGTAGTTCTCCTCTCACATGTATTATTATTATTGCAACATAGGTTGCACAATGCGTACTGGTCCCTCGATCATTAAAACTTGAACTCCCAAATATATAATTTATAAATCTTGAATCTTGGTACTTATTTATCCTTTATCGCTTACCAATCAGCTCTTCAGAAAACGTTTGAGGTTCTGAAAGCAACCTCTTTCTGTGGACATTGCCCCTAGAAGTTAATTTGAAAGATAAAGAAAGTCACAATAAATCTTACTTACCTCATTACCTCAAGGGCTTTTGCTGTTCGTCCATAAGAAATTAAACAATGGCGACCAAACAATTACTTCAGAATTTTCAGTATTGATCTTATTGTCTTATAATGAAAAAAAAACAAGAATTGTTATATCTCTAACAACCAAAAAATCAAAACAACAAAAACGTGTATAACTGTGTGTAAAGTGGTGAAAAGCGTGTACACGCCATATGACAAAATCCTGGTGTGTAAACTGTTGAAAAAGCATGTATTACACAAAATTATAGTCAGTTAGCAACTATGCTCATCAGAAATGAAATAAGGTAATAATTGTACATATGTCAGCCAGAGTCACTTATATTTGAATTTTATTATAGATAAGAGATAACCATTAAACATCAATAATGTTCAGCAAAATAAAGATCTACAAATAAGTCACATGACTAAAATGGTCAATTGACCCCTTAAGAAGTTATTGCCCTTTAAAGTTTAGTTTAAACAATTTTGCAAGAAATTTTGTAATCTTTTACAAAAGTCCTCTCTTGAAACACACAAGGAGACAAATTTAACCTAACTTGGTCACAATCAGCACTAGGGTAACTAGTTAAGAAAATGCGTCCCATGACCCTATCTACCAATCAACATGGTAGACATGGCTAAAAATAGAACGTAGAGGGAAAAGGCAGTTTTTGACTTATATAGATCTCTGAAACTAATCAAAAGTGAAATGGTTGGTTATTTTATGCATCAATTGTAATAAATGTGATTTGTATTTTAGAGTTAATTGATTTGTTTTTCAGATTTCTGTATTGGCAAAGCGAGTGGACACTATGCCCACCCAACAGACTGTACAGCATATTATGTGTGTCATGCTGATACTGAAAGAACGGCACTGCTATATTGTGGGCCTGGAACCTTGTGGAGTCAGAGCCTAAAAGTCTGTGCCGATCCTGCAATCACAAAAGTTGAATGTTTTGAAGGAGTGGGAAATTATAGCAATGGAAATACAACACAGTCAGGTAAAGTTACTTTCAATTTTAGTAACCTTGGAGTCATTATTATTCATCGGAAACCCAATATTTGTTGGTATACTTTAATCACAATTGTCAATGTTCAACAAATTATGAATTTTCTGCTTGTATGCAGAATTTGGCAAAGCCTGAAATCAAATATTGAATTATATTTCTTCCTCAATCCATACAAATTGGTACCCACAAATATAAATAAATCCACATTAATGATTAATACTAGGACCAGGATGCCTAAAAAATACCATATAGCAGGTTATTTTCGCTGATGTAAAATTTCGTGATTTTCATTGAAAAAGGTATTTATTTTGGCGGATTCAAAACTTTTATCAAATGGGTTAATTTACGAATTAACAGTAGGATTAAACTTTTTTAAAGCGTTTATGTTTTAAAAGAAGCACAAACCTTCAAAATAGTGTGTGGTGATGTTATATCATTCTTTTTAAAAATATGAAATCAGCAAAATACAGATGCCAATATAAAAAAAAAATGTGGTATGATTGCCAATGAGACAACTCTCCACCAGAGACCAAATGACACAGATTAATTACCTATAGGTCACCGTACTGCCTTCAACAATGAGCAAAGCCCATACCACACAGTCAGCTATAAAAGGCCCCAATATGAAAAATGTAAAACAAGTCAAATAAGAAAACTAACGTCCTAAAAAATGAAAAAAAATTGTAACACTTAAACAAACAACAACCACTGAATTACAGGCTCCTGACTTTGGACAGGCACATACATACAGAATGCGACAGGGTTAAACATGTTAGAGGAACTGAACCCTTCCCTAACCTGGGACAGTGGTATAACAGTACAATATAAAAACAACTATAAAAATCAGTTGAAAAAAGGCTTAACTCATCAGATGGATAAAAATACAAGTACTACAAATAGTGCTCATTTATTAAATATTTATATAGGCTGATGCTATTTTTGAGAATTGATTGTTATAACTTGGCGAAAAATAAAATTTATAGAGAAAACCCAATTATTCGGGCCTCAATACTACAATTTCATTTCTTAAATGCAACTCTCAAAATTAAAAAAAAAAACATTTGGAATTATCTTGAAATCACCAAATACTATGACTCATCAACTTTGGAATTGAAGAAATACCTTAAATTAATTGATTCGCATTCTATTAGAATTTTAACATATGGGTATTGCCAGTGAATCAATTAGCATGCATATATTATTTGGTGAATTCAGCAGTGGCGGATTCAGAAATTTTCATAAGTGGGGGCCCACTGACTGCCTAAGAGGAGCCCCTGCTCATTTCACACTACAGTGATTCCCTATATAACCAACCAAAATTTTACCACAAAAGGGTGGGCAGTTTCTATAGGCAAGCCAAGGCATTTTGATTTTCCAGAAATAGTGGAAAATTTCAGATAAATGGTTACACAGGCCTTTGTCTCAGAATTATTTTCCTATATACCTTATTATCTTACCTCCTATACATTTCTAGGAATATGATTGGTTAAAAATGTCGGCATGGTGACTGTGTAGATTTCATATTAGGTTAGTAGGGAGGCGGGGCTTATTTCATACACGGTTAGCAGTGGTGTTAAGTCCGTTTATATTCCATATAAGTTAGAAGGGAGGCAGGGCTTATTTCATACACGGTTAGTAGTGTTGTTACGTCCCTTTATAAAAACAAAACTAACTATGAAAAAATATTAAAGGTTTCACTGTTGAAACCTTTAAAAAATTTTCATATGAAGAAATTGATGATTGAGATTGAAATAATTTCAGAAAACACATTTAAACCAAACAAATTGTTATTGTTGGCATCTGTATTTGTAGGATCAATGTTTCTTAATGCTACCAGTATTGAAGACTTTCTCATTTTGATAGGTCACTAGTCTAAATTTCACATGTTAAGATAGTCTGTAAGATAAATTTGTAATATGGTATAAATGGGGTCAGTAAATTCCATATGGGGAGCTTCGCTCTCACCCTATATGGATGTTACTGACCCCATATATACCGTATTAGGTCACTAGCACACTATGTAACTAACAATATTAAGGTATATAGGAAAAAATTTTCTGAAACATGTGCCTGTGTATACTAATTATGAGCCTAGCCCATCTGATAAAACTCTTGGTCCATAGGCATAGCAATGCATTGCAATTGGTTACAGAATAGCATTAAGTTCATAACAAAATCACAAATGTCTTCACTGGGACTCAAACTTTGAACCTCAGTGTCACAAGCCAGCTAAAGAAGTACTTCCTTAGCTCAACCACTTACGACTGACTAAATATATATTACTCGAGGGAAGCAATCATGTCACACATTTCATACTTACGTATAGTTATCAGATTGTTGTACGATACAGAACGGTTACCTACCTGGCCCAGACAACTGCTCAGGTTATATACAGTGTGGTAATGGTGTAAGTTACCCAAGGGAAGTAATCCTGTCACACATTATATATTAACCTATCTTTATCAGATTAATATTGTAGTACGATACAGAATGGTTACCTACCTGGCCCAGACAACTGCTCAGGTTATATACAGTGTGGTAATGATGTAAGTTACCCAAGGGAAGTAATCCTGTCACACATTTTATAGTAACCTATATTTATCAGATTAATATTGTAGTACGATACAGAATGTTACCTACCTGACCCTGACCACTGCTCAGGTTATATACAGTGTGGTAATGGTGTAAGTTACCCAAGGGAAGTAATCCTGTCACACATTATATATTAACCTATATTTATTAGATTGTAGTACGATACAGAATGTTACCTACCTGGCCCAGACAACTGCGCATGTTATATACAGTGTGGTAATGGTGTAAGTTACCCAAGGGAAGTAATCCTGTCACACATTATATATTAACCGATATTTATTAGATTGTAGTACGATACAGAATGTTTACCTACCTGACCCTGACGACTGCTCAGATTATATACAGTGTGGTAATGATTTTAGTTACCCAAGGGAAGTAATCCTGTCACACATTATATATTAACCTATCTTTATCAGATTGTAGTACCATACAAATGGTTACCTACCTGGCCCAGACAACTGCTCATGTTATATACAGTGTGGTAATGGTGTAAGTTAACTAAGGGAAGTAATCCTGTCACACATTATATATTAACCGATATTTATTAGATTGTAGTACAATACAGAATGATTACCTGCCTGACCGGGCAGACGACTGATCAGGATTTATAGTGTGGTAATGGTGATAGTTACCCAAGGGAAGTAATCCTGTCACACATTATATATTAACCTATAGTTTTTTTATTGTAGTACGATACAGAATGTTTACCTACCTGACCCTGACGACTGCTCAGATTATATACAGTGTGGTAATGGTGTAAGTTACCCAA
Source organism: Mytilus galloprovincialis (assembly GCF_965363235.1). Classification (NCBI taxonomy): domain Eukaryota; kingdom Metazoa; phylum Mollusca; class Bivalvia; order Mytilida; family Mytilidae; genus Mytilus; species Mytilus galloprovincialis. The sequence continues at coordinate 45,446,678 of NC_134849.1, forward strand.
GGGAAGTAATCCTGTCACACATTATATATTAACCTATATTTATTAGATTGTAGTACGATACAGAATGTTTACCTACCTGGCCCAGACAACTGCTCAGATTATATACAGTGTGGTAATGATTTTAGTTACCCAAGGGAAGTAATCCTGTCACACATTATATATTAACCTATATTTATTAGATTGTAGTACGATACAGAATGTTTACCTACCTGACCCTGACGACTGCTCAGATTATATACAGTGTGGTAATGATTTTAGTTACCCAAGGGAAGTAATCCTGTCACACATTATATATTAACCTATAGTTATTTGATTGTAGTACAATACAGAATGTTTACCTACCTGACCCTGAGGACTGCTTAGGTTATATTCAGTGTAGTAATGGGTTTAGTTACCCAAGGGAAGTAATCCTGTCACACATTATATGTTAACCTATCTTTATCAGATTGTAGTACGATACAGAATGGTTACCTACCTGGCCCAGACAACTGCCCAGGTTATATACAGTGTGGTAATGGTGTAAGTTACCCAAGGGAAGTAATCCTGTCACACATTATATATTAACCTATATTTATCAGTTTGCAGTACAATACAGAATGGTCACCTACCTAACCCTGAGGACTGCTCAAGTTTTATACAGTGTGCTAATGGTGTTGCTCATATAATGCCATGTCCTCTTGGATTACATTGGAACCCAAATATCCTGAATTGTGACTTCCCCGAAAATGTTGAACCAAGATGTAGTACCCTTCAAGGTAGTCAGGCAACAGGTATGTAACAGATGTCGTCTTATTCTTTAAGGAAAAATTCTTACCATATATCTCTTTTTGTTAACTGTGATTGCATTTATTTTCGTGGGTACCAATTTTGGTGGACTTAGGAAAACTTGTATCTTCATGGTTAATGATAATTTCGTAGTTTTGTTAAGGTTTGCATTGAAGCCTATAGTGAATTTGTCATTAATTGAACATTCAATTTTGTGGTTCACTTTTATCAATGAAAATTGGTATCAAATAAATAACAATGAATCCACAGTTTAACAATTTCAAGGTAGTGAATTACTATTTTAATTTTTCTGTTTCAAATTAAAATGTATGATTCTGACTGGTAATCAGGCAGCATTCAGTTTTAATTGTTTAAAAAATGAGTTTAAGCACTACATTGCAGTATAGAAAAAACACCATGATAAATCAGTATGGACTTAGTTCTTTGTTGATTAAAATGAATTATTTTTTTTTTTATTTTTTTTTTATTCTAATTTTAATTTTAGTCTCTCAATGTAATTATTTTATGTCACAGATAGGTTAAAAGCGGTTGGGGCATATTGTTCTGGTCTGTGCAACCATCTATTCGTCTGTCCATCTGTCCCGCTTCAAGTTAAAATTTTTGGTTGAGGTTAATTTTTTGCTGAAGGTGAAATCCAATCAACTTGAAACTTAATACTGCTGTTGCCTATGATATTATCTGTCTAATTTTAATGCCAAATTGCAATAAATGCACCTCACTGTAAATTTTATATGTAACATTGTCCTGATGATGCCTATCTATATAGGTGAAACATGTCGACCATTAAAACTATCGTTCAGGTTATTTTAAAGTGTGCAAATTATTTTTTATGTTATTTCGAATAGACAGATAAAATACTGCAGTTATTTTAATAATTCCAATTTAAACTGGATTAGACTATGAAAAAATGTTGATGACGTCATGGTCACATGACTAAATTATGTCTATGAGCTGATAAACAAAACAACTTCAGCCAATCAGAAGACACTTTACATCCAATATTAAATTATTGCTATGTGTTAGAAATATCTGAATGTTGTTGTCTTTTGTGACACATATAATATGATAGTGTGTATTCATTTACTATATGGACACATTCTTATTTTTCAAACGTTAAAAATCAATTTGCAAAAAACATGAAAAAATGAGGTCTATAATTTAGGTTAAATGTTAACCTTGAAATTGGTGAACTAAAACTTCAGAAAAAAAACAAGAAAGAAGGAATTAGTTATGATTAAATGTCAGGTACATGTAAATAAGACAGCAACCCAACAACAAAATTCCAATATGATATCTAGGACAACATATACAATAAAGCAATAAAAAATCTTGTACGATTCGCTTGTGTATGTAACAATGTTTTAGATTTTAACGAGAGAAATTTATGTATTACTGAAAAATTATTACACCAGGGTTTTCGATATCACAAACTAGTCAAAACATTTACTAAATTTTATCATCGGTATAAGGACATCATTCGTAAATATAGCTCAACTTCTTATAGGTACAGGTATTTCACATCCAATTTTTTATGGAAATATTCTTTATAAAGCACAACGGTGTCAGTATTCACCTCAAAAACTAACAAAACTTTTGAATTGACTTATTAAGAAGGGATATAGCTACGATACACATTGACTGTCCTTTTAGAAAGTCCTGTAATATGATTGTCCTTTAGAAAGTCCTGTAATATGATTGTCCTTTTAGAAAGTCCTGTAATTTGTTTGTCCTTTTAGAAAGGCCTGTAATTTGATTGTCCTTTAAAAAAATCCTGTAATTTGTTTGTCCTTTTTGAAAGTCCTGTAATTATTTGTCCTTTTAGAAAGTCCTGTAATTGTTTGTTCTTTTAGAAAGTCCTGTAATTTGTTTGTCCTTTTAGAAAGTCCTGCAATTTGTTTGTCCTTTTAGAAAGTCCTGTAATTTGTTTGTCCTATTAGAAAGTCCTGTAATGTGTTTGTCCTTTTAGAAAGTCCTGTAATGTGTTTGTCCTTTTAGAAAGTCCTGTAATGTGTTTGTCCTTTTAGAAAGTCCTGTAATTTGTTTGTCCTTTTAGAAAGTCCTGTAATTTGTTTGTCCTATTAGAAAGTCCTGTAATTTGTTTGTCCTTTTAGAAAGTCCTGTAATTTGTTTGTCCTATTAGAAAGTCCTGTAATTTGTTTGTCCTTTTAGAAAGTCCTGTAATTTGTTTGTCCTTTTAGAAAGTCCTGTAATTTGTTTGTCCTTTTAGAAAGTCCTGTAATACGTTTGTCCTTTTAGAAAGTCCTGTAATTTGTTTGTCCTTTTAGAAAGTTCTGTAATTTGTTTGTCCTTTTAGAAAGTCCTGTAATTTGTTTGTCCTTTTAGAAAGTCCTGTAATTTATTTGTCCTTTTAGAAAGTCCTGTAATTTGTTTGTCCTATTAGAAAGTCCTGTAATGTGTTTGTCCTTTTAGAAAGTCCTGTAATTTTTTTGTCCTTTTAGAAAGTCCTGTAATTTGTTTGTTCTTTTAGAAAGTCCTGTAATTTGTTTGTCCTTTTAGACAGTCCTGTAATTTGTTTGTCCTTTTAGAAAGTCCTGTAATTTGTTTGTCCTTTTAGAAAGTCCTGTAATTTGTTTGTCCTATTAGAAAGTCCTATAATTTGTTTGTCCTTTTAGAAAGTCCTGTAATTTGTTTGTCCTTTTAGAAAGTCCTGTAATGTGTTTGTCCTTTTAGAAAGTCCTGTAATTTGTTTGTCCTATTAGAAAGTCCTATAATTTGTTTGTCCGTTTAGAAAGTCCTGTATATTGTTTGTCCTTTTAGAAAGTCCTGTAATTTGTTTGTCCTTTTAGAAAATCCATGTGATATTGATACGTGTAACGGCAATGGGATATGTGTAGTGGTAAATGGTGCAGCTGTTTGTAATTGTTTCCAAGGATGGCTGACAGATAATTGTTCAGGTAAAATATATTTTGTTATGAAGATTAGATCAAAGAAGGGGGAGGGGGTAATGATACTTTTGATGGCAATAGTAACTGTTCAGAGGTTATGTTGTGAATGGTGCAGCTGTTTGTAATTGTTTCCAAGGATGGCTGACAGATAATTGTTCAGGTAAAATATATTTTGTCAGGAAGATTATATCAAAGAAGGGGGAGGGGGAAATGATACTTTTGATGGCAATAGTAACTGTTCAGAGGTTATGTTGTTAATGGTGCAGCTGTTTGTAATGGTAACCATGTTTACCATTGATGGTTGTCAGATAGTTGTTCAGGTAAACTATAAGCACAATTGGTCTTTTGTTGGTGAAGTAATATGTATATGTATAATTAGTATAGCCATTTCAGATATAAGCTATAGGTTCTGTGATAAAAGAGACACATTTTATTCTATTCTACAGTGCCCATTTTTTAAAGATAACTAATTAGATATTGTTTTGTTTTGTTAAATTTTTTTTTTTCAAAATTAAGGGTTTTTTCTCTATCTTTTTTTCAATATATTATGAATAGACTAGAGATTTTTGCAGTTAACCCTCTACATGCAGTTAATGAAATACCTTTTGAGGTGGGGTTAGAAAACATCTACATGCAGTTTGGGGTTACATTTTTCAAACATCAGTACCTTTGATAAATCTTTATGACATAGCTTTTGGGGAGGGGGATACATCTACATGCAGTTTACGGGTTCATAGTTTTAAGCATCAGTACTTTTGTTAAATCTGTATGAAATACCTTTTATAGAGGGGATAGGGAACGTCTACATGCAGTTTTAGGGTTAATAGTTTTAAGCATCAGTACTTGTTAAATCTTTATGAAATACCTTTAGGGACAGGGGGAGGGGAGGTAAGGTTACTTGTAATGGTAAGGATAGTATTTAATAACATGTGTCCATTGATGATCCAGTATGTATATCTTTATGTACATAATAACTTCTTAAAATTGTGTCGTCAACTTGTAGCCTTCATAGTGTTCTGTCAGTTGGTCTGTCTGTCTGTTCATCTGTTTTCTTCCATGGCATCTGTCACCATGTTTTGTTGAATTTACCCTACTGTCACCCAAGCTGACTAATTTTACTAATTATGCATTACCACAAACATGCCTTTTGATATCAAGCAACAATTACTTTGTAATTGTGATGTCAAAGTTTTAGCTCACCAGGCCAAGTGAGATTTTCTCATACTTCATTGTACTTGGTGTCCCTAGTGTTTTGTCATTTGTTGTCTTCTTGTCTGAAGCTTCTGAGACATATTTTACCAAACTTGGCCACAATCTTCATTTGGGTATTTAGTTTAAAATATGTGTCCATCGACCCCATTTTCTAACCAACATGGCTGTCATAGCTTAAAATAGAAAAAAAGTGGTAAAATACAGTGTTTGGCCTATATCTCTGAAACTATAACAAAGCAGACTTATTTCAGGTTTAGGTCTGTCTGTCCATTAAACTTTATATCAAATTAGACAACCTGTTTTTGGGTTACTGTCCTGATTTGGTATTTATCAGGAAATTTTGCAGTTTATTCAAAATATTAATTTATATAGGGATTAACTGTAAACAGCAATTATATTCAGCAACGTAAGATCTACAAATAAGTCACAATAATTTTCTGCAAATTGTTTTGGTAATTTTTGTAAATGTTTGCAAAAATCGTCTCCTTTTAATTTATGGTCAAATCAAAACAAACTTGGTCTCAATCATTATTATGTTATCTAATGCTATTTATTGTGATTTTCACCTAATTAAACTTGATTACTAAAACCACGGCAGGCACAGATGAGCAACATAGGCTCAAGAGAGCCTCTAATTTAAATTGTGATGTCAAATTTAATGGAAACTTGTGTGATTTTACAAAATGGTGGACCCATTTGCATACAAGTATCAATATGTCTATTAACGTACTGTAAATTCAGAAATTATAGGGAGGTTTTAATTAAACAAATAATGTGACAGGGTGAATATAGCAATAATCAAAACTCTTATTATAATAACTGAATTATAGATCTTTATGCAGATTTGCTTGTAATCGCAATAATAAAAGTTGCAATTTAGTTCACTATTTGAGAAAAATCACAATAATAAATGCACACAATAATTCTGAATTCATAGTTTCTCAACTTTTCCATTTAGCAGGATTTACAAATTCTTTATTGTTTTTCAGAACATGTTTGTGACAATGCGACTGTCTGTAGTGAAAGAGGAAAATGTAATAGGACAACAGGAGAATGTCACTGTGAAATACCATGGGCTGGTGCAAACTGTGAAGGTATGCAAAATACATGACAGGACCTTGATGGGGACTTCGGGATCTGTTGGGGATTTCGGGATCGGCCCTTCCTGGATAAGGAATTCTTTTTGTGAATTTCAGGATGTCGGGATTTAAAGTTATTTAAATTAGGGACCTCAGGATTTTGTGTTTATAATCCCAGGTTTCGGGATGAGGACCCCTCTTACCCCCCCCCCCCCCTCATGAGCAGGGACTCACCAACCCACCCCTGTACATTTGGAAAATTTCACTTACATGAATTTTCTCGGGATTTGAGATTCATGTGAAAATCCCATAATTTTTTTTACTTGAATTTCATGTGATTTTTCAAATTGGGTTATTCAAACATCATCTGGTTTATAAAATTAAATTAAAATCATGAAAAATGACAACATTTTTTTGTAATGTTCATGCAAAAAATTTCAACTGGACTTAAAGTGAGATTCTCGCATGTATATAAGCTTTTTTTGAGGATAATTCCACATGAAATTTCATGTGATTAATCAGATTTTCATGTGAGGTTTGTCTGAAATTCATGTGGTCAAAATGAACAGCCCTGATAGTCCTCTTTTCCTCAAATACAAAATTCCAATTAAGAAATAACACCAGGTTGAGACTCTCCTACATTTGTAGTTTTTAAGAAGGATAACTCTTGCTTAAATTAAAGTGTAACCTTTGTTCTTTGTTCTTTGTGTTTTTTTGATTTTTTAGCATCTGTTATTTAAGACTGTAAAAAATTTATTATTATCTTTTTTTTTGTAATTACAAATCTATTAATATTAATACATTTTCTGATGTTGTTGGTTTATGGGAAATATTACCATCCACACACAATTTTGACATGATGGATAAGACTTCTCATTTGACTTTGCAATTGGTAAATGAAGGACAAAACATCTCACTTACTCAGCCAATCAGATTACAAAGATTCCTACACTATAAGTTGGAGAAACTCGGGTACCTATTTGTATACACTGGGATACTCTCAAAAGGATTTGTTTTAAATTCCTCTTAAAATCTTCCCTATAACCCTTTCTTGATCTATTCCTGATTTTACCATTTGTTTCATTTAGTTTGTAATGCATCAAAGGCAGTAGATGTTGTGTTCATATTGGATGAAACTGGTAGCATTTCTGACGCACAGTTTCAACAAGCAAAACAAGCTATTTTTGATACAATCAACATTCTCACCATTGGTACAGATGATGTCCAAGTAGCTATGGTAACCTTTACTACAAAACAGAGGCTACATTTTCATTTTGATGTCTTTGATAACAGCCAAGATCTGATTGCTAACATAGCGGCCATAGTTAAACCAGCGTTAGGTTCTACAAAAATCCATGGAGCAGTTGATTTCACCCGGCTTAATGTTCTAGCACATCAAAGCAACAGACCAAATGTTAGAGATGTTATCATTCTGTTAACTGATGGTAATTCAAGGGTAGGAGGAAGTGAAGCAACGCGGAAGCTAAAAGATATAGAATCAGCAAAGAAGATAAAAGATAATCTGAATGCTGTATTTATAAGTGTTGGAATCGGCTTGGACATTGATCGTGATACTTTGAAAGCAATGGCCTCTTTACCAGAGTACTATTTGGAAACAGACTTTGATAAACTAGGGTTAGATCTAAAAAGCATAATAGATAAGGTCGTCAACTGTAAGCAGGACTAGGTTTGTTAAACATTTATAAGAGGGGGATGATACTTCTATTTTTTGTGTGGGGAATGGGATGTACTGTTATGGAACAAGAGGATGTATTTAAGCTAGAATATATATTTTCACTTATTGCTAGACAGGCTTTAAATGATTTTTCGCTGATTGCTAGATTGGTTTTTAATAATTTTCACTAATTGGTGACTAGATTTATATTCTTTTTCATTTATTGCTTAACTAACTACATGTATATTCATCTATACTAATGGCTAGACTGTATTTATATTCTTTTTTCACTGATTGCTGAACTGACTTTATATTCATTTTTTTCACTTTTTGTTAAGCAAGTTTTTATTCATTTTCACTTATGCTTGACTGGCATTTAATTCTTGTATCACTTATTGCTAGACAAGCTTTATATTTTCTTCGACTTTTTGCTGGATAAGCTTTATATTCTTTTCCACTTATTACTAGATAGACTTTATATATTCATTTTCACTTATTGCTAGAAAGACTTTATATTCATTTCCACATATTGCTAGAAAGACTTTATATTCATTTCCACATATTGCTAAACTTGCTTTGTATGCTTTTTCACTCATTGCTTGATTGGCTAAAGCTCAAGTTTTGTTCATTTTTTCTTTTTATTAGTCTGGTGTTATATTCATTTTCATTCATTGATAAATCTTTATTTTGTTTTCACTTATTGCTAGATAGACTTTATATTAATTTTCATTTATTGCTAGATAGACTTTATATTCATTTTCACTTATTGCTAGACTTGCTATATATTCATTTCCACTTTGTACAGAATTATTTCCTATATGGTATTGAGAAAGGTCATTTTGTTATTATTCTCCTGGATAATCATCTTAAAAGTCTCCTATTTCCCAACTTTCTTTACTCTCTTGATTTATGACAAAATAATACAAAAAACAAAATATGATAAACAGCAACTTTCTACTACCACTGAATTGCAGGTTAATTTGGCCAAGCACATACAGAAACATGCAGGGTTAAATATGAGTTTAAGAGCGCTCATGTTGGCACTTATTTTGAAAAGTGATGTACCAAGACAGGTAGAAATTTGTTTTTTTTTCTTTTTAAGATTACCTAGCCTGAAAGGCGATTTGAAATATTTTCATCTGGTGGTGTCTGTTGTACTAATTGTCAGCCATCACACACTTTTTTTTTAATCTTCTCTGGAACCACAAAACTATTTGCAATCAAAGTTTGAAACAGAAATAAGAAGATGTTATATAAGTGCCAATGAGACAACTCCCCATCACATTGTGTAAAAAGTAATCAATTATAGGTCAATGTTTGCTCTTCAATCAGGAGTCTTGGCTAATTCTGAACAAAAAGCTGTAAAGGGACACACAATCACTAGTGTGAAATAATTCTAACAGGAAAACCACTGGTCTGATCTATATAAAAAAAAAGAGCTTTAAAGAAAGATCCTCCTATTATAAAGTATGAAGTGTCCTTTTTTTTTTTAAATTATCTTCTCAAAACTTTATGTCTCTCCCCTCAGAACCAAAAATGAGAAAAAAATGCTGAATCCCTCTATAATAAAACACAATGAAGATATTGACTCTTTTATAAAACAATCAGTCATTATATCATCTGAGGGCAAAAGTCTTCTTTTTTTCAAGGGTAATTGTTTTCAATGTGTTCTTTTATTTAAAAAGTTATTTCTTAGGTATTATTTTTTTTTTAATTTTAATTTTTACAAACTATTATTTATTATAAAATTGGTATTTCTTAGCTATGTTATGTTAGGTTTTTTTGTGTTTTTTCTTTTTGTAACAAACTAATTTTGTTTACATGACAATTGAAATTTTATTTATTCCTGTAAGTGGAACAAACATGGACACTATGTATATGGCTAAAAGTAGAACATTATCAGAAGTGTAAAATGTATTAAGGATGTATTTAGGTGAAATAAAAAAAATCTTGATATTAAAATTGCTACTATAAGTCAAAAGAGCATTTCAGTACGGAATAGAATATGTAAAAAATATTGATTGGTTATGGAGCTAATTTTCAAGATATTATTTTTCCTAAATAAAGGGTGGGAAAAGACTGACTCCCTATATTTGCTTTGGTATTATTTGGGTATTAAATGGAAAGCAAAAAAATCTAGGATCTGCTTATTTGTTTAGTTAATGACCTTTTATAACCTAATTGAAAAGAAAAAGGGGTGTTATCAACTTATGAGGCATCTCAGCATATGTACTCTTGTTTAAATAAATTGACTTATTTCAATTTTTTAGAATAGGTAATTTTTTTTCATCGAAAATAAGGGGAAGAAATAAATGCAACATTGAATATAGTATTATCAAAAAAGTTGTTTATGTATTGTTTGTTTGTGAAAATGAATTGTGTATTTGACATTTATATTTCATTTCTAGCTATTTTTTTGCTGTAGTATTATCTTTTTAAGTTTAATTCATAATGATATTATATCATTTCAGAGATCACCTTTAGCTGAAAAAAGAAGAACACATTGAGGAATCTTGCATGATAATATTTATGAAATAAAATTGTGTCAAAATTGTCTCTCTATCTGCATTTGTGCACCGATGATTGTAAGCAGGGATTTGCTTGGATAAGAAAAAGAAAACTGGTGCATTTTACTGTAGTAATGTTTTTACTATTATAATCCCGTCATTGTGTTATTGTGCCATGGTAAATTTTTGTATTCTTGTCGTTCGTTTTTTGCCTATGTGCTTGGTCGATATGCCTTTTTGTGCATCTTTGTTACACATTTGTTTGTTCTATAGTGACTAAGATTATAACCAAAGTTGACTGTTGTATCCCAATTTTGACTTTCTAACTATTATGTGTCTGTTTGTTTAGTTCACACATCGTTGTCAATATAATGTAATTTTTTGCAACTGTCATACAAGTGAGAGGTTAAGCTAGCTTTAAAACCAAACTTAATTCACCATTTTCTACATTTTAAAATGCTTGTACCAAGTCAGGAATATGACAGTTGTTGTCCATTAGTTTAATGTGTTTGAGCTTTTGATTTTGACATTTGTTCACAGACTTTCCGTTTTAAATTTTCCATGGAGGTCAGTATATTTATGATTTTTTTTATATCAAATGAAAATAAAACTTTATAAGATTTACTCTTCCGAGACCCATTTTCTGATTAACTTTCATCAGGAAGGCTCAAACCATCAAATTGAGAAAGGAAATTGGGAATGTGTCAACGCGACAACAACCCGACCATAGAGCAGACAACAGCCGAAGGCCACCAATGGGTCTTCAATGTAGCGAGAAACTCCCGCACCCGTAGGCGTCCTTCAGCTCCTTAAAAAATATGTATACTAGTACAGTGACAATGCACATCATACTTTACTCCGAATTATACACAGGAAACTAAAATTCATACAAGACTAACAAAGGTCAGAAGTTTCTGACTTGGGACAGGCGCAAAATTGCGTCGGGGTTAAACATGTTTATGAGATCTCAACCCTCCCCCTATACCTCTAGCCAATGTAGATAAGTAAACGTATAACAATAAACATTCGAAACCCACGATTATAATATATACTTAGAAACATTAGGGACTTAATGATCAATATACTCATAGATACCAGTATTGAAATTTGATATTTACGCCAGATGCACGTTTTGTCTACAAAAATCTCATCAGTGACGCTCAAATCAAAAGTGTTTAAAAGGCCAAATAATGTTGAAAAGCATTGAGGACCAAACTTTCCTAAAAATACAGCTAAGGTTATCTAAGGTAGAAAACAAAAGCAACCTAAATGGATAGCCTAATTCAACTAAGGTCATCTGATTATTTCCTTGATAAGAGGGTTGCTGCTCACTAAGAAGCTATTTAACCATGGCAAGAGTTTCAAATGTTGAATTTGAAATCATTCCTTCGTAAATTTTACGGACGACATTGAGTTGGTGACCGTTATGGCATATCCGTTTCACAGATGATATCGAATATGTTCCGTATGTCGTAACTACAATCCGGTTCCCTTTTACGAGTGTGACCTACCTAGTTAGGCTGTTAACCAGGTTCGTAGTAACATGACCAACACGACAGGATACACATGTGGAGCAGGATCTGCATACCCTTACTGAGCACATGATTTTGGTTGGTGTTGCTTAGTCTTTAGTTTTGTATGTTGTGTCGTGTGTACTATTCGTCTGTTTGTAATTTTCTGTTAGCCATGGCATTGTCAGTTTATATTATATCTATCATTTTGAATGCCCCTCTGGTATCTTTCACCCCTCTTTTATGTCTGTATGAGTTGGAACAATTGTTCAAAGTTACCAGGCTTATAATTTAGTTTGCAAGAAGAAAGACATACTGGTTGCACCGGAATCAAAATAGTTTGACGAAAATACCAAGGTGAAAGTAGCGCTTGTCTTTTGTTGAAAACTTGACTGATAGAGTATATCACCAGCCCGGTAGCCAGTACTTCGTTATCGGCATGAAAATACGGATTTTGTGTAACCAAAATGTGCTGTTACAAAACTTTGGAAATTATTTTAAATTAAGAAATGTATATCTCCCTCGTGCACAACTCTGAGTGCTTCCCGGCTTTGGTTATACTTTTTTGTTCTTTTTGGTTTATAGCTCTACATCTTTTAAATAACTTTGGATTTTCAAATATGTTGGCCTCGTAAATCAACGAAGAGATGACAAATAACAAGGGCTAGAGGTTCCTGAACAGGCTCAATAATTCGGCGGAGTTGATCATGTTTTGTAATTTATCAACCCTATCATATAAAGAAAAAAAAGTAACACACAGCAAAACGCACATTAAAAATCAGTTTAAAAGAGGTCCATATCCGATGTTAGAATAGGTTATAAATACATAAATTGGGGCGTTCGTTTTCTCGTTTGAATTGTTTTACATTGTCATTTCTGGGCCTTTTATAGTTGTCTATGCGATATCGGCTTTTCTCACTGTTGAAGGCATACTATATTAATTTAATTCTGTGTCAATTGGTCTCTTGTAGAGAGTTGTCTCATTGGCAATCATGCCACATCTTCCTTTTTATATAAACAAGAAACTAATCTTAATGACAATAATAGGAATTTAATATTGACATGCAAACTCCAGACTTCGATCACTGTAGATACAAAACTTATTGAGTGCATTTTTTTTTGTGATTTTTGAAGAATAGGTAAAATAAATCGGGATTAATTATTGCGATTTCCAGGAAATCTACAAACAAATATGTGTCTCCGATATAAGAATACGTGTTCTTACTTTTGCGTTACTTATAATCGACCAGTCGCGTTCGTCGCATTTAGAAAAACCTCACAATGATTTCTGAATTTACTGTAATCTGATTGAAAGAAAATATTAACTTTCATTTCTAGTGTGCTTCAAATGCTTCAATGTCCTGTCCGATTATTTATGTAAGGAATATCACGGCTCTGCTCATTGATATGATTACGAAACCTTCCATATCGTTTAGAGGATTCCAAGGTGGCCTTCTATCATTTATCATGTATTTTTAACGTAAGGAAATGCCTGTTCAAAGTCAGCATATGACACGTTATTTTCCATTCGTTTGGTGTGCTTGTGATTTAGCTATTTGTTAAGGGATTTTCCATTTTGGAAGCTCCATGGATTTTTTCTGTTATTTTACTTTATTTTTTTATACCAATGACATTCAAATTCCCCCGACCTTCATCCAGGACGGAATCATTACTGGACCTACATTTTGTATCTATTAAATAGTCGGTGTTAATGTGTTCTCCCCGTGAACAAGCATGACATATTGTCAATAGATGTAGCAAACAACAATCAATCAAGAGCCTTTATACGCAGAATCTACTTTTTCGTGTCTTTTTGAACCACGGTTTCGTAAATACACCAGTTCAATTAAAGTTTTCCTTAAAATTGAAAAGCATACATTTCATACAAACACTTTGATTTGTATGGGTTGGATATCATACTATGTTTACCTTGTTATGGAAACATTACCCTTACCCATAGATCGTCCGTCCCATAACATTGAAAGTATTTCTCCCTTCGACTATAATAAGTTATCAAAGGTACCAGGATTATAATTTAGTACGCCAAACGCGCGTTTCGTCTACACGAGACTCATCAGTGACGCTCATAGCAAAATATTTAAAAAGCCAAACAATTACAAAGTTGAAGAGCATTGAGGATCCAAAATTCCAAAAAAGTTGTACCAAATACGGCTAAGATAATACCTGCTTGACATGTGTACGTTTAAGAGATGTACCTAAAGTGACCCTAAGGTTATCCAGAATACAAAATATAAAACATAATTATAAAAATATTATTGTATCCATTCAACCTATGACCTAGCTATATATATAGACATTGACCTTTCTACTTGAAAACTAATTCAATATGTAAGATAAAAAAAAATAAAAGATCATTCATTATTTTGCAAATATTTTGATTGATGAGAAAAATATTTAGATAATTGTAAACACTTTTATATCGACTTTTACATTTACTCGTTTTCATTTTATTCATGTAAGATTTAATATTTTGAAAGCAATGAGGTCCTGCTGCATCCATAAATGGCATATTTGTATACTGATTGTAGAATTCCTGGTCAGTACGAGTTAGGTCCCGGAATATACGATGTGCCCAAAAATATCCATGAATCTCGGGTGGATACGGTTTAGTAGACCACATTTTCCGAACCTGATTTCTCCACTTAGATATAATGTAAGATGAATTCGTAGTTGCTATGAACCAGCTGGATATATGTGGTCTCGCGTTTTGAGTAACTCTAGAGTCCCTTCTTTCATACACAAAAAAACTAGTCGGTTCAATTGCACTATCAATCCAGGAAGCAAGTGGTTCATTGCAGCGGACAGTTGCGTCAGCCCAAATTCCTCCATGCTGTGCAAGAAGTTCAATTCGGATAATATCCGACTTTGCTTGAATAATGGCCGTGTTCCAAGCTTCATCCGTGTAATGATTTTTACGGTTTATTACAGTTTCAGCTTGATTCATGTCCATTGCAACAATTTTATAATCTGGATTAAATTCCATCCATGATTTCAAGCAAGCGCGTTGTAGGTTTGGTGCTTTTTCCCAACCTTTATCCCAAAACATCCATATAACACGTGGTATTTGAACTTTTTCAAAGAAAAGAACACTTGGTAATTGAAACTTTTCAGGTTGGAGAAAACTGAGATAACAAACTAGGAGAAAGGCACATCCAATGACAAAACAAAACTTAAAAAACAAATTTCTTATAGGTCCCAATGACTTTATGCTTTCTGAATTGGCCCTCTCTTCTTGCTCAATCATTTCTTATTTCTTTATTAGATAACGGATATTTTGCTGTTTAGATATTTCAGCACAAATAACTTCATGTGGGATCCGTAGTAGATTCTGTCTTCGTAAAAAGATTATTGTTTCCTAAAATGAAATCTAAATCAATATTAAAACCATGTAAAGATGTGTTAGGACTTCCCAAATTATTAGGTTGATTAATAGATCAATACAAATTAAGGTCGAATAATTAAGAAGGGTTTTTGTCAAAATAAAGCGATATATTGGTATATATAGCTGTTGCGTTGACTTTCCAATATGTTATTAATACAAATACATATGTATTGCGTACTGTCTAAACATCAGCATTTGTTTTCTATTATAACTAAGTGCATCAGATCATCGATTAAGCGGAACATAGTATCTTCAGGTCAACTTCTTCTTTTTTTAATTTCATATTTTACACTAAAGTTATTTAAAGTTATAAAGGACTTTCAATTATTATAAAGTCAAGATAAAAGCTAGATATACATCAATAGATTTATAAAATATGAATAAAACCATGAGAAGTGAAATTTCCACAAATTTGCATACACAAATGAAACACATGTTTTCTTTATACATTTTATAGTTTAAGATTGCCCCATTCATTGATCATTGTACAATGTTGTATATAAACTCATCATATATACCAGTATTAAATTTTGTATATACGCCAGACGGGCGTTTCGTCTACCAAAGACTCATAAAATTATGTCTAACTTCATCAGATACTGAAAGTTAAAACATTTGTATACTAGACACAAAAAAATGTGCCTGTCTTTAGTAAGAAGCCATATTAAATATATAACGATTTTTTGAAATAATTATATATAGATTAGTATAATTTTAATTTGATATTATACATGTGCCTAATATTATCCTCATTTAAGGTATTTAGAAAACCAGAGTTTTATTTTATTATATTTCGATAGGTCATCAATCATTCTTTGATTGAAAATTAGGCACATTAGGATATTATACATGAACAATCGGAATATAACGGTACACCAAAGATAAATAGCATTGATTTTTAATATAAAACTAACTCCATTTCAATGAAATTACTGTATGTACATATCTACGGAGGTACAATATAAAATTGTGAACATTCGCTAAATGCTATCAAGAATATACACGAGGAGAATCGCTAATTACAAATTCATCAAATGGGGAAAAATAATTAATTTTTATTAATGTAAAACAAAAAAAAGGACATAGCATGAAGATTCCCCTATTTCCGCAAATTACACACACTCACATATTTAATAAATAGATCTTGAATATTGAATCTCGCTTTTTAAATACTGTTGTAATCTCATTAAATCATCGAACGTTGAACAAACAAATACCCTTTTTTGGATTCGATCGTCACAGATAAGTCTTGTAAAGACGAAACGCGCGTCTGGCGTAAATATATTTAACCCTGGTATCTTTGATGAGTTTATTTCCATGGTTGAAAAAGAAATATATATAAAGGCGACTTTCTAAAACAATCAGCCGGAAAAAAATAGATTACAGCATGATCAAAGCCGCTGCAAAAGAAAACACTCAAAGGCTTATATGTAAGGACAACAGTGTTAATAAAAAAATACCTAAAGTTAAGTCGATGTCAGGTGTTTAGGATAGGTATTCAATCTTTTGCAATACTGACTCTTAGCCATATGTAATCAAACACATACCAAATAATCATGGTTCGTAAAGCCAGGAATTACTCAGAGGAAGGAAGATTTGCATAAAAAGTAAAAGAATTCAGAAAAGATGGTTATTTTAATAAGTGAAGGTAATTTGTTTTATTATGTGAAAAAATCGGATAATTTTAAACTTTTTTGACCATTTTTCTTTGTTTTACAATTTATATTTGTTAAATAGTTGTATATATATATATATACGTATGAAAATTGCGGTTATTATCTAACGCGATCATAGGTTTGAACGTAGTTTTCAATTTAGACTTGTTTATATTTTTTCGTTTGGGCTTGTATCATATTTTCCCTCCGGTTTATATGATCTGTTCATCCTATTTTCACTCTTTAAATTCAGGAGTCTATCCTTAATTGAGGTAAATTATATGGCCTTCCAAATACCTTTTCGACCCCTAACATTACTGAAGAGACATTTATTGTCGAAATCCGGATCTGGTGTACAATGTTTTTTGTGCACCTCATGTTTGTGGTATAACATCTTTGCCGCAAGTTAATTGTTTTCTATTTAGTATTAAATTAAATTAAGATCCATTTTGTTACATCTTGTGATCCATTTTATTAACCAATCTCCAATGACAGTCAGCAGGGTTTAAGAACATCAGTTGTTCGACCTGTTAGTCAAATGTGTTTTGTTAAAATATACTTTTTCACTTTTTTGGTCTTTTGTAAAATGTTGTTTGTGCTGTATTTAGACCCTTCTACAACGAATTTGTTTTACATGCACACGTATAAAAATTGCGGTTTTTATACAACGCAATCATAGGTTTGAACGTAGTTTTCAATTTAGACTTGTTTATATAATTGTATATATAGTGTCCCATAAGCCTATCTAGGCTGGGTATTTGTCTTATTTCGTTATTGTGCAATGTATATTATATAATCTGTATAACAATTTGTAGACAAGTATATGACACTTTAATAAAATAAATTATTATTATTTATTATTTTATAAAGATATGTTCTGGACACTTATGCACAGAATTTCACTATGAATTTATTATGTTTATCAATCTATTAACTAAATTTCATTAACCCGGTTGTCATGTTTCAACTCACTTAAGCCAAGTTGACCTAAGATTGAATATGGTGATTCTTGAATTGCCCATTTCGATTAAATAGCTTTTGATTTATTCAAGTATTCAAACGGTTTTCAATCAATTGGAATGAGTGTTCATGATGAATGTAGATTCAGAAAACTGCTTCGTCGCACCTTCAAAAAGACAATAACGATACTAGTACTATGTTTATAATTTTGTACGGGAGACGCGTTTTCTTTACAAAAAACATATCAGCTCGAATTAAGAAAGCTAAAATAAAAAAAAAACAAAAGGCCGAGGAATATTGAGAACCCTAGATTCCGAAAGGTTTTGTCAAATAGATATCAGTGAAGCAAACTATTTCTGAGGTAGAACATATTTAGTACTTCGAATAATTCAGAGTTTTAAACATTTACTGGTAATTTATAAGTATGATTATAAATCTAAAAGTTTATTTTCATCTTGAAAATTAAGATTTTGATCTAATCTGGCTGGCGTTTTTTGGCATTTTATTGTTTGCAATACTAAACACAATTAACCCCATCCTCATTCTGAAAAAATATCTAACTTGAAATAAAATGTTGGTAAATAGTTATCAAAGGTACCAAAGACATCTTGCAAGATAGGTGGACTTTCCAGTTCAAGAGTGTATTTTATGCTGCTCAGTAAACGGGTGCCACATGTGGAGCAGGATCTGCTTACCCTTCCGGAGCACCTGAGATCATCCCTAGTTTTTGGTGGGGTTCGTGTTGTTTATTCTTTAGTTTTCTATGTTGTGTCATGTGTACTATTGTTTTTCTGTTTGTCTTTTTCATTTTTAGCCATGGCGTTGTCAGTTTGTTTTAAATTTATGAATATGACTGTCCCTTCAGTATCTTTCGTCCCTCTTTTATGCTGCTCAGTTAACGTTGTCAGTGACGTCGATTTTGACAGTAGGTCAAGCCTCGACTAATGTAAAATTAACAATATTTAGACATATTGCACACACATATCTTTTTACGGTTTAGACTCAGATTTTAATTCAATGAGTGAATCGTAAAAGATAGATTTATGCATGCAGTGCTTGAAGTTTTAGTCGGCCTCAAATGCAAAAGGTTTTAAGTCTCTATAACAAATATATGAATAAAGGCACCAATAGTTTACCGCTGTTCAATAGTCATAAATCGATTAAAAGAAAAAAAAATCCGGGTTACGAAATAAAAACCGAAGGAAATACATCATCTATAAAAGGTTTTTGAATGTCAAGGCACATGATCTTTGTCTCCTTAATTTTAAAAATTCACATTTAACATTGACATACTAAGTATTGAACTAAGAAGTCCATTATCCTGTTATGATTGTCATTTTTATGGTTGAATACAGACATCAATGCAATCGAAACCATAGGCATCACGACTCAGCCCATTTTTTGACATTGGTTTCTTTTTCTAAAATCACAAACATCTAAATCTGTCGTTGAATAGGAGTCATTAAATCATATTCAGTGTTATTTCATTAAGTTTAACATGTCTAATTTTCTAAATTTTGTTTACTAAGAAAATTAATTTATAAACATGACAAATTTATATTCAGTTCATTTCTAAAGATTCCATGTGTATGTTGCGGGCATCTCATAATACGTTGTCATACGCAGTCAACCTATAATAAGTACTAGTATTCAAAATTTATATTTAGATCCATGTTCCAGCAGCGGATTGCAATCATGATATTTAAATCCTCTTACAACATCAACCACAGTATGTATCAGACAGGTAATCCTTAGATAGCTTTCATGGCAAACAAACATAACATTAAGCCACAGTGAAACATTAATTTTATTAATTTATTAATTTTTGGGGCCCATTATAGCTTGCTGTCCGATGTGAGCCTAGGCTCCGTGTTGAAGACCGTGCTTGACCTATAATGTTTTTCTTTTATAAATTGTGACTTTGATGAAGAGTTGTCTCATTGGCCCTCATACCATATCTTCCTATATATATAAACGAGTCTAAATTGAAAACTAAGTTCAAACCTATGATTGCGTTGGATAAAAACCGCAATTTTTATACGTGTGCATGTAAAACAAATTACGTTGTAGAAGGGTCTAAAAACAGCACAAACAACATTTTCCAAAAGACCAAAAAAGTGAAAAAGTATATTTAAACAAAACGCATTTGACTAACAGGTCGAACAACTGATGTTCTTTAACCCTGCTGACTGCCATTGGCGATTGCCAAATAAAATTGATCACAAGATGTAACAAAATGGATCTTAATATAAATTCAATACTAAACAGATTTTTTTTTTAACTTGTGGGCAAGATGTTATGCCACAAACATACGGTGTCAATATTTTTTTAGTACACCAGATCCGGATTTCGACAATAAATGTCTCTTCAGTGATGTTAGGGATCGAAACGGTGTTTGGAAGGCCATATAAAAAGTACCCTCATTTTTAGATAGACTCTTGAATTTTCAGAGACTCTTAAATTTTAATATATATACAACTCGTCTAAACATCAACCCAACAATGTTAGATCTGTAAGTTTGCTTTCGCAAATTTTTTGTTCTTCCCTCGCCGGGATTCGAACCCATGCTACTGAGATATCGTGACACCAAATCACCTGCACTATAGCTGTCCCGCTAGACCACACGACCACCTGGGCTTCACAAAAATAATGCTTTCGGTGGCCGTGTGTTACCTTTCCTCGTCAGTTTTAATCTAGCGTCGTACTACAGTACATGATATATAATGCATGGAGATGTTATTGTTACAGATCAGCTCAATTATCTATAGTAAAGGATCCTACAAATTAATGTAAGATACAGTCACAGAAAATAATTATATTTATAAGTACGTCTGAGTATATATATATATATATACAACTCGTCTAAACATCAACCCAACAATGTTAGATCTGTAAATTTGCTTTCGCAAATTTTTGGTTCTTCCCTCGCCGGGATTCGAACCAATGCTACTGTGATATCGTGACACCAAATCGCCTGCACTGCAGCCGTCCCGCTAGACCACACGACCACCTGGGCTCTCAAAAAAGAGCTTTCGGTGGGCATGTGTTACCTTTCCACGTCAGTTTTAATCTAGCGGCGTACTACAGTACATGATATATAAGGCATGAAGATGTTATTGTTACAGATCAGCTAAATTATCTATAGTAAAGGATTCTACGCGATCCGATGGATACATCTGTTGTAGGGTTGTCACTGACTCAGACGTACTTATGAATATAATTATTTTCTGTGACTGTATCTTACATTAATTTGTAGGATCCTTTACTATAGATAATTTAGCTGATCTGTAACAATAACATCTTCCTTTACTATGAATAATTTAGCTGATCTGTAACAATAACATCTTCCTTTACTATGAATAATTTAACTGATCTGTAACAATAACATCTTCATGCCTTATATATCATGTACTGTAGTACGCCGCTAGATTAAAACTGACGTGGAAAGGTAACACATGCCCACCGAAAGCTCTTTTTTTTTGAGAGCCCAGGTGGTCGTGTGGTCTAGCGGGACGGCTGCAGTGCAGGCGATTTGGTGTCACGATATCACAGTAGCATTGGTTCGAATCCCGGCGAGGGAAGAACCAATAATTTGCGAAAGCAAATTTACAGATCTAACATTGTTGGGTTGATGTTTAGACGAGTTGTATATACATTATGTACACAGCCATGTATCCCCATCATTGATGGCGATCCGATGGATACATCTGTTGTAGGGTTGTCACTGACTCAGACGTACTTATATATATATATATATATATATATATATATATATATATATATATATATATATATATATATATATATCTCCTTAGAGTATTGAATCTAGTGTGGTGGTTAGAAGAGGGGGCAATAGGGGCTCCGTAACCATGTGAACAACACCTCGATTTCGGCAAAAACAGTTAACAACAAATGCAAAAATTAACAGTGAACAGAACAGTTTAAATATATTTCAAATAACAGTTAACAACACCTTAAAAAGCCTAAAACATGTTAACATAAAAAGGTATTGCCTCCCCTTAAAACCTCTGGCTTTAAAGTCATGAAACGAGTGACCAGTAAAAAATAATGTTATTCCAATTCTTGAACTAATGCATACAAACATCATAAACTTAGTCACGACTTTATCATTTTTTTCGCATAAATTTCGTATAATCGTCAATTTTTTTTATTCAATTGGTCAGTGTTGTTGTGAAAATATGGCAGGTAATTAAAGTTTATGTTTTGAAGTTTAACGATTGTCACCTGTTTGTCAACAAACAACAAAAGAGCGTGTATATTGAGCACGTGTTTAACATGTACAATCAGATCATAGTTTATTTTAAGGACATCCATGCGTATTGCAATCACCGGATTTTTACGAGATGGGTCACACTGAGGTCACTTTGCATACGGAAAATATGTCGGGGAATATAAAAATAAAGTAAATATGAACAAATTAAAGAATGTTCTTCAGAGAATAAAATTGAGAATGGAAATGGGGAATGTGTCAAAGAGACAACAACCCGACCAAATAAAAAACAACAGCAGAAGGTCACCAACAGGTCTTCAATGTAGCGAGAAATTCCCGCACCCGGAGGCGTCCTTCAGCTGGCCCCTAAACAAATATATACTAGTTCAGTGATAATGAACGCCATACTAATTTCAAAATTGTACACAAGAAACTAAAATTAAAATAATACAAGACTAACAAAGGCCAGAGGCTCCTGACTTGGGACAGGCGCAAAAATGCGGCGGGGTTAAACATGTTTGTGAGATCTCAACCCTCCCCCTATACCTCTAACCAATGTAGAAAAGTAAACGCATAACAATACGTACATTATGTACATGAGAAACTATATGTACATGAAAACTATCCATTAATTGAGTTATAAAAAAAACATATTCATTATTTTTTTAATTTGAGGTTTCTTATGACTGTAAGTGAGGTTGCATGATTGTTGAGGCATGTTTGTGTAAAGACGATGTTGAGGATGACACCGTGACACGTCTTATCGCAATGTGAATTTACACTCAAAAATAAGAGAAAACAAACGACGCAACGTTACAATGTAACACACACAGAAATGAACTATAATATAACAATGGCCATATTCCTGTCTTGGTACAGGACATTTTTAAAGGAAAAAATGGTGGGTTGAACCTGGTTTTGTGGCATGCCAAACCTCCCCTTTTATAGCCATGTGAAATATAACATTAAAATGACAACTCAACACCACAGGACTACAATATAAAAAAATTGGAGAATACAATTAACAAAGAAACACACGAACAACAGCCATTTGAAAATCCCAAACTTGTTAAAATATTGAAGGGTAATACAACATAAAGGAACAAAAATGTATCGAGTTTTTTTTTTTTTTTTTTAACAGATATATACATTTCTAGTAAAATCATTTGAATATAGTAACACAATTTTCAATATAATACCAGCTGAATGTAAATGCCTTTACTGAAGTTCCCTGTTTCTGATTTAAGATTGATCTTATTTCGCTATATTATAAACAAAATGAATTACTTTTTTTTCCGCATTTCTATAATACATAAATACAGTTTATGTTGCCGCTTCGTAATAAATAAAAGAATTAACAACATTTTTTTTACGTTATACTTATTATATTGTTTCGACAGGACTACAAATGTATGGGAATACCAATCAGTAATTACTTTAACATTATTTTAAATATTTTTTACCTACCTTATTTAAAATTGTCCTGATGGCTGTGGTTATCTATTAAATTTTAAAGATAGTTGGATATTGCAATTTATTATAAATTATCAAACTCAATTTTTCACATGTGTGGCTTGGTAATAAAGTTTAAAGTTTAAAGATTGAGTCATGAAAATGTGTAATTATTTAAATGGAAAAGTAATCATATTTTCTGATAAGATCAAAAAGAATCGTTTAATTTAAATCTAAGATTTCAGAAACTGTACAAGAAATCAATGAAAATAGCTTTGTATATCTATTGATATACCCATCTTTTATATATTTATCTAACAAAGATAAAATTGTTTATTGTTCAGAAGCAATTAAGCTGCTGCTAGTGTTTAAATCTAGATTTGGTATGATTGTCAATGATGATTGTCGATGAGATAACTACTATGAAAGTAATTATATTCCTGGGGTACACATTTGCAGGGTTATCGTGAATGGCTCTTTCCTCGAATTGAAGGAAGTTCGCTACTCAGTTTCAAAATAATAACCTTTCATAACACTAGTATATACTGATAGGGGATCTATAAAGAAACCAAAAGAGTAAAAAATAAAATATAGGTCAATGTGCTTCTTTTCGAGATATTCGCCATTGAAATTTTGGCGGGAAAATGTTCTCTCTTGTTTTTTCATAATGTAATCATTGACAAGTTGAAGTTCTCAAAGACTATCAAAAAAGAATAATTATACATGTAAAAGATTTATAAAAAGAAAAATGGGAGTCAATGGGCATTTTTTTAAATGCTTTCAAATCGATAGAATCGGAGAGTTCCAAAAATCTGACAATAATTCCGAAAAATGACACGCGAACTTCCTTAAACGTAAATCGATATATAACATCTTATGACCA
Source organism: Mytilus galloprovincialis (assembly GCF_965363235.1). Classification (NCBI taxonomy): domain Eukaryota; kingdom Metazoa; phylum Mollusca; class Bivalvia; order Mytilida; family Mytilidae; genus Mytilus; species Mytilus galloprovincialis. The sequence goes on from NC_134849.1 coordinate 45,470,938, forward strand.
AGTCAAGACATGGAAAGAAAACACAGGAAGTCTGAGCACGTGGATACGAGTATTTTCATATCAAAAAGAGAAAACATATAATGTAGCAATCTACTGTACTATATATTTGCAAAGAGGAATATATGCGGAGAAAATCTCCAAAGCCTCACCTGAAAACGTGTTTAACTTTTATTCTTCATGGAAATATAACAAAAAGAAGATGTGGGTATGATTGCTATTGATTCAACTCTCTACGACTCGAAGGCCAAATTACCACTGAAGTTAACCTGACAAACATTGTTAATACCGTATGGCATTCAACAATGAGCAAAACATTAACAAATTTTGTGTTGCTTTACTTCGGAGGATGTAACATATGATCGTTCATTTTGATCTGTGAAATGTTCAGTTTACCTCCTAATTTTTTTTAATAAAAAATTACATATTAAAATAAGCTTGTGTTCGATATTTCATAAGAATTTATTCCGCAATTATAGTTCAATATTTTAATTGACGGTTATCCTTAAGTGACATGTGAATGGCCCCATTTTAACCTTTGTTGATCATTTAATCCCTCAGGCTAACTTAAATAACTTGTCATAAACCAAATGAGCTTATCTTTCAGTGTCCGTCGTCGTCGTCGTCTGTCTTCCGTCATCAATGAACTTTTACAAGAATTTTCTTCTCTGAGTCAGATTTAACAAAACTTGGCCACAATCACCATGAGGGTATTTAGTTTACGAAAAATGTCAAATGACCGGCTTATCAATCAAAATGGCCGACATGGCTAAAAACTTAATATAGGGGTAAATGCAATGTATATATATGAAACTAAAGCATTTTGCGGAAATATTACAGGATTGTAACAATGTTTATCAGGTTAACTTAAAGGTTGACCATCCTGAAAATTTTAAACGAATCAGAATATCAAAATTTTGCAGTTCTCTACTTGTTTGGCTTTATAAATATTTTGATATGAGCGTCACTGATGAGTCTTATGTAGACGAAACGCGCGTCTGGCGTACTAAATTATAATCCTGGTACCTTTGATAACTATTGAATACTACATGTATTATTATAGATAAAAAAAAAATGAAAACAACAATGTTCATAGTAATATCTATAAATATGTCAATATGACCAAAACTATCGATGGAGTTATTACCCTGTATAGCCATTTTTTAACCATTTTTACGTAAATAATTGAAATGTTTTACAAAAATCTTCTCCTCTGAAACAAAGGAGACAAATTAAATCAAACATGGCCATAATCATCATTAGGGTAATATTTAGTTAAGCAGATGTGTATGATGACATCGCTTGCTAATCAAACATGACCACTATGGCTGAAAACAGAAAATCGGTCTAAAATGCAGTTTAGAGACTTTTCTCACTGGAGCTGAATCATTTAGAGCAAATTTGGCTGGTTAAAAATGTTCATCAGGTTAAGATATATGGGCCCTGAAATTTTTAGATAAATCTGACGGCTTGTTGATGGATTGCTGTCCCTGAATTCGTAAATTGAAGAAAATTTATAGTTTTTTTGTTATTGTCTTAGATATCATTATCATGATTATAGAAAGATATATACAGTAGGAAGCATTAATGTTCAATAAAGTACGATCTTTAAAAAAGTCAAGATAACCAAATTGTCAATTTACCCAAAAAGAAGTTATTGCCCTTTAAAGTAAATTTTATGTACATGTTTGTAATCTTTTACAAAAATCTTCTCCGCTCAATTTTCTGGGTCAAATAGCATTAAACTTAGCCACAATTTTCAATAGGGTATTTTGATTGAAAAATGTATTCAATAAGCCTGTCACCCAACCAAAATACACGACTAATTTTGGCGGTAAAATGGTGAAAATGGCTGAAATATCATTTGACCCGTTAAAAAAAACAGTTAATAGCGAAAATACTCTATTTGTCACATAAATACAATAATTTAACAACTGTGATATATTATTAGTTACATGGTGTGTTAGTGACCTAATACCGGATATATGGGGTCAGTAAATTATATATGGGGTGAGAGCGAAGCACGTGCAGTCCATTAACCAATCATATCCCCATAAATCTATTGGAGTTATATATATAGAGAATTTGCATACATAAATTTATTATTTTCAAGACATATACCTGAACTTGTCAATGTCCTGTACCTCAGTTGGTAATATGATTGTTGTTATCAAATAGTTCGTTTCTATATGTGTTGGAGTTTGTTTTTGTTGCACTTCGGTGTTCCTGATTTTACTGTTGTTCCGTTGTTTTCCTGTTATAGTTGACGTGTTTGACTTGGGTTTGAATTGTTACCCGGAATTGTTTTCTTTCAGTCGATTTATGACTTTTAAACATCGGTACACTAATGTTGCGTTAATTTATTCGTGAACATGCATGAAACATTTGTCCAATCAATTCTTTGGATGCTTCGGTCTTATCTTAGTAGCACATTTGAGACCCCCTTGGTAAAACATCCCATGCAAAACCATATCTAAGAGATTTCATTTAACAACTAAATATTTTTAGAGATTTCATACAACAACTTACCATTCATTCAAAAAAAAAAGTTAAATCACAAAAATACTGAACTCCGTGGAAAAATGACTTGGTACAGACATTTTTTATGTAGACAATGGTGCCTGGATTAACCCGGGGTTAATAGCTAGCTAAACCTCTCATTTGTATGACAGTTGCATAAAATTCTATTATATTGACAACGATGTGTATTTCAGCTTATTACCACTTGTGAAAGTTTTATGAAACCTCACACGTGTATTTCAGGTAGTCATCTAGAAACAATAATTGAAACAGGTATTTATATTTAAACATTGTATATGATATGCAGGTTTAATCAGACCTTAACCTCAACTTCCAAGTTTCATTAAGAAAAGGTTTAGCTATGTGGTATGGTATATTTCTTAGATATTATAAGAAAGTGCCACTGCATTAGGTGTATGGAATAATAAATGTGTGTCTGGCACCATGTGAACTTGACATGATTTTCGCGATACATTGGTCGTATTAAGATTTCGTGGTTTTATCTGTTTCTCGGGTACTATTAGCAATATGACTGCTTGCTATAGTTGGTGAATGGAGTGAATGTAAGATGAATGACTGTCTAGTATTGTTCTGATTGTGACCACAGTTTTATTGAACATTGATAAAATTAATGTTAGGTGATACTTGTAGTAAACCCTTCATATTTCAAACTTTCGACATAAATTGAATGATGAATAAATCAGCCGAGACATCTCAGCGTGTGCACTTTTTTTATGTTTAAGAGTGCAGGAAAATACCTAGTTGCCAAAAAAAATACCTAAAATACAACATTAATGACATGGCCCAAAAAAACTCATATATCATACCCTTTTGTTGTTTTTTATTCATAATGTTTGAAGGATTTTGATATATTATTCTTAGTTGTAAAAACTTTTAAATCGATGTTGACATTGACTGGTTGTCATTTTATTCATGTGAGATGTAAGGTTTTGAAAACAATGAGGTCCACCTGCATCCATCAATGGCATATTTTTGTACTGATTACAGAATTCTTGGTCAATACGAGTTAGGTCCCGGAATATACGATGTGCCCAAAAATATCCATGAACCTCAGGTGGGTACGGTTTAGTAGACCACATTTTTCGAACTTGATTTCTCCACTTAGATATAATATAAGATGAATTTGTAGTTGCTATGAACCAGCTGGATATGTGTGGTCTTGTGTTTTGAGTGACAGCAGGGTCTCTTCTTTCATACACAATAAAATTAGTCGATTTAACTGCATTATCAATCCATGAAACTAGTGGTTCATTGCAGCGGACGGTTGCGTCAGCCCAAATTCCTCCGTGCTGTGCAAGAATTTCAATTCGGATAATATCCGATTTTGCTTGAATAATAGCTTTGTTCCAAGCTTCATCAGTATAATGCTTTTTACGGTTGATGACAGTTTCAGCTTGTTTCATGTCTATTGCAACGATTTTAAATTCTGGATTTAATTCCATCCATGATTTCAAACAAGCGCGTTGGAGTTTTGGAGCTTTTTCCCAACCTTTATCCCAAAACATCCATATTACACGTGGTAATTGAACCTTTTTGGAGAAAACAACACTTGGTAATTGTACCATTTCAGTTTTATAATAATCATGATAACAAACAAGTAGAAAAATAAATCCCATGACAAAACAAAACTTAAATAAAATGTTTCTTGTTGGTTTCAATGACTTCATGATGTTGCTTCATGAAATGGCATCCATGATTAAACCATTTTAACCGTTAAAACACCACGGAACTTCCTTAAAATTGAAATTTTAAAATATATTCGTTAAACACGCTCTGGAATAATGACTTTGTCTGATGATTGATCTGTGTGTATATGTTATTGTTTAGATAACTGAACGAAAACTGCGGGGTCCAAAGTCGAGCAGTTCTTCGTTAAACTGTTATTGTTTCCTAAAATGAAAATAAAATCAGTTTTAAAAACATGTGAAAATATGTTAGCACTTTCCAAATAACACAAACACATTGACAATAAATAATATTTGTTGAGAATGTGTCAATAAATGCATATTTATGAAATTGCCTACAAAATTAGCCAGTCAGGAATATTACAGTCAATATCCACTCGTTTGATATGTTTGAGCTTTTGATTTTGCCATTTGCATTGCTTAAAGCTGTGATCACACCTGACCGGATAACTCGAACGGACGCCTAACGGATGAAAATAAAAGTAGTCCGTTGACAAAATTGTCATTCGTTGGGAGTCCGTTGGGTGACCAAATAAAACGGACGCGTAACGCATGCATAACGGACACACACCGGATATGCAACATACGAGAAACGGAAACGTACCGGACAGAACGGATGTCGAACGTACATCCAATGGACGACTACTGCATAAAACGGACGCGCACCAGATAAAACGGATGAACAAGATATACGGAAAAATTAAAGGCGACAATAATAATACATGTAAATTGCAAAAATATTCAAAAAGTTTCTGTAACTGGTTTTGGTTTGTTCTTCAAAATGCCACCAAAGAGTAGTGTCTGGCCTGAATAAGAACTGCCTGATAGTGGAGACGTGTCCTTACTCTAAGATCGATTAAGAATAATAAGAATTCATGACACTCAAGAAAATGACATACCAATGATTGGCATTTCTGACGCGAAATTTTCAATTGGCATTTAACCGTTTCAGATCCGTTCATTGTCCGTTTTATCCGTTATACGTCCGGTAGAAGTCCGTTTAACACTCGCTCAACATCCGTTTTATCCGTTAAACATGTTAAATGTCCGGTAGAAGCCCGTTGGTGAATTTTTCTACCAGAGTATAACGGACAAGTAATGGATACAAAACGGAAACGAAACGGACGAGTACCGTATAAAACGGACGACATCCGGACGTTCAACGGACACTTCATCCGTTGGACGTCTGTTCAAAGTTTTGAACATGCTCAAAATTTTCCAACGGACAGAACGGACGTCGACGGATAAAACGTACCCTTAACGGACATGAAACGGATATGGACGAACGTCTAACGGATAAGAACGGACGTCTTACGGACATGAAAGGATTGAAAAAAAAGTTATCCATTCGGCATCCGCTCGAGCTTTCCGTTAAGGTGTGACCGAGGATTTAGGGACTTTCCGTACAGAATTTTCCCCAGTATTTTTGTTATTTTGTTCTACATTATGCCGTTTTTATTTATTTTTTTGATATTGATATTATCATTTTAATTAACAACATAATTACAGACAACCAAAATACCAGCCTATTATTATCCATAACCCCATCCCGATCCCCTGAGAAATTTTATACGTCTGTCATACAAGTGAGAGGTTAAGATAGAGAGAAAAAAAAACAGGTTTAATCCACTATTTGCTACATTAGAGCATGACTGTACCAAGTCAGGAATATGACAGTTTTTATCCATTCGTTCGATTTGTTTGAGTTTTTGATTTTGCCAATTGATATTTCCGTTTTGAATTTTCTATGAGTTCAGTATTTTTATAATTTTACTTTTTGCTGTATCATTGGGCTTATAATTCCCATCACGCATCTTAGAGAAAATATTAACCAGTACACATTCAAAATTCAATGTATTCAGTGTAAATATGTCAATAACTGTCAGAAAAAAACATCACCTTGTGCATTGCCAAGATACAGATATCGACGGATTGTAATGACAGGAAAGTGCATATTTATAGAAAATTAATATCTAATATGATTGTAATTTAATGATAACAAAATAAATATCTGTATCAATAAAAAAACATTGTTGAAAGATCTAATTACAGTGCTGTATCGATAACCATTCATAATAAGTTTGTCTCAAGGCCAGAGCGGTAAGTTTACCCGATCGTTTATAAATTTACGGGCTCTGTTAAAACATCTACGATAAAATTTAAATTCGCTGTCAATCCTCTTTTAAATAGGTTTTCTACAGGCACAACTAAACTTCCTGATCAAATCTGTATATCTAATGAATAATTTGGTAAAGGTTGTCAGTTGTTTGTCGTAATTTGTAATAATTTACTAATTATACATGGATTACAATAATTGAAATCCAAACGCCACTACTTACACAGGCAAAATAATTTGTAAAATATAAACATCGTAAGATCGTGCTAAAGGAACCTCAACGCGAGTTACTCCAATAAATCTTAAATATCTTCTCTTGTTGATCATTTTTGTTTTTTGAAGTTTCTATCTACTACATTTTTCAAGATAGTACTAATATGTTAACGTACAACAAGAATGTGTCCCCAGTACACGAATGCCCCACTCGCACTATCATTTTCTATGTTCAGTGGACCTTGAAATTGGGGTAAACCCTCTAAAATTAAAAAGATCATATCATAGGGAACATGTATACTAAGTTTGAAGTCGATTGGACTTCAACTTCATCAAAAACTACCTTGACCAAAAACTTTAACCTGAAGCGGGACAGACGGACGAACGGACGAACGAACGGACGAAGGAACGGACGGAAGGACGGACGAACGGACGCACCGACCAGAAAACATAATGCCCCTCTACTACATAGGTGGGGCATAAAAACTAACGATTTCTTCGAACAAGGAGTTATTGGTATGTCTTGTTATGCTGATTGTTTTTGCTATATAACGTTTCGGTGTATATTATAGTTTTATTGGTAAAAGACAAACATGCAGAAAGTGGGACACCTGTCATTAAAGGGCAATTACTCAAACAAACAAAAAGAGACGACTGAGGATTTCAACCCTTTCAGTTCTCTGTAGACTTTCTCTAGAACATTTTTGCTTTTCAAACTTTCTATCAAAGTATTACAGTTTCAAGATAGCAGGCAAACATGCAAAAATGGTAAAAAAAAAAACGTCATTAAGGGGCAAAACTTTCATTATGGAGTCGAGTTATAGTTTTGATCATGATGACTTGTTGTTAAATATGGTCTCGCTGATAGTGTTTGCATTTTAACGTTTCTTTCAATATGTTAGAATGGTTTTTAGATTGTGGGGCCTTTTCTGACATTTTCACCCCTATTTTTTGCAATATCTTATATAAAATAATTGCAAATTGTTGCCATCATGGTGACAACAAAAAGAGAATATATTATACTATTATAACTATTGGAAATGAAATCTATGGAAGATGCATTTTACATAAATACTAGATCACACCCGCGAAATCGCGGGCATACACAGTTGTAAACTGCTGTAGGATGAATTTTTGTAAAAGATATTATGTCTGGAGAATTTCATAAAAGGTATCAAAAGCCCCTCACTTTTGTTCCTAAGTCCGTTATCTGTTTCCTTTCAGTTAAATTCAATTATGTTCATGTCTCTGGCCTCAAACCACAATTATTCTACGGTAACCCCCTTTGCTACAATGCATTTTCTCTGTAAAAGTCAAATCAAATTATCCAATTAAAAATTTGCACCGCTTCAAACATACAATAAATGTAACTGCTTATAGACCATTATTATTCTAACAAAAATAAATATACTTCTAGGACAATCCATCATTGTTTTTTTTTCTTTTTCTTTTGAGAGCCCTATTAACATGCAAATGGTAGGATTTGAATCTTGTATAAATAACGAAGGCTAATTTGAGGGGTCAAGGGTCGGATGGGTCCTCATCCCGAAACCCCGGGCTTAAAAACATGAAATCTTGGACAACGAAGGCTAATTTGAGGGGTCACGGGTCGGATGGGTCCTCATCCCGAAATCCCGGGCTTAAAAACATGAAATCCCGAGGTGCCGAATTTAAAGACATTCATATCCCGACATCCCGAAATTCGAAAAAAAAATATTTCCGGATCGCGAAAGGATCATTCCCTAAATCCCGAGCTTAAAAACACACGATCCTGAAGTCTCGAAAAAGTCATGCCTCCCTCAAGTCTCCACCCTACTTTCATTTTGGCCAAATCACTACTTTCACTTTCAACAATAAATTGTTATGGTCCATTTATTGGCATTGTTTCTTAGTCTGTGCGACCGTTCGTTCGTTTGTTCGTTCGTTCGTCCGTCCGTCCGTCCGTCCGTCCGTTCGTCTGTCCGGCTTCATGTTTAACTTTTTGGTCGAGGTAGTTTTTGATGAAGTTGAAGTTCAATCAACTCGAAACTCAGTAAATAATTAGGTTCCCTATGATACAATCTTTCTAATTTTGAATGCTAAATTAGAGATGTTACTCAATTTCACGGTCCACTGAACATAGAAAATGATAGTGCCGATATGGCATCCGTGTGCTATGGACACATTCTTTTTTCCACATGTTTTACTTATTTCAATATAATACATGTATGCAACTGGTATGACCCCTTAAATAGTCATTTCAAAGAAAACAGTAGACAGAATTATACAGAAAGTCTCTATATACCATAGTATTATTATGATCGTAGCTTACATGTAGATAAACGCGAAAAATAATAAATGTCCTCTCTATTAAGAAGGCATAATAGTTGTGGTTCTTGCGATCCAAAAACCATAATATGGAGAACGCTCCGATTGGCTTATTTATTTTTCATTTTTGTTATCCATCATACGACTGATCCATAAATCATAATATGGAGAACGCTCTGATTGGCTTATTTATTTTTCATTTTTGTTATCCATCATACGATTGGTTGTAGTTGTGCTTGTTTTAAACCGGAAAACCTATCTATGACTAAAAGTCAGTCTGGTGACGGAATCAATATCCGGACACCCTTTTTTTCGTTTTTCTCCCAAAATAACTCAATCTGAATAATCATAAGAACGGGTGACAAATGCGACTATGCATGTTGCCTATAGGACACAGAGGCGTGATGATTAATTTATTGTGGAAGGAAGAGAAGCGACACACAAAATAAGTCTTCTCGTTTAATAGTATAGAATACGCATGCATAACTCAAATATAAAGCCTCATTTGTTAGAAAAGAAGCGAAAGTGGGTGGTTTAAAAATATATGATATTATAATTATTAAAGACAGAGAGAATAGACTGTCCGTATTTTTTTTTTTAATTCAATTCAATTATTTTCCGTGATCGTACAAATTTTTAATAAATTCCCCGGCTGCTTATATACTACTTATAAAGGTTAAACTTTAAATATTTAATAGGATGATTGTGCTTCCTTCGCCATCTTGGATTGTAAAAAACAAAGAAACATTGGTCCAGATTTTCAATTAAGTTATACTGTTATAACTATGCGAATTTTCATTTAAAAAGCAAATTAATAAGATTTCAACTTATATTATAAATATTAGCATTTCGAAATTTAAAATTAAATGCTGATGATTTTTTGCTTGATTTGTCTTGTTTTCAAATTGTCATTTTAGGAGAGGTACCTTTTAAGGAATAAACATGGAATTTTTCTATTTTGATTTTATCCGGAAAAAAATGTATTGTGAACCTTTCAAGATACTTTAATTCTAGAAGAACAATAAGGTTGCTTATTTCGGAATAAAATTCACTGGACAATTTTAAATGGGTCAAACAATTGATTACCTCTCCTTTTTCATATTTCTATGTCACCAATGCCCTTTTTCAAACACACATAAAATTAACACTGAACTAGAAGATATTTATGAGCTTAACAATTAACAAACATACAATAAAAATTCTAAAAGCATTTTCTAAAAGCTGTCTTCCCGTATCTTATTTTATCATTTAATTTAGCTTCTATTCGTATAATGTTTATTTACTGTTTGATCCACACCAAAATTTAATGTGCCATTTTGTCACAAACAGTAGATTGAAATTAGTCACAGAAAAACAGACAAAACAAAGATAAAAGCCAATACTGTATAGCCAGCAAAAGAATTAGAATGCCCAAGGCCGTAACTACCCTTGAGGCAAGTGAGGCAATTGCCTCACTAAAATTTCGACACTGATTATTTTTTTTATACTTTTTTTTTAAATATAATAGTCATTTGTTGTTCTGTCTCAACCTTACTTTCTATAACTTGTCATCATAATGACATTCCTTTTAAACTATTCCTCCTGGATATAACTCAGCATCTCAACGGATGAAGTTTCTCGATTACATTAACCTAGTAACCGGATAATCATCATGGATCTCTAGTAAAAAACAGGCTCTTGAAGAAAAAGGAAAAGCGACACTGAAGGTAAAGAAGGAATAATTCAAGTAACTGACTAGTTTTTTTTTTTTGTGAACAGAGTCTGAGTATTGCATATAACTTCATTAGAACACTCCAAAAACGATAAGTAGACTGACAAATCAAGAACTGCATGGTCTTCGGAATGGGGCTGTCCTGTCTGCATATTCATTTCTCCGTTTCACCAACTTTTGACAAATCAAGTACTGGGCATCGCAAGGGGGCAGTGCTGTCTGCGTGTTCATTTCACGAACTTTAATCTTTCTCTTTACAGATGAATAAAATATAAATTATATGAAGCATGCATGGATTAGTTTTTTTTATCCATGTTTCTTTAACCTTAAAAATTGAAAGAATACCCGGTATCCCATATTCCAATTTGATTTTATTGAGGAATGGTAGAACCTTTAACACAGGATTTTGTCTTTACTTATTCGGGACTACGGAATTTCGTTTCTTTATATTCGGGGTTTCGGCCGGTATCGGATACCCCCAACCCCTAACCCCTAAATTTATAGATTCTGGAACTAAAATACCACCAACTATTTCCAGAAATAATTTGAAATTACGAACCTACATGTAAACGTCATAAACTCCATTCCAATTCCCCTGTACCCATATCATATATACTTACTCTATAGAAAGAATCATATACATTTATCTTATCTCATTCTATCCTTAGTTTGTCTACTCTTTGTCAGCATGAAAGCGAGTTGAATATTTGTAACTGCGACTGTATGATGGTGCTTACAGGAAAGCTTAATTCCCTTTTGCAAACAAAACTGTTACTACCGATGCTGCTACCGAATTGCTGATGGAGAAGGAATTGGAAGAAGACATTGATCATTGTGTTGATTATAATGTGCACCTTTAGAAACACAGACTGCCCTGAAACGACTGAAAACTTTGAAAAGAGAATGCATGAGTGGCGAGAGATCGTGCGGTCTTGCCATGCTCCATGTTCATCGCGATAAGGATATCAGCAGACCAAATTATGATTCTGAAACGATTTGACTGAACCGGTCATAGAAAAATTTGACAAAACTCTACTGAATCGATGTTTGTTCTATGTTCTGGCAGCAGACTCAAATCAGTGATATTTGGATGATTATCTTACATATAAATTTAAATAAAGTTGTTAAAAATTTGGTGTTAGTAAAAGTCTTAAAATATGAAAAATTTATATAAAAAGTGTCCAAATTCAAAACATTATCAAACTCTCTAAAAATGCCTAGAATGCAGGATTTTGCACCATTTATTTCATACCCTCGAAAAAAAATTTCACCTCGCTTCGCTCGGCTCAATTATTTTGCCTCACTAAAATAAGATGCATAGTTACGGCCTTGAATGCCCGGCATAATTTATAACAAAAAACAAAAATGACAGATATTTATAAACGAAAACCACTAATTACGGGCTCCTAATTTGAGACAGGCACAAACAGAGTGTGCAATCTTTATTTATCCGATCTATTTCATTTGCCCAGTACTAGTGTTCTCCAATGTATATCAAATTTCTGACAAGTTAATTTCAATTTTGAAGATGTTATCTTTGAAATATTTGCCACTGAAAACAAATTTCTATTATATGCATATCATATTGTTTACACTTCAAATCTTCCTCAGTCACATTTATTCAATTAAAATAACACCGAAAGAAGGAAGATAACACTACAGGGGGAGATAACTCTGTAAAAACCAGCCAAACGTTTTGAAAATCATTTTCTATTAGACATGTTACGAAAAGGTATACACTCGACGCTGAGGTTAGCAAATTTGACTTAAAATGTAGGGACTGTGTCAAAATATTGATTATCAATTGAAACAGGTAAAATTTAATTTCAGTGATGCGTTTTCTACACTCTTCTTGTTTTATCAAATTAAATATATTTTTTGATTTCATTGCTTGTGATCATAGGATCGGAAAGGTGTACGTGTATGCGAAGTGAGATGCCGGGAGGGGCACTCGCCGCAGGGGTGATGATTTATTAAGTATGCACTTCCAAATGAAAAAGAAAACTTATAATTACGATATCAATGTGTCACTCCACTACCATGACTACTGAACTTAGTGCTAAAAATGCATGAAATATTTGTCGTTTGACGAAAATAAACAACAATCAATCAATTTTTTACGGTCTAGTTAATTTTTTTCGGATGTCTCTATAGGCTTCCATTGACACTTTGAAAGTATTTTTAACGCCAAAAGCGTGTTCACATATAACTGACGACCAAACGATAAGAGGTGTTATGCTGGTAGTATGTACAATTGCCAAAAATTCATGAAATGTTAACCTCCGAAAAAGAAAAAAAAACGGCAAAAAATTTTTAAATTGAATCTATAAAAAGAGTTTCACATATTCTATAGTATAATGTACATACGATGCGCAAAGTTTAAAAGCGCCCATGTTGGGAGTGTATTACTCAAAACTGATATCCCCTTCTCCCGCTCGCCTATAAGTCCAACTGAATTCGATAATATTATATGATAAGTCGGTTCTGCATTGTGTACAACTCGTCCAAAAGTTCTGACCACGGGTAAACACACCTTTAATTTCGTAACACCTCTAATGTAAAGAAAATGATAAGCTTTTTAATGATCAAGTGTTTTCAGAGAGGGACAAAAGATACCAGAGAGACAGTCAAACTCATAAACCGAAAATAAACTGACAACGCCATGTGGCTAAAACTGAAAAGACAAACAGACAAACAATAGTACACATGACACAACATAGAAAACTAAAGAATAAGCAACACGAACCCCACCAAAAACTAGGAGTGATATCAGGTGCTCCGGAAGGGTAACTGCTATGTATCCAATGAAAATTTTTCCGATAAAGGGCATGTGTGGTTAATTTTTTTTTTTTTTGAAATTTTGAAATTTTTGTCAAAGGGTCAAAGTTAATATTTTGTCAAAATTATATAAATATAAAACGAGCCAAATTAATTTAAGTCAAGGTGTTTGGCCACCGTAAAGTGCTAGTAGGATAATTGTTTTCCTGGCTGCTGATGAATACTTTGCTTCGAACTTAACTTTTCATTCATATGCAGTGTAAAACGCAAAGTTGGGAGAAAACTAACAATATCGAAAGATCTAGACATTTTTTAAAGATATATCAAATTTGCATTGCTGTACAAATATAAATGAACAAATATTTTGGAATCAGTGTGCGTGCGATATAAACTTTCTCTCTACATGCTCTATAAGAGACATAAAAAAATCAATGAAGGATAAAAAAATCTTAATTGAACTAAATTGGGGGTAGGGGTAAAATGCAAGTTTTGTTTTATTGACATCGATTTTATATATACCCTTAATGGTCACTCAATTTTTCCCAAATTAAGTTAAGAGAGGGGGGTCAGTGAAAAAACTATATGAATTAGGTTTGTTATCCTACATTGAACTTTTGATGTAGTCCCTAACTATATACTGAGTTTATTGCCTACTGTTTCCAGATGATTTTCCTATAGGTTAAAGCAATTTTAGTTCGTAAGAGCCCTCTAATATCATTCTGTAAATATATATACAATGATAGATACAAATAGTATAAATATACTATTGAGGTTTATGACCCCTTCTGTAGCCATGTAGGTTAAGAAATTTTCAAACTGCAATAGTATAAAAACAGCAAAAATAACGAATAATATAGATGGACCATTTTGTACATATACCAAGAGGAAACTTCGTGCATAGCTTTATTATTTGATGTCTCATTCCATTTAATAGAAAATGGGGATCTTGTATAAAATACACAGACTTCATAAAAAATATGCTTGTTATAAAATTTTAAAAATTAAATACATACTTGTTTTTCTATGATGTGCTAGCATTTTTTGTTATCAAAAAGTCATAAACCACCTTTAAATTTAAAATACCATGTGCTGACTCGCTAAAGTCGAGCGCTCCCGAGAATGTGTGCTTTAATTGGTCCTTGATATTTAAATTTGTTTAACCAATATTTATATTTATAAACTTGTATCAAGAAAATCTTTGCTAGCACTGCATGCAATAATTCTCTATCTATTAATCACCGAATTGCCAAATATGAGAGCATTCCCTATGTCTAGCCATTATGTCCAATGGTGTCATTTTGACGTTTCTGCACAGTGGCGTCTTTTATACAAATACACACTAGTTACGAACTGTTTAGGCAGTTAAAATTATGCCGGGAAATGTTCATTCCAAAATGGTCTTCTGGATCAAAATAACACTCAGATTAGAAAAACATACACACATAAGGAATAAACCCTTTATAGACACACGGGAAAAGGGGGGATGGGCCGAGGGATAATTTCTTATGGACAAAAGTTTTCACTCAAATCTAAAACACCTTTATAGATTAGAAACCGATTAGAATCCGAGTTACAATGGTCTTATAAAATTTAAACAACTATATAAATACGTATTTGTAAAATGAAACCATCAGTGCTAAAAAGATAGAGAAATAGTCGGAAAACTCAGTCACAGACACATACAGATATTGGACAAAAGTGGGTTCAACAAAAAAAATCATTTCAACTAAAATCATTATAAAAAGAAATATTGCTAAATTAGTATATGACCCATTTTAATGAAATAAATACCATAAATTTTTATGTCAATTTGTCAAAAAAATGTTCAGGCTAAATTTATCTTCTCATGTGTCCCTCCGGAAGCAAGATTTTTTTTAAAGCCAGGTTGCTATGTTTTCTATCCAATTAAAATTGGAAAAATTTGCATTTGTTTTCATCTAATCGCAGATCAGAAAATAAAAACGATCCTTACGTAATTAATTGCCTTATACATGAAACATTTCTTCAGCTTATGGTATTTTGATAAAAGTCGACCGAGTAGGTACTCCGCTCTTGATAACAAAATGTGAAAGTTAGTTTATGGCGTCAAATTTGTCAATTATACATGTTACGTCTTGCGACGCAATACCGTGCGTAACGTCAAGGTAAGGAGAAAGACTGGATATTTTCTTTAAGGTTTATGACCCCTTCTGTATCCATTTTTGTACGAATTTTCAACATCAATTGTATCAAAACTAGATATAATCAATGAATAGTTGAGACAGGCCATTTTGTTCATATACTAGGGGGAAACTTGATTCAAAGCATTATTATTTACTGTTTCATTGCATTTAATAGAAAAAAGTACTTTTTGGCTGATAAACCAAGATTTTTATAGAAAATACACAGCCTTTAATACAGAGATTTCTGTTATAAAATTTGAAACATATAAAATTACTCACTTGCTTTTCTATGATGTGCTAGTGTTTATTTTTTATAAAAAGTTCTAACCAACCTGTAAATTCCAAAATACCTCGTGCAAAGTCACTAAAGTCGAGCGAACCCTAAATGGTGTACTTGATTTGGTCCATATTTTTATTTGTTTTAACCGATAATTACATTAATAATCTTGTTTAAGGAAATCAATACTAGCACTGCATGCAATAATCCTATATCTATCAGTCATCAAACTGCCAAATATAAGAGTACAAGGATAAAGGCTGTGAATTTTCTATAAAATTTCCACATGTTTAGCATTGAATCAACAGAAAGGTACATAATCCTTAGGGAGCTACCATTTGATTTTTATTTTGGGGGCTAGGATGAAATTTGAAAAAAAGGCAGGACAGGATTTTGTGTTAAAAAAAAAAGGCAGGATGAGTAACTTGGCAAAAAAAAATGGCAGGATGACAATTGTTGTAAAAAAGACAGGATAAGCTAGGGAAAAAAGGCAGGACCGAATAGACTGAAAAATAAAAAGGCAGGACAGAGATTAAAACTAAAAAAAAAGGCAGGACAATTTTTTTATTCCTAGCCCCCCCCCCCCCCCCCCCCCCCCCCTTTCCGCCAGAAAAATCAAATGGTAGCTTCCTTAAGCATTGAATCAACACGAGGGTACTAAGCATATCATTTTCGACAATATCACCTTAAAACTAAGAAATAAAAAAGACAAACCTATATATATATAACTCAAGGCCGGTGCACCCATTCACAGGTTCCAACGACTGAGTATAGGAATACCGGTATGAAGGGATTTAATATGTTATAAACAACAACTAAAAAGCATGCAGGTAAAAAGGTGTGTTTGATTTGTTTGGTAGAGGACTAACAATGTTAACTTATGCATTTTCGCTCGTCTGTTTTGTTCATTTTACGTTTTGATTTTCTTAACAAATTTAAAGTTATTATCAGGAAGATTTACAAGATCACTTGTATATATGTGACTATCATTTTTTCACACGAACGTATCAAGCATCGACCTATCCAGATAAGAAAGCTAGCATTTGATTGTTAGGGGGATGGAGGGTTAGGATGAATTAAAAAAAAAGACGACAGGACTTTTGAGCTAACAAAAAAGGCAGGATGACCAAATAGAGTGATAAAGAAAAAGGGCAGGATACATATTACAATTGAAAAATAAGTGCAGGACAACATTTGTCATCCTAGTACACCCCCCTTATAAAAATCAAATGGTAGCTCCCTGAATTTTTAATGCAAACAAATCTTAAATTCGGAAGATTCCAAAAATTAGTTTGAATCCAGATTTCCTCATTCCTCACAGTGTTAAATGTAAAAAAAGGATTGTTAGCGTCGAAAAAGTGTTTTATTTTAAATACATCACGTGATATTGCGCGAGAAAAAAATTCTGGCGTGGACACGAAGAATTAAACCCCCATCTTCCCTACCTTTTTTTAAAAGTTGCTACTTTGAGTGATGCATAGTTTTAATTTAAGAAAGCACCTATTGAATTCTTTGCCAATACTAAAATAATTTCATTCGTGTGCGATCAGTTCTCTCCCTTAAGTCACTGATAATATCAGATTATTACATGGCATTTTTCATATCGCATGTATTATCAGCCCTAGGTTCAATATCAGCCCAAGAGCCGCATGGCTCGAGGTCTGATATTGCCCGAGGGCTGATAATACATGCGATATGAAAAATGACATGTTATGATCTTTATATCATATGCTTCAACAGTAGAGAAAAATAACAGATTCATATATTGATCCTTTTACGTGGTTCCCGAAGTTGAAAGAGTAAAAAAGTTCACGGCCGTCGGACCCAAAATTTGATACATTCAATATCAAATCTTTCTATCGTATGCCTCAACAGAGAGAGGAAAAAAAAAAAACATTTAAATATGGACGAATCTACAAAAAAATAATTCAACAATACACATAATGATCATTGTTTGGAAAAGTCAACTTTTTAAAGAAACTTTCTAAAAAACTTTAAAAAATGCATTTATTAAATAATTTGTTTGGTTTTTTTTTATTATTATTATTTTAAACAATATACTTTCCAGTATTCAAGTAATTGTTTTGTACACTACTTTGTAATGTTTTTCACTGAAAACGTAGTGTTATATACTTCTATTTGGTATTTCTGGTTACCGGAAATGTAGGACATAATTTATACTGTTTATTGTATTTTACGGGACTGTATACCTTTTTTAGGTTTGTCGGCGGCGAACAGTTAGTGTCGTCTGTCACCCATGTGTTTGATAAAATGGCTGTGGAATAAAATTTAGATATCGATATTCAAAAGCGTGACTTCAATCTCATTAGTCCCCCCAAGACAACAAAAAGGATTGAGGCCCACGACATGGTGGAGGACTTAAAAAGGCGTTTAGCGTAAATATTGCTTTTATTTGTGATATAATTTTTGGTGAACATTTTTTTTTTGCGAACACGTGGAAGTGGACAATTTTGTCAGCGACAAGTCAGCTACATATTTTGATTAGTATCTCATAATTATTTGGTGATAAAGTATCGCCAGTGCATGTCTCAACACCTCAGCAATCCGACATTATCCGTTTTCGTTTATTTATGAAGGAAAAATGATGCATGCATAGACAGGGTGATAATAGTATCGCCAGTATTATTGTATTGCATTCCAATTTAAATAAATGTGCAGTGAACAGTTTTGAATACGTGTGTAGACATAAAATATTTTCGATGTTCCTTAATTAATACCTGTTTGGTGATATTTGTATCGCCAATGAGTTTCAAGTAGTGCCTATTGTATCCATTCTATTAACATGAACACAATTTTTTGTACCGGTAAATGGTGATTATGTCAGATGAAAATTCCGAGCCTTATATAGAACACAACCAATATCAAAGCGATTCAGAAACGGACAGTAACATACAAAGTTTATCTTCTGAATCATTATTAAGTGACGGATTCCTTGAGGATAACGAAATTGTAGGACTAACAGAGTTTGATTTCGGTGATGTTAATTCTCCAGACAACACTGCAAATTTTGAACCAGAAATAAATGTGTTATTAGCAGAGGCAAGTCCAAGTACATCTACCCCACAACCGTTAAATGTAACAGAAATCCCCACAGAATCGGTTGATATACCTATTAAGATTCAGACTACTTCAACAATGAGCAAATTAGTCAAGTGTCGTGAATTTTCAGGATACCCCCAAGATAATGCGAAAGGATTTTTCAGTGAATTTGAATCTTACGCACTTCTCCATGAATTGCCAGAAACAGACAAAAGACGCATTGCAGCATTTCATTTACATCTAAAGGGGCCTGCGTTAACTTGGTACAATTCTTTGAGTGACGAGTCTAAGAGTTCGTGGATAACAATTTGTGTTTTGTTCAAGGAAAAATATATAAATTTTAGTTGGCAAAGCGCAACAGTTATAATGGAAAGTGAAATTTTCCAAAACATGGTATTATCTCCTGGTCAGTCGTTAGAAGATTATTTCAGTCAGCTGTCGGAAAAAGCTCAATTATTAAGAAAGCATGACCACGAGTTAGTAGCAAAATTTATAAGTGGGTTGCCAGAAAAAATGTCGTTTTTTGTCCGTGCTGGTCAACCAGTCGATGCACATCATGCCTTAACTTCTGCAAAAATGGCGGAAGCCTGTGGGTATAGACAACATGGAGACTCTTAAACATGAAAATAAACATGCACCTCGGCAGCTGCCAGGAAAATCAAACATTATTGATTCCAACCAGAGCGAGGTTATCCGTGATTTACAAAATCAGGTTGCTATTCTTACCGACTTAGTTCAGGGTAAACACAAGGAGCATGTTCAGAGTGAACCATCCCATTCTGATGTTCATCACATTAGGGATCAAATCGGACAGTTAAGCGGTCTGATAACAAGTATGGCAGTAAGGGAAGTACCCAAAAAAGAACCAAAAAGACCTGAAAATACAAGCACGAATTATGCAAATACGTCTCGTTTTGACTCAGCTGAATGTAGGAGATGCAAAGGTCTCGGTCATTTTCAAAGGGTATGTAACTGGAACGGGTATGGTCAACTTCAACCGTCTAATCAATGCCAACTTTGTAATCAGAATGGCCACATTGCTCAATCTTGTACCAAACTGGAGTTTTATGCACAGGGAAACAGGACCAACCCGGGTGTGGGGCACAATCGTCCGGGTTAACTTCGTCTATTGGTGCCGATTTTGATGAAAATGCAACTAAGGATAAATTTTTGTACATAACTGTTTTATTTGGTGATCTAAGAATAGCTGCATTAGTTGATACAGGGAGCTCTATCAATGTCATTTCTAAATCTTTGTATGATTCGATATCCGATCGTCATAAACTTTATTTTGAGCAACTAAGTGAATCGGAAATTCGATTAGCCAACAACGATAAAATCAGAATTAACGGAATATCCAAACTTCAAGCCACAATTCATCAGAAAAATGAAATTATTGAAACTTATATCATTCCCAAAACATCTCATCCATTGATTCTCGGTACTGAATATTTACGAGAAAATAAAATTGTTTTAGAATTTAGTGATTTAAGTTGTAATCAGAGGACTGTGCCGGTTAAAACAGGTAAGAGGATAGAACTTGAACCGAATACAGAATACTTAACTTTTGGGAAGTTACCAAATTACGTTACAGTCGGATTGCAAGGGATATGCGTAAACAGCAAATTTTCAGTTAACCACAAGTTTTTAGTTGCCAAATCTTTAATTGTCGTTCCTGTCAATCGCAAAGTTCCGATTAAATTATTGAATGCTAGTAATGTGAAAATAACGATTCCAAAAGGCAAAAATATTGCTGAATTTTCAACATTATCAAATGAGTACACCTATGTTGCAATGTCTGAAAAATCCGAGATACCCGAAGTGCAGAATATTCAGTTGGTTGCTAATGAAAATGGACTGCGGACCGATATTTCCGAACAGCAATATGACATTACAGACAGTCCCGACAGGCAAGAAATTTTGACCAAGATCAAGACAGATTTTGATTTATCCGATCATTTAACACACGATCAAAAATCAGAATTAGCTGAATGTTTGTTTGATAATCTTGATTTATTTGTGACGAAAGAAAATCCAAACCTTGGATATACACATTTAGTGGAGCATAAAATACATCTGAAGCCAAATGCTGTTGGTAAACATCATAAGCCGTACAGGTTACCCCCTTACAAACGTGAGGTTTTGCGTGAGCAACTGGATAACTTGCTTGAACAGGGAATAGTTGTGCCAGTTAGTGAACAAGAGGAGCTACCCATTACAAGTCCGATAGTATTAGTCACAAAGCGAAATGAAGCGTCGAATAGTAAGACTTCAACTCAAAGTTATAGGTTTGTTTGTGATTTTAGACATTTAAACGCGCAAACAGAAGACTTTAAATATGTTATACCAAACTTACAGGAACTGACGGAATCCTTTGCTGAAATAGTACCAAATTATATAACTTCGATAGATTTATCTTCCGGGTTTTTTCAGATGGGCATATCCGCCGAATCGTCAAGATATACCGCTTTTAACACATGTTTTGGAACGTACAAGTTTTTAAGGCTGCCAATGGGGTTAAAGACGGCACCTAACACATTTCAGCTTTTAATGGACAAGGTACTGCGTGGTCTAAAATTCAGAACTTGTTTGTGCTATTTAGATGACGTATTGATCTGCTCTGAAACCTTTGAAAAACATTTAGACGATATCAAAGAAATCTTTAAACGATTTCGAGATGCAGGACTAAAACTGGGACAGAAAAAATGCCATTTTGCAAGTGAGACGTGTATTTTTCTTGGACATGAGATTTCTAAACATGGGATAAGACCCCCAAAAGATCGAGTGAAGGCTATTGTCGACT
This sequence comes from Mytilus galloprovincialis, assembly GCF_965363235.1. Lineage (NCBI taxonomy): Eukaryota > Metazoa > Mollusca > Bivalvia > Mytilida > Mytilidae > Mytilus > Mytilus galloprovincialis. The sequence goes on from NC_134849.1 coordinate 45,492,588, forward strand.
TTCCGGCACCACAGAATATAAAACAACTTCGTCGCACAATTGGATTATTTAACTGGTTTAAAAAGTTTATACCAAATTTCAGTGCTATAATTAGTCCACTCACTAAACTCCTGAAGAAAAGTCAGAAATTTTAATGGAAAATTGAACAATCTACAGCATTTCAAAATCTTAAAACTCATCTTGTTAATACTGATAATCTCAGTTTCCCCCGTTTCGATTTACCGTTTATATTGGCTGTGGATACTTCATCAAAAGGAATAGGGTACATGCTTTATCAAAAGGACCCAACAAAGGAAAAACCAAATATCATTCGTTTCGGATCAAAGTCTTTATCACGATGGCAGCAGTCGTATGGTCCTACGAAATTGGAGTTGTTGGGAATGGTCACTAGTATTCTTGACTGTGCGGACTATTTAAGGGGTACACAATTTATCGTGGAGTGCGACCACCAAGCACTCCAACCATTGTTTATGAAGCAATTCAAAGGAGCTATTTATGAGCGTTGGCTTGCCATTCTCCAGCAATTTACATTTGAAATTCAATATAAGCCTGCAGAACAAATGAAAGTCGCTGACGCGCTCTCAAGATGTGAAAATCCCGAAAACATTCCGATCGAAAGGCTTGCAGAAGATGATCCGTTTTTCCCCTTGGTAACAGAAAATACAGGAGAAATACGTTTACCCGGTGGAGTGAAATTTGTTGATTTATTTGAATCGAATGATAATACGGACGTTGTTGTACAGGCTATAGACATGGTAGCTGACAAGCACATCGATTTATACAATGTAGAAACGGACGAGCATAACTCGGTAAATGATCCATATGATGCCGATACGGACGAGTCAGACTCTTATGTACACAATCGCAAAAAGAAATTTGCCAGAAATAATCAGAACGTTGAACAACTTGCTAATACTTTGCGCGATTTTCAAGTTGGTGCAAATACCTCTAACATCAAAAAGTTACAACGGAAAGATAGCGATTTAAGGAAAATTATTGCATATTTAGAAGATGATGTTTTGCCAGATTCACAAAAAGAATCTCGCCGTATTTTATTGGAGTCGTGTGAGTTCATTTTAGTTGACGATGTGTTATATCACCGTAGAAAGGCAAAATCAGAAAGGACAAAGAGCATGAGTGAATTTCAACTTGTTATTCCTAGACAATTGATTTCGCAAATTTTAAAAATTGCTCATGACTCCCCATTAGGTGGACACAGTGGAATTCAGAATACTTTAGACTCTGTTAGAGAGCGTTATTATTTTGCGCGAATGGGTAAAATAATCAGTGAATACGTGCAGTCTTGCCATGAGTGCCAGTCACGTAAAGTTAGCAATTTAAAAACGAAAGCAAAAATAGTAGCTTATCCTACGCCTAGTGAACCATTTCAAGTATGGCAAATAGACATTTTTGGACCACTTGTTTCATCAAATAATGCCAATACATACGTTTTTACAGCAGTTGATGCTTTCAGTAATTTCTTGTTTGCTGTGCCATTACGAAATAACGATGCAATATCAGTTTCTCAGGCAATTTTCAATTTTTTCTGTAATTTTGGTGTGTGTAACACGGTTATTTCAGACCAAGGATCAGAATTTATTGGCAAATGTACAATGGAAGTGTGCAAAATGTTGAATGAGGAGCAAGAATTTACACCTAGTATGATGCATCACTGTTTGGGTCGATGTTAACGAACGCATCGGATCTTAGCGGAGCGTTTAACGCCATATGTTTTAGACAATAAACAATGGGAAGAAATGCTTCCTGGAATAGTATTCTCAATCAATAGTTGTGTAAATTCAGGATCAAAATACTCTGCTTTTGAAATTGTCTACGGAAAAAGGCCAAATTTTCCGTTATCGCCTTCTTACATAGTTGATTTTAAAGATATTCCGAAAGATGTAAAAACCTATGTTGAGAATTTGAATGCCCGTTTGAACATTATTCGAGAGCATGTAAAATTGAATACCCTTGTTGCTCAACGGAAAATGGTAGAAACCGAAAATAAAAATGCACATGAACTAGATTTGACCGTAGGCGACAATGTTTATTTATCCAGAGAGCCCGTTCGACAAGGCAGGAAATTTCAGCATATTTATGATGGACCGTTTACTGTAACATGTCTTTCAAGTGCACATCTAGTTATTTTAAGAGATCCAACAGGAAAGAGAAATTTTCGCCGTCCCGTGCACATCAATAGATTAAAGCTTGCACATATACGGGTGCCCTTACCAGCACCTTATTTTAACCAACAAACCGACGAAAGTGAAAATACTAGCAGTAAGTCGGATAATAGTTCTAGCTCCGTTGACAGAGACACCTCGGAGAATTCTAAGTCTATATCTACAAATGTGACGACAGAAAGTGAAGCCCTGGATACAGATGTGGTTTCTCAACATGATACAACGAATTTAAATAGACTAAGAAGGAATATTCAGAAGCATGTGCGGTACCGTGATGATAACTTTATCGACCCCGATAAAATAGTGGATTCATGCGAAAACAATCAATTGAAAGTAAAACGTATTCTTGCCAAGCGAAAAGACGGTGCAAATTTCGTTTACTTGATTCAGAAAGTAGGAGAACCAGCACAGAATGCGATTTGGCTCCCTTTAACAAAATTACCACCCAAAGCACAAACCTTGCTACTTTCAAGACCACCGCCGTTGATTCAGTAGTTATATGTTTAGTAAAGTTAACTTTCGCATGGTGATGATTGCATCGCCAAACCATTAGTTCAAAGTCAAATATGTCATATATTGCAAAGTTATTCAAATGAAACAATCAGAGTGCCGTAGATGAAATTTGAGAAATCAGTTTAATTCCTTGTTTTGGTGATGATTGCATCGCTAAACAGACAATGCGTGCGTTATCAGTAAAAGTGATGATTGCATCGCTTAACTGAAATTACACTTCGTTTAAAAATAGCATTGATTGGATGTCTTACAAAATTTAGTGGCGAGCTTTATAAAGTGATGATTCCATCGCTCAATTTATTTACACTTCGTTAAGCAATACCTATGGTTGGACTTTTGAGGAAGATAAATATATTTATATATATATATATATATTGCTGTTTTGGTGATGATTGCATCGCTAAACTAACATAACATTCGATTGCGGGATTTAGACAGTTTATATAAACTTTGCAGGAGGACATAATCTTCTTGATTTGTGACGTTTTTGGTGATGATTGCATCGCTAAACTTACATACCTTAGATCGCGAGATGTGAGCAGTTGCAGTTATACCCTGATTTTCAGCTATGGACTATGCAGAAGGACATAATCGTTTTTGGTGATGATAGCATCGCTGTTATTGCATTGTACTAATATCAAATGTACTTTTATTTACTGTTATTTTCGTATGATATTACGATTGATGGTTGTTATTTTTTCTTAAAGGTATGCATTTCTATCATATGTTACATTCAAAAAGTATATATATCATGAAGCTAGATAAGGCATTATTATGAACTAGATGTGTTACATGCAACAGAATTGAAAAGTTTTTCAAATACTTGCGAAAGTTTTTCTCAGTTGAATTTATAACGGTGTACAGAGTGTTAGTGTCTGCTAGAGTGAAAACCTGTACATTTTCTATAACATTGTTTATTGAGACTGAGAGTGTATGTATACATGTATATCAAAATTATTTCATGTGAACTTTTGGCTAGTTATATAAGAGTGTGTGATAGTGTTATACTAGATTGTGTTATTTAAAATAATTGTATTAAGAGTTTCGGGTCTCTACTAGCATCACTGTGATTAGAGCACAAATTGTCACCAATAATAGCAAACTTAAGAGTTGAGTCAACTTTATGAAAAGTTTTATTCATCTTATATATGATATAGTATATATGCAAGTACAAACAAAACTGTGTCCATGTACGGAGTTAGTAATGCCAGAGTGAGAAAGGGTGTATACAAATTTGAAATGTATTTTTTTTTAAATATTATTATTGTATTATGTTATATTGCTGTCTGCATTTCCAGTGACCAGACCAAAATTTTTCAAATTTTATATTTGGGCGGGGGATGTTATATACCTCTATTTGGTATTTCTGGTTACCGGAAATGTAGGACATAATTTATACTGTTTATTGTATTTTACGGGACTGTATACCTTTTTTAGGTTTGTCGGCGGCGAACAGTTAGTGTCGTCTGTCACCCATGTGTTTGATAAAATGGCTGTTGAATAAAATTTAGATATCGATATTCAAAAGCGTGACTTCAATTTCATTAGTCCCCCCAAGACAACAAAAAGGATTGAGGCCCACGACAGTAGCACTGAGGTGTATTTTCCGGAATTGGCCGAGTATTACCGGAATGCCATGTGATAACGTTACGGAAAGGCATGTGATAACAATCGAAGCATGTGATAAACTTTTCATATCAGCCCGCTAAGCACCAATTCAAAAAATATGGAATTTACGTCAATTTAATGCTATATTATCATACGGTAAAATTTATATGTTATTTAGTCTAAGTATATGATAATGCCTCATATCACAGATTAGAAAACAGATGAGATCAGTACCATAAATCAGAAAACAACCCAAGGCCACTAAAGGGTCATTGACTCAGCGAAACAAATCCTTCACCAGGGGTGTGATTCAGCTGGTCCCTAAACAATAATGATATTATTTTTTTCAGTTCAGATGTTAATATAACCGCGCTATTGAAATACAGGTACTAACTTATACATAGAAAACTTACCCTTGTTTTTGTAATTTGTTAGCTGTGTATTTGTTATTTGCCTTCACTGGGAATCGAACCTCTCTTATTTTATTATAACTGATATATATTAAACACATCGACGAAAAATGTAGCACACCAATTGCTTGATATTCAATAAAACATTACATAAATTGATTGCGGGTGCGAGTGCTGCCTTGTAGCGGCATTAGCCTACTCTTTTTCGAAATCTACAAGGGTGTCTTTAACGTGCAAGAAATATAGCTCTCTCTTAACACGGGTCAGCCATTTATCGTCCCCTTCCGACGGACTATCATCGTTTTCTCAAGACCATACTCGCAAATGGTGTCAAGGGAGAACCGAAAATTTGAGTTCCTGAAATTTCCATCCCAAACGGGAATCGAACCAGGAACCTTTGTGTTATTAGTTCGATGCACTAACCACTACACCACGGCTCTCTGTTGTAGAGTTGTCACTGACTCAGACGTACTTTTATATAACTATATATAATCGATTCGAATAGTTTGTAAGTTGGTAACCGCATTTTATTAGATATTTCCTTCAATTTAAATGTTATTACCGATAGGAAATATATTATATTGTAGGATACATCGTGGGACTGTGTGGCCGAACCTCGAAATAGTTGTTGCAATACAATTACCCGGCCACGTCCACTTGTATGTTTGTTTATCTGATGAGTTAAGCCTTTTTCAACTTGGTTTTATAGTTTGTTCTAATGTTGTACTGTTATACCACTGTCCCATGTTGAGGAAAGGGTTGCGATCTCGCTAACATGTTTAATCCCGCCATATTATGTATGTATGTGCCTGTCCTGAGTCAGGAGCCTGTAATTCAGTGCATGTCGTTGGTTTATGTGTAACATGTTTGTTCTTCGTTCATTTTTGTAAGGTTTCTCGTTTGAATTGTTTTACATTGTCATTTCGGGACCTTTAATAGCTGACTATGCGGTATGGGCTTTGTTCATTGTGGAAGGCCGTATGGTGACCTATAGTTGTTAATGTCTGTGTCATGCTGGTCTCTTGTGGAGAGTTGTCTTGTTGGAAATCATACCAAATCTTCTTTTTTTTAACGTGCAGAAAGAGTGTTTATCTCTCTGCACGCACAAATGTGACTGGACGTGGCTGTGTTCACATTTCCCGCACAGCTAAACGGACGTACTTCCGGACTATTCCTTAGTCCCTCGTTGAAGTGAACAATTTTAGAAAGGTTTGTTATAAATCATACAGTACTGACTGTTGATAATCTTCAAGAGCTATTTAATGTATTGAAAAACATTGCAATAAATAATCTTTAAAAGAGGGACGAAAGATACCAAAGGGACAGTCAAACTCATAAATCTAAAACAAACTGACAACGCCATGGCTAAAAATGAAAAAGACAAACAGAAAAACAATAGTACACATGACACAACATAGAAAACTAAAGAATAAACAACACGAACCCCACCAAAAACTAGGGGTGATCTCAGGTGCTCCGGAAGGGTAAGCAGATCCTGCTCCACATGCGGCACCCGTCGTGTTGCTTATGTGATTACAAATCCGGTAAATAGTCTAATTAGGTAGGTCAAATTCATGAAAGGGAAGGGGATTGTAGTTACGACGTGAGGAACATATCCGATATCATTTGTGAAATGGTTATTCCATAACGGTCAACCAACTCGTGATGGCGTCCGTAAAATTTACGAAGGGATGATTTCAACTTCACCATTTGGAACTCTTGATTTAATAGCTTCCTTGTGAGCAGTAACCCTCTATCAAGAAAATCATGATAGGAAATGCAAGCACGGGAATATCGTATCAATTGAGAGATATATACCCCGTATGCAGGTGCTGCTGGAATGTTTCTACTTAGAAATGGAAAGTTCACAATTGGAAAGCTGAAATCATCTCTTTTGTCGTAAAGTTTTGTCTTCAACCGACCCTCATTGTCAATTTCTAGATGTAAGTCAAGATATGAAGCTGACTTAACTGTATCTGTAGTATCCTTTATCTCCAATTCGATGGGATAGATGCGTTCCACATAGTCACCAAATTTTGAATTGTTTAGTGAAAGAACGTCATCTATATAGCGGAAAGTAGAGTTAAAGGATATTGCTAACTTCTTATCTTTCTTCCTAAGAAGTTCCTGCATGAAGTCAGCCTCATAATAATAAAGAAACAAGTCAGCAAGTAGAGGGGCACAGTTTGTTCCCATTGGTATGCCGACAGTCTGTTGAAAAACACGTCCTCCGAACGTAACAAATATGTTGTCAATCAAGAAATCAAGCATCTTGATAATATCGATTTCAGAGAATTTTTTGTTTGAATCAGAGTGATTCTTTACAAAGTAGGATTTATCCCTCCCTAAGACAAGATACTTGTATCTACGTTGGCAGGTAACTACTATCTTTCTGTGATAATAAAAAAAAAAAACAAAAACAAATGTGTCTACAATAAGTGTACACCTCATAAAAATACATTGTCAATTTTCACTCCTTTAATTTCTGATAGAAAGGTAGCTATGGTGGTGGTTTTTTTCTGTGTGACCAAGCATACCATACGCTAGATCAGACTCCTCGACACAGTTGAAGCATCAGAACGCTGTTCTTGTTTTCCATTTCTAGAACGATAAAACACATTATCATCAAATAGTAAATGAAACAATTAAAATGCATTTTCCGTTTTAAAAAAACCCAAATCTACCCGTTTTACACAATAATGCAATATGTATATATGTACATACAGATTATAAGTTCCACGACACAAGTTAACTTTATCTTAATTTAATTGTCTGTTGAATCAGTCGAATATCTAAGTGGTCATCGATGTGTAATACTTGTCGCTGAACGTTACATAGAAAGAAAACAATTAACGATCGTTACAAATCAATCAATTTATTTTTATCGATCATTCAATTCAAGTAAAAAAAAGTTACAAATGTAACAGTAGGATAATTTAATATGGATATGACTTTTATGAACTGCAGCTTGTTATAAGTACTGTAACATGTCAGTTCGTTATGTTATTTAATAGCTCTTTGGCAAATTTCGAATAATTAAGATTAATCCCTGAAACATACTGTAACGTGTAACCGGGCAGGGACGTTTAGATATTTCTATCCTCGGGTTCGTACATATTGACACACACAATGAATATATTATTGAGGAATTTTTAAATCATGTTCAATAACACCAGTAACTAGGATAATAATCCTGTCACGTATGAATTGGGTAAAATATAAATAATTTCAGAAAAGAAGATAGAAATGTATGTATAGGAGAAAGTCATTCACATAGTTATATCATATACCGGTAAGAGATAGCGGTACTACACTTTAGTCCACGTATTTTTAATTTAAAACACTTAAGAGAGAGGTAAATATACCTAAGGGATAGTCAAACTCATAAATCAGTAACAACCTTAGCAAAAAATTTAAAGACCAGCAATATGAATCACACCTACACACAGCTACTTTTGCACAGGTACTATTCTGTACCGAAAAATCGGCGCACTGGAAATCTACTTTGAATAGTTAGTACTATTTTGTTACTTTAAAACTATTGTAATATTTAGATACCTGTATTTTATAGTACTTGATTTGTACTTGAAATTTTAGTACTACATATTTTTGGTTACACCGTTACACTTTCTGCTCTTGAAGTTATGATTTTGAAAAGTGGAATATTGTGATCACTGTTTGTTTTATTTCTGTACCAAAATGTTAAGTACAAATTAAGTAATTCAAAATACAGGTACCTAAATATTACAATAATTTTAAGGTCAAGAAATAGTACTAAATAGTAAAAGTAAATTTCCAGTACTGCAGGTTTTAGTACAGAAAAAGTACCTATGGAAAAGTAGCAGTGATAAAACCAGGATTTATTTTATGTGCTCCAGAACGGTTAGTAGACTCTGATCCATATGTGACACCCGTCGTGTTATTCCCATTAAATACGTTGATTAGCTATCAAAATGATGAGGGATCACACAACAACGGATTATCTTACACTATTACATCAACAAATTTGTAAACTATATGTCATGAACATTTTTTTAACGCCGGAACTTAAACGGGTGTGAAATATGTTTTTGTTGTAAGTGCCGTAGCAACCCTGTATCATGGAAATCGTGATAGGAAATATAAGCTCTGGAATATCGTTTCATGTGAGAGATATAGCTCAATATTCATGCGCTGTTTGAATGCCTTTACATAGAAATGGAAAATTCACAATTGGGAAGTTGAAATTAATATCCTTCTAGTTGCATTCAATTACACTTATTACTTTAAAAGCATGCTATATTTAATACATTTAATTTAAATTCTAAAATTATACCTTATTACAATTGTAGATGTTTTATTTTATTCCACTTATAAGATTAAATACAATTTAACCGGTTTAACCCTTTTTATTCTAAATTTATCTACTATTTAAGATAAAATATTTAACTTTTCAGTAGTATTACATAACATGAATGCAAAAGTTTCTTCCATGGTTGAATACGTATGCATTTAATTCTACAGTGCATCATTGTTTGGAATCCATTGTACGCTTTTATTTTAAATATTATGTTATGTCATGTACCGTTAGAGATATATTGTCCATGTGCATTGATTTGTGAATCTCGTGATAAGTGATATTCAAAAGTATCAGGTCTTCTTTCCCCGCCCCCACCCCTTTTGTTCATGCATGTTTATATTGGTAATTTGTATATGTTGTTGACATTGACAACCAGTCGATCTAAAAATAAGGTATATCTAATTTCTTTATAACCGCCTATTTTCTACATAGAGTTTTATGAATCTAAATCAATATTCAATATTTCTACATATTGTTATAATTTGTGTATGGATATTTTTTCCATTTGGTGAATAATAGTTACATATACTTTAGTACCGAAGTGTGGATACATTTCTAATAGAGTCATCGAACGAACAAAATGGCCGATGCCCTGACTAACAGTGTTATACGTAAAGCACAAGTTATACAAACTTGTCAGTTATGCAAGAGTCCTTCGTTGAAATGGAAATGCCTTGATTGTGAAATATTTATGTGCGACAAATGCAAAGTAAATGTTCATGCAATAGTGAAAACAGTCATAAGTCACACGATTTTAGATATTAACGATGCAAAGTTTTCCGGTTCTTCAAATCAGCTAACCGTAGATTTAGGACACATTCCATGCAAGGAACACGGAAAGCAATTCTGCTGTGTTCATTGTGTGACATGCGAGAAACTTGTCTGTCCAAAATGTTTGACAAGCTCTCACAAGGGACATGATGTAGCGGACATGGAAACTACTTATGACGAACGCCTTCAATATTTGCGCAATCATGGATCCGTTAATATAAACCCTAGAGCCATGACATTTTTATTTGGATCTCTACAAGAATTGAAGCTTTCATGTCAGTCAAAAGATGTGCTAAAACTCGTAAGTACATTCGACACCGAATGTCCTTTCTTCAACAGACATATTATGCATGGAGAAGCTTCTATTTGGATAAGTTTAAGTGGTTTAAAAAAGCATTTGCGGTTATATGAAATCGAAATAGATTCAACACTGTCTTTGAAATATGAATACAAAAATAAAGCAGTGTATGACTTTGCAATGTCGTCAGCTGGAAGCTTGCTATTTACAAGGTATGCTGATACTCGACTGTTTTCCTTAAAGGACATTAACGTTGGCAATGAAATGAAGGTTTTATACGATTTCGAACCCCTACAACCACGAGCTGTATATGCAAAAGATGGTTGCATAATCGTCAGTACGAAAGATAATGGCTTCTCCTTTCCTCTGTACAACCATAGTAAACGTCAGGTCGTTGTACTTGATAACAACGGAAAGGAGCGTCTACAAATAGAGACAGACAGTCAGAATAAACGGATGTTTTCGCTTGTTTATAGAATTGCAGTCAATAGTGAAAATGATATAATAGTTGTAGATGGATTGTCAGTTTCTACAGGCAGGATTGTATGTTTAAGAAATGAGACTCTAAAATGGACATACGATGGCAATCCAAAAATTAACAATGAACAAAACTTTTTTAACCCGTTGGACATAGCTACAACATCAGCAGGGAATATCATTGTGGCGGATGAAAAGAATAATGCTCTTCATGTGTTGTCAAACGCAGGCGTGGTTCTCATGTGTTGCAAGACAAACGATATTAACATTGCCTTTCCTATTAGCTTAGATATTGATTCAAAAGGAAGACTGTTGGTCGGTTGTAGAAGAGATTCGAAAATCTATGTTTTAGAACTGACAGGATGTTAAAGAGTTCAAGTACATTTTTTTGGAAGCTGATGCTTAAAAGACGCCTAACCATTTTTGTTTTCAAAACATATATGTAATTTAGCATATGTAATTGTATATATTTGAGAAAAAAATATATAAAGAAAAGAAACGAAACTGTTGTTTGGCAATTATATCAATCATCTGTGAGTTTTGTAATAAATTCTTTTTTTATCTTTATATTTGATTCATTTTACAAAGCAAATAGAAAAAAATATTATTGAACAGATAACACCATGAAAAAACTGGAAAGACTGGAAACGCAAACCACTATCTACAAAACACAAAAAAATAAATTAACCAAAGATTTAGCAGCACGAACCCAAATTAAGCTCGGAGAGGTAAATATTTCTTGCAGAACTTGAGTTCAAAGTTTTCAAGGAAATTTCAAGGCTGATGAATTTCAACTTTATATATAATACTGAAGACATGGTAAATTAAATATGCAGTATTGGGTGATTTTATTTGGATTATCGATGAAATGAAGTATGCCACTGTGCGTGGAGTTTTTACATTTTTCCTTTCAATGTGGCTATTTCACCTATTTCACACCCCCTTTCTCGGTTCCTGAAAATGCATGAAATATTTGCCACTGAAGTCTTAACAACCAACAGTGAACCAATTAATCATTTACCTGAATTTTCTTGCTTGCTTGCTTTTTTTTTTTTTGGAAGTCATTAATATTGTTGTTGTTGTTGTTGTTGTTGTTGTTGTTGTTGTTGTTGTTGTTGTTGTTGTTGTTGTTGTTGTTGTTGTTGTTGTTGTTGTTGTTGTTGTATGTCACAAACTGTAAAGTTTATTTAGCAATAAAACTTTGAATTGAATTGAATTGAATATTGATTACATTCGTTTGACTCACCCAATTTGATGATCAAACCATATTTTCATGAAAAGTGAAAGAATCTTTTTTAAAAAGGTCACGTTTAATGGCGCAACTATTTACAGTTCATTTAACAATGTTTTACATACAAAAATGTAGGGTACCTTGTCTGTTTGAATTCTAGATATATACATAAGTTGCCACGTTAGGTCAGAATGGGATACATTAAATCAGATGCCTCGGTAAGGGAGAGTACTTATCAAACACTCTTGAAGCTCGGGTGAACTACTGTTGAAGTTCCTATCCAATATATACACTCTTTTTGTAGTGGCAGTCTTTTATTCTCGACCTGCGGCATCAAATACATGATCGTCTTATTGTATTCTGTGTTTTAATTAGTTCTCGAGTGCTGAAAACCAACAATCAAGCAATCAATTATTTTTCTGAATTATCTTGCTTGATTTTTTTATCTATTGCAAGTCACTCCAGAAGTCATTCACATTGATAATAATTGTTTGACTCACATGATCGAACCATATTTTTAGAAAATGTCATATGAAAAGTGAAAGTAAAAACTTTTAAAAGTCACGTACAATTGAACAACTATTTACAGTTCATTTTACATACATGTAGGGTACCTTGTCTGTTTGAATTCTCAAAATATACATAAGTTGCCACGTTAGGTCAGAATGGAAGACATTAAATCAGATGTCTCGGGTAGGGAGTAAATCTTCTAAAACAGCCTTGAAGCACGAGTGAATTACTGTTGAAGGTCCTATCCAATATACACTCTTTTTTGGCAGTGGCAGTCAAGATATTCTGGACCTGTAGCATCAAATACAGGACCTTCCTATTTTATTCAGTGCTAATTTGTTCTCGAGTACTGAAAATGCATGAAATATTTGCCACTGTATGCTAAGCAACCAACAATCAACCGTCCAATCAACATTAACGTTGGCAATGAAATGAAGGTTTTATACGATTTCGAACCCCTACAACCACGAGCTGTATATGCAAAAGATGGTTGCATAATCGTCAGTACGAAAGATAATGGCTTCTCCTTTCCTCTGTACAACCATAGTAAACGTCAGGTCGTTGTACTTGATAACAACGGAAAGGAGCGTCTACAAATAGAGACAGACAGTCAGAATAAACGGATGTTTTCGCTTGTTTATAGAATTGCAGTCAATAGTGAAAATGATATAATAGTTGTAGATGGATTGTCAGTTTCTACAGGCAGGATTGTATGTTTAAGAAATGAGACTCTAAAATGGACATACGATGGCAATCCAAAAATTAACAATGAACAAAACTTTTTTAACCCGTTGGACATAGCTACAACATCAGCAGGGAATATCATTGTGGCGGATGAAAAGAATAATGCTCTTCATGTGTTGTCAAACGCAGGCGTGGTTCTCATGTGTTGCAAGACAAACGATATTAACATTGCCTTTCCTATTAGCTTAGATATTGATTCAAAAGGAAGACTGTTGGTCGGTTGTAGAAGAGATTCGAAAATCTATGTTTTAGAACTGACAGGATGTTAAAGAGTTCAAGTACATTTTTTTGGAAGCTGATGCTTAAAAGACGCCTAACCATTTTTGTTTTCAAAACATATATGTAATTTAGCATATGTAATTGTATATATTTGAGAAAAAAATATATAAAGAAAAGAAACGAAACTGTTGTTTGGCAATTATATCAATCATCTGTGAGTTTTGTAATAAATTCTTTTTTTATCTTTATATTTGATTCATTTTACAAAGCAAATAGAAAAAAATATTATTGAACAGATAACACCATGAAAAAACTGGAAAGACTGGAAACGCAAACCACTATCTACAAAACACAAAAAAATAAATTAATTTTTTTATCTATTGCAAGTCACTCCAGAAGTCATTCACATTGATAATAATTGTTTGACTCACATGATCGAACCATATTTTTAGAAAATGTCATATGAAAAGTGAAAGTAAAAACTTTTAAAAGTCACGTACAATTGAACAACTATTTACAGTTCATTTTACATACATGTAGGGTACCTTGTCTGTTTGAATTCTCAAAATATACATAAGTTGCCACGTTAGGTCAGAATGGAAGACATTAAATCAGATGTCTCGGGTAGGGAGTAAATCTTCTAAAACAGCCTTGAAGCACGAGTGAATTACTGTTGAAGGTCCTATCCAATATACACTCTTTTTTGGCAGTGGCAGTCAAGATATTCTGGACCTGTAGCATCAAATACAGGACCTTCCTATTTTATTCAGTGCTAATTTGTTCTCGAGTACTGAAAATGCATGAAATATTTGCCACTGTATGCTAAGCAACCAACAATCAACCGTCCAATCAATCATTTTTCTGAATTCTCTTTGATCTATTTTTATTTATTGCAAGTCTCTTCAGAAGTCATTTATATCGATTACACTCGTTTGACTCAGATTAATAATCGAAGAATATTTTCAGAAAATATCATATGAAAGGTGAAAGTAGAAAAAATTTAAAGGTCATGTACAATTGCGCAACTATTTACAATTCATTCTAATTAAGGTACATTGTCTATTTGAATTCTAAAGATATACATACAATGACATAGATTGCAAAGAAATTGATTGGTGAATTCCGCAAAAATATATAATTATATTTTATTTCAATGAAAAATATAGAATGCTATTTAAATATCAATGATATGAATTGTTTATGTTGTAGATTATTTTGAGAAAAACAATAGAGAAAGTTCATAAACACTCGTTTACAGCAATACACAAAAGTAAAATTAGGGAATATGCCAAAGAGACAAAAACCAAACTAGAGAGCAGATTACAGCCAAAGGCCACCAATGGATTTTCAAAGCAGCGAGAAAACTCCGCATCATGAAGCCACCAATATGTCTTCAACGCAGCTAGTCTCGATTATCATGACGCTCCGTAGGCATACGTTATTGTTGGCTGTGAGAACGATCATAACTCTGGTGCATCGAGACTAATCAAGTATCGACCTTTCGAGGTAAAAAAAAAGCTAGCATTTGATTGTTATGGGGATGAAGGGTTAGGATGAATTTTAAAAAAAAAGGGAGACAGGATTTTTTAGTTATAAAATGGCAGGTTGAGCAACTTGGCAAAAAAGGCAGGATGACAACTTATGTATAAAAAAAGGGCACGACCAAATAGATTGATAAAGAAAAAGGCAGGATACATATTACAATTGAAAAATAAGAGCAGGACAACATTTGTCATCCTAGAACCCCCCCCCCCCCTTTTTATAAAAATCAAATGGTAGCTCCCAGAATTCTGATTGCAAACAAATCTTATATTTGGAAGATTCCAAAAACTAGTTTGAATCCAGATTTTCTCATACCTCATAGTGTTGTAAAAAAAAGTGATTGTAAGCTTCGAAGAAGTTTTTAAAAAAATATATATATCACGTGATATTGCGCAAGAAAAACATTCTGACGTGGACAAGAATTAAACCCCCATCCCCCCTACCTTTTTTTTAAAGTTAAAAAGTTGCTACCTGAGTGATGCATAGTTTGTTTTGATTTGGGAAATCACCGATTGAATTCTTTGCCAATTCTAAAAGAATTTCCTTCGTGTGCGTGTTGACCCTTTTTTCTTATTAAATCAGATCTCTCACTTAAGTCACTGACAATGCCTCATATCACAGATTCGAAAACAGATTAGATCAGTACCATAGACCAGAAAACAACCCAAGGCCACTAAAGGGTCATAAAAACAGCGAAACAAATCTTACACCAGGTGCGTGATTCAGTTGGTCCCTAAACAATAATGATATTATTTTTTCAGTTTAGATTTTAATATAACCGCGCTATTAAAATACAGGTACTTATACAAGGAAAACTTACCTTTGTTTTTTTTTTGTAATTTGTTACATATGTATTTGATATTTGCCTTCACTAGGAATCGAACCTATCTTATTTTTATATAACTGATATATTAAACACATCGACGAAAAATGTCACACACCAATTGCTTGATAATCAAGAAAACATTACATACATTGATGTCCAAGTACGATGTACATAGCGGAACATCAATATACATATACATGCATACATGTAAATGTATATATATATAATTGTATATAATCGACGTTCGAATAGTATGTAAGTTGGTAACCGCGAGGGTTAGATGAATGAGTTGTAGAGGTCAGATTTTTATTTTAAAGTGATCGATACATTCTCTGACATGACCAGGGACACTACTAGCCAGTAAAATATTTACTGCAATTCAGGAAGTGTATTATTTAATGAAAACGTTCCCCTTTTTCTCACATACTTAATGTTAGACAAACATATGAACATAAAATATCTGAAGTAAAGATTTGTACGGGTTTTTTTTCACAGTATTTAATTATTTTTTTTTTCCATTTTTATCATTTTGTTTGTGATGCTTTGGTAGTGTATTTCTTTCTTCAATGCATGGTTCATTATTTGACATTTCACGTAACTATTTATACAAAAAATAAATACAAAAATAACATTATGCTTGGGTTTTTTTTAATTTTAATATTTCATATTTTTATGATACATGGACATTTATTTATAATTATATATGTTTTTTCGCAAATTACAATGAGTCGTGAATATATTGTAGTAAAATGAAAGAAACATAACAATTACCCCAATCTTACGTTGTCTCTTGTGAACCAGAACAAGTTTGTATAATTTATAATTTCAATCTATCCCGGACGAGCTTGGGCATAATTCATGTAATTATAGTAGTAGATGTCAGTTACATGTGATGGAGGATTTCATAGTCTGTCCTGTTATTTGCTGTTTATTCTAAAAGTACAAGTATATTGTGTGTTCAATACTATACTATACTAGTGCTACATTTAATAGAAAACATGTTGATCTCAGTGTAAATGATATTTCTAGAAAATAGTGTAAACTAGAAATAAAGCATAGATTATTATAGATATAATATATACAGTTTGATTCGCTGTAGATAATATTTACAAAGAAGTCTAAAAAAATTGCAAATGTAGAAATGTAAATAATTATGAAAAAAAACACATAGTTAGCGATCACAATTTTGCATATCCGATATTCATGAATTTACATCCAAAATTTGTTTGGGCAGTTTTGGATAATTTCAATATTCAGCGCCGATCAACTCGTTTTACGTGAGTAATGTGGTATGAAATGTAAAATGGCATGGAAAAAAAGCTCTTTAAGAGCTTTCAAGGGCTCCTAAACTTTAACCTTTTTATGAAATTTATGTCACAGCTTTGTCGTTACAAATCTTGGATTGATTATCAGCGTCGATCAACCTTTTAGACAGGAGTACTAATAACGTTTATTTGAAATATGTACACGCTTATGCTTGTTGCCGGATTTGTATGAAAAAGTTTAAAAGAAAATTGAATCATTGGAGTTATTGCTCTTGACCTGATAAATGTATGTTGTGGTCGAGGACATTTAACCAAGTCAGGTATATAAAAGTTATTTTATGATCGTTTTAATGTGTTTGAGCTTTGATTTTGCATTTTGATAAAAAACCTTCTGTTATGAATTTTTCTTGGAGTTCGATTTGTTTTCTTATATTACACTTAATGTAGCATTCCAGTTGGTATCATATCTTCTTTGCACGATATAAAGTCGTTTTAGATAAAGGTGGAGCTTAGTACACATAGGGAAAAACATAAAATGAATGAACTATTCGTACCTTTGCAGTGACCATTTTCTTGATTACATCCTTGGTGACCGCATCTTGATTGACATGTAGAATTACATGTGTATCCGTAAAATCCTAAATTACAACCAATCGTGCAGTCTCCAGTCGAATTTTTACATGTAGCACTAAGACATTCTTTAGGACATTCCGTTTCGCAGTGCTTCCCATAAAACCCTAGGATACAACCATTTATACAAGCACCACCTATGCCGTCACACATTCTATCAGCACAATTTTCACTGCAATAATTTTCGCAAAGATACCTAGTTCTTTTGGCATACCAACCCTGACGACAACCTTTAGTACAAAAAACCTATTGCACCATCACATTCGTCGTCAATACAGTTTTCACAAGGTTTACAGAAACTTGTAAGAAATTCGCTATAATGTCCAGATTTACATATATGGCAAGTAGCTCGTGGATTCTCATTATTTCTGTCCGTATATTCATGGCACTTTTTGCAGTGAGGGTAGTGTAAGGAACAATTGAAGTCACACGTTGGAAGATGCCAGCCATGCTTACAACTCTTTTCGCATGACCCCGTTTTATTATTACAGGCTGAAAAATTACCTTCGCCGCAATTATCGCTACAAGTTTCTATGCAGTGATCACCATAGTATTTTTCTGCACATCCATTTATACAACCCGTCTGATTGCAAAGTGGCCCATTGTTATTACGTATGCAATGTTCGCTGCAAGGGCAGCAACCGTTTTTAAGTGGATACCAACCAATACTTTTTTTACAATCAGTACATAAGTCATTTGTAACATTGGTACATTCCGAAATACGACAACTACACCCGTCACCAAAGTACCCATTCTTACACGTTTTGCATTTTCCGTCACGCCGACAGGTTTTACAATTGTTTTCACACGATTCTTGACAATTTTCACCATGAAAACCAGGTTTACACGTGTCACATGTAAAGGCATCAGAACACGTGTCACATGTGGTGCGACACATGCCATCACAGTATGGACCGTAAAATCCATTTTGACATTTGCGACATTTTCCAGTATGCTGCAAGCAATTTTTCGTGCTACAATGAGAAGGGCATTTCTTATCACAATGGTCTCCATGCCATCCATCAACACAATTGTAACAGGTGGTCACATCAAATTGACATAAACTGCATTTTTCATAATTGCATCGTTCAGTGCATCTGCTTCCACTGTATCCCGATTCACATGTCTGACAGGTACCGTGTGGTTGATGACAAAATCCGTTACCATCAGGGTATCCGCAGTTTTGAGGACAAGTTCTATTGCATTCATTTCCCCAGAATCCACCGTAACAACCCCAGGCTGAACAATTTCCAGTATATCTTTCGCATCCATTTCTGCAATGGGGCGAAGGACATGTAAGATTACAGAATGTCCCCCAATAGGCTTCATTACAAACATAGCATTTTCCAGAAATGTAACATCCAACCATACAATCTTCAGGACATTTATATTCACACTTCGATCCATAGTGTCTATTCCGGCATGCAGTACAGTCTCCAGTAGTCTTATTGCAATCATAGCAGGACGGACATTCCTTTTCACACTTGTAACTGTAATGACCATGGCTACATTGTCCTGAACAATTACCGGTCATTTGGTCACATCCATACCAACAGTTTGTACAGTTATCTGTTAAATACACAAAATAAATGTGAATACCATGATACAAATTACAGTAAGGATACAAATTGCATGTGTCAATTTGCAGTTTATGATTTTCTATATTATGACTATGATGTACGACTTACATATTTAACAATGTCTTTAAATTATTTATATTAAATAAAGGATGCAAATTTTACGTCAAATCATAATGTCAAATTAAGACAACAGTAGTATACCGCTGTTCAAAACTCGTAAATCTATGGACAAAAAACAAAATCGGGGTAACAAACTAAAACTGAGGGAAACGCCTTAAATATAAGAGGAGAACAACGACACAACATTAAAATATAACACACACAGCAACGGACTAAGCATTAGACAAATCCGATGAGAATAACAAATATAACATCAAAACCAAATACATGAATTTGGGATAAAAAAAGTAGTTGACGACGAAACGACTATTAAAACTACAAAATCAACAATTAACCCTTTAAAAAGTTGAAAAAAAACTCTACCTTCACACAAAGCGACCGTGAATTGGTGTTCACAAGGTGAGAAAAGGTCATTGTGAGTATTCAGTAAATAGATAAAATCAATGCTTTTTAATATTTTTAACATTAGAAGATATAAACATGATTAAAAGAGGGACGAAAGATACCAAAGGGACAGTCAAACTCATAAATCTAAAATAAACTTACAACGCCATGGCTAAAAATGAAAAAGACAAACAGACAAACAATAGTACACATGACACAACATAGAAAACTAAAGAATAAACAACACGAACTTGACAAGTTCAAAATCGGAATTTGTAAATGTAATATAAAAGATGTAAAAATAAAATGCCATCAACGTTTCACAAGATTTTATTAAGGGTTATTATACAGTCAGACACGCATAGGTATACGTGATTTTAAAGCATCGCTATGATAATGTTCTTATTATTTTCATTTTTATTTTACACTGTACTTGCTGTGAAGAAGCTATTCATATTTGCGTCATTCGCAAAATAATGACAATATAAAACTATGAAGATTAATTGAATGAGTACGAAAACAAACGAATCTTACCTGTCAATATAGAATCTTCTTCATAGTAGATGGTTTCGGCAAAGGACTGAACTTGAAGACCAAGAAGGGAAAATGAAATAAATCCTACTAAGATAATACCGGAAAAATGATACATGATGGGTTTGTGAAGTCAAATAATGAACCGTAAATTGATCAGTTTCAGCTCGTTTGCAGTTCAAGGAGGTAAAGGTATGACAGTTATTAAAAAGGATGATAAAATACTTAATACATTTTAATAGCTACCCGGCGTTTTATCAAGTTGTTAGAATTTTAATTTACGTAGAAACAGAAATATATGAAATTGTCCTCTAATATTATCTTCATTTATCTAAGGGACCGTTCAATATTTATCAGATGGATGGGCCGGTGCAAAATGGGGCGGGGCAAGCACTTTTTTGTGGAAATATTTGGATGGGCGAGAACTTTTTTTAAAATATTTAGTGGATGGGCCAGAACATATTTTATAAGAAAACTTTTGCTATCAATTTTATTGGTGTGTAGAAAATTACTTTTGCAGGCACTCAAAACATGTCTCAACAAACTGGTAGCTTGGTTCATTTCTGTCAATTTTAAGGATTTAATTAAGGAATAAAAAAGCAAGAATTTTCTATTCCGACTATCTTTTAAATTATTTTGACCTTATAGAATACCAAGTTGTTTAATAGTTTGGTGTATTGCTGTTAAATTTATGGATTGAATTAATAGGTAAGACATAATACCTCAAATTTTTAGTTAAGGCTAAATTCAGATAGTCATCTTTAAAAAAATTTTATAACTTTTTCAAATCAACTTGGATTTTCATAAAACTCTACAGCTATCTCATTTATATATTGATCTTATAGAAAGCCAGGTTGTTTGGTAGTTAGGTGTATTGCTGTTAAATTTGTGGATTTAATTAATAAGTAAGAAAAAAACCCTCAAAATTTCATTTTAGGCTAAATTCAGATAGTCACCTTTAAATTTTTTTTATAACTTTTTCAAATCAACTTGGATTTTCATAAAACTCTACAGCTATCTCAATTATATATTGGTCTTACAGAAAGCCAGTTTGTTTGGTACTTTGGTGTATTGCTGTCATTTTTATTGATTTAATAAACAGGCTAAAAAAAGCTCAAATTTTCAGTTTAGGCTAAATTCAGGTAGTCACCTTTAATTTTTTTTATAACTTTTTCAAATCAACTTTGAATTTTCATAAAACTCTACAGCTATCTCAATTATATATTGATCTTACAGAAAGCCAGTTTGTTTGGTACTTTGGTGTATTGCTGTCATTTTTATTGATTTAATAAACAGGCTAAAAAAAGCTCAAATTTTCAGTTTAGGCTAAATCCAGATAGTCATCTTTAAATTTGTTTATAACTTTTTCAAATCAACATGGATTTTCATAAAACTTTACAGCTATTTCATTTATATATTGATCTTATATAATGCCAAGATGTTTGGTAGTTTGGTGTGTTGCTGTCATTATTATGGATTTAATAAAAAAAAATTAAGAAAAAGCTCAAATTTTCAGTTTTAGGTTATTTCAAGATAGTCATCTTTAAATTTTTTCATAACTTTTTAATATCAACTTGCATTTTTATAAAACTCTACTGCTATATCAATTTTATATTGATCTTACTGAATGCCAGATTACTTAGTACTTTGTGTTTTTTTTTGCTGTCATTTTTATGGAGTTAGTTAATAGGTTAAAAAAAAAGCTACAATTTTAAGTTTAGACTAAATTCAGATACCTTAAATTTTTCTTATAACTTTTTCAAATCAACTGTACAGCTATCTCATTTATACATTGATCTTTAACAGAATTCAAGGTTGTTTGATAGTTTGGTGTTTAGCTGTCAAATTTAGGGAATTAATTAATAGGCAAAAAAGGCTGCATCCAAGTCAAAAACATGTCTGCCTATATTTGCTTAAAAAGACTATAATTTCTTTTTTGAAAAGTAGAATAGATAAAGGGACATTGATGTTTGAACTATAAACATGCTCTGTTGTTATGACAATAATTAGTAATTCAGCATATGATAATATGTTTACTAGTCCAAGAATTATTGTCCCTTAATTTAAATAATTTCCTTTATTTTAAATCAATATTGTATTTGATGCTGCACATATAGAATTAATTCTGTACATGTATATTCATACTGGTTTTTAAAAACAATAAAATGTATGGTTCTGATACACACATAAATATATGCTTATGTATGGAATTAACTAGCACATTTTAAATTTTGTATTATTCTTTGATTTCAAGACATACAAATTGAAAAACTTTAAATTGAAAATCATTTTTGATTGTCTTATAGTTTTAGAGGAGCAAGGATTTTTTTATAGACTTTTTTAGATGGACAAGGACTTTTTTTTAGAATTTTAAAGGATGGACAAGGACTTTTTTTTAGAATTTTAAAGGATGGGCATTAACTTTTTTAATGAAACAATATTAAGAATGCACCGGCCCATCCATCTGGTAAATATTGAACGGTCCCTAAATAAAAGAAAAGGCATCTGTGCTGTATTTATGTGAATCTACTGTCATATTCTGATATACGTCATACACATCAGAAGTAGTAATAGAACAAAGAAGACAATGATGAGTTTATACTTTTTTCTAGATTGACCATCTTTACATTCAAATCATATAACTTAAATATTGAACGGTCCCTAAATAAAAGAAAAGGCATCTGTGCTGTATTTATGTGAATCTACTGTCATATTCTGATATACGTCATACACATCAGAAGTAGTAATAGAACAAAGAAGACAATGATGAGTTTATACTTTTTTTCTAGATTGACCATCTTTACATTCAAATCATATAACTTAATAAAATACTTAAAAGGCGGCCATTTTACCATATAAAAAATGATTACCAAGCAATGTCAACGACCCCAGAGCACATATATGACACTCTTCGTTCAAGATTTCGATATAAGACACAAATACAAAACACCCAGGTTTATAACCATATATTATAAATCTCTTCGTATAGTTTAACTGTATGTCTTCTTGATTGTCAATTGGCAAATATAAACTACTTAAACATTAGTTCTCGAACTATTTTGTTGGCATGAAAGTATTTCGGTTTGTTCGCAAAGTTTGTCTTATAGTAGTATTCAACACTTTTAAATGTATCTAACACTAAGGAATATATCGCCATAGTGTACCTTGCCCGGCCCCGCTATACTTTTGTTCCTTGTGATATATAAGCTGTTCCAGATTTGGTTGTTCAAACACATGGATCCCGAGCATCACCATAGAGACACTCATTATCGAAATGCGTATTTGGTGATTATAAAGAGTTGTTAATGCATTTGTTTAAATGTTGTTTTTTTGTTGTTGATATATTTCTTTGTTTTTATAGTGATTAAGATTATAACACAGTGCATGTTGACTGATGTATCCCTATTTTCAACATGTTAACCTATAATGGCTGTTTGTTTTGTTCACACATCGTTGTCAATTTAATGAAATTCTATGCGACTGTCATACTAGTGCGAGGTTTAGCTAGCTATAAAACAAGGTTTCATCCACTATTTTCTACATTAGAAAATGACTGTACCAAGTCAGGAATATAACAGTTGTTATCCATTCGTTTGATTATTTGAGCTTTTGAATTTGCCATTTGATTAGGGATTTTTGTTATTATATTTCTTATTGTACGTTTTTCTTTAAACAATCCAATTATAATGTACATTTCCCCTGTTAGGAAATCATTCCTCGGTTGTCTCTAATTACTTATAAGAGGTAAAAAAACGGTAGAATAAAACTTTGTAAATATGATGCGTCCAAAATGCTCTTCTGGGTTTTACCTTCGTAAGGAATGTCTACGCGTAAAACTGTCGATTAACCATATTGTTGATAGTAGAATTGATTGTTTTTCTGTTTAATTTGCTCAAAACAAGTTTAGTCTACTAGTGATCTAGAGCTTGAAATATGCTTATGTATGTTTGTATATTGAGATGAAAAAGTCCTTCTTAATTTGGTTAGAGGATCAAATAAATTGACCAACACAGGCATAGTAGCAGTTTGGGAAACATTTTTTTTTTGATAATTTAGAAAAGCCTCTTCTGTAATCAAGTTATCATCTGATAGGCTTGTCTTTTGTCCTTTTTTTCAAATATTTCGTCCAGGGAAAAGTTAACTTCCGTCATTATGAATAGATTAATACAAAAGTGAGGACTGCCATAATTATATTGTAGTGAATGTCTAAATTCTGTTGAAAAATGATCGATCTACCATATATTTTGTGTTGGAATTCGTATACTTTTCAAACAAAGTAAGGTAGTCAAACGTCTTATTAAACAGTAGTGTCAAACGTCTTATCAAACAGTAGTGTCAAACGTCTTATTAAACAGTAGTGTCAAACGTCTTATTAAACAGTAGTGTCAAACGTCTTATTAAACAGTAGTGTCAAACGATTATTTTGAGGTAAGCGTTATGTCAATTTCTGTTTGGTTTTTCTTACCAAGATTCTAAATTAGGATGAAGGTTGGTCTTGAAATTTTGACGATTGAGATCTTTACTCCAATGAATTGAGTTAAAAAAATTTAAATAAAGTCGGTCAAACTACAGCTGCTTACTATATAAATCAACATTATTTCAGTTTTTACTAAGTAAGAATATTTGGATCAAGAACTGCGTTGTTTTTATATAGTAATCAAAGGTACCAGGCATATAATTTAATACGCCACACTCATCAGTGCCGCTCAGATCAAAATAGTAAGAAAGCCAAGTACAAAGTTGAAGAGCATTTATGACACAAAATTTTAAAATGTTTTAATAAAGTTATCTATGCCTGGGATAAGAAATGTTGTGAAATTTTGTTAGAAGTCGTGTGTGCTGAATGGGATATATTGTACTGGGTTGTATATCGGTATTTGTAATCCCTTTTGTGTATCTCAATTCGCAAGATTCAATCATGATCAATTCTTTTGCGAAAAAGGATTTACTTTATTCTTGCAAAAAATTAAATGAATTTCAATAGGATCATAATAGTCAATGCGAAACTAGAGGAATATCAACACGTCTGTCTGAGTCAATGACATGACTTCACAATTACTTTTACATTTTATCATAGTCATAAATTAAGATCTAGAGTACACACATAATTATAAAAGAGAAACAAGTATTTTACAATTGCCTCCACATTTACTCACCTACATTTACATAGCTGTTGATATGCATTTGCTAAAATATTGACCACTTTTTACAACAAAAGCGTACTTTGTTAGTTGTTGACATAATATCTATAAGAAAAAAAGCAACCTGGTTAACCGACCCACTGTCTAAATCGGACCTTTTTTATAGTCCCATAGCTGGCCGGTTTGTACAGGTTTTTCTGTATCTTGCTAGTCTGTTCTTCTCCGTGATATTCTCAAAACTGTTAAAAGCAACCAATCTACTGATACAAGGAAGCAAGTCTGTTGAACTTATTGAATTCAAACGACTATCTAAGACGAAACGAGTTTACAAACAAATTATAAAACACTAAAATAACATATTATGTGATAAATGGAGGAACCGAAGTCAATACGCTTATGGGTCATAGTAATGACATCATGCTGATTCTGGAGAATTTTCTTACTTCACTGTTCACTTATTATATACACTTTAACCAAATAGCTCTAACTATTGGAAAATAATGTCTAAATTGAAGTTTTTAAAGACCTTGACTGGCTATACAGTAGTCATGCGTGGTTGACACTTATCACATCACACAATCTTGCACGGCTAATTAATCGAAGTTAGGTTAAAATAACGCGTGAAAATGGAGAATATTCGTTGACAATTTGAAGGTTTAAAGACATAATCTTTCTTCATCAAATATTTGAAATTAATCTAATAGCTTTTTTTCTTGAGAAGGCGGCACTACCACTAGAAGTTTCTGCATCAGTCGAGTCGCTGAATCTGCAACGAATATGAAAATCAAATAAGCAAAAATCATCGACCAATCGTTACTAACGTGTCGTGTCTTGTGTATCTCAAACGCTCGTCTGATATACTAACTCATAAGCTTGGTACCTCTATTGAGATTTTACCACTGGTAAGATGCCACTGCTGGTGGTGGACGTTTATCCTCGATTGCATCACATTCATTTGATGTGTTTGAGCTTTTTATTTTGCCATTTTATTAGGGACTTTCTTAATGAATTATCCTCAGAGTGCAGTATTTTTTGTGATTTTACTTTTCACCAGTTAAGTATTTAGCACATTTGTGTAAACATGATATATTATGAGATATTTTCTCCTGTAAATCTACTGTTATGGAATGTTATTAGAAGTCCTAAGGGTTTTTTTCCAGAAATAAATATCGTCTAGCAATTTTTGGAACAAGAGTTTTAGAATTTTGGGTTTTTAATGTTCTTCAACTTAGTATTTGATTTTACCTTCCAACTGTTTTAATTATGTGCCAAACAAGTTTTAAAGTCATTGTTTTAGAGTTTTCAGAAAGCTAACAATACAAATGTAAATGTGATATTCTTGAACCCTCTAAGTATAGCCATCAAACTTACCCACGAAAGGCACTTTGATTTTCCTATATACAAAGAGAAAATAAATACAAAGTCCAACTGCCATAAATAAAACAACATATTTATACTCTGGTTTAGGTAAATAAATCAGTGGAACTAATACTAAAAACGTCGACAGCAGTATCACTAGTATTGGAATGAAAACCGGAACCTGAAAAACACACAAGTTATTTAATAAGTAGGACTGTCATATGAATATATACAAATTATCTCTTTCTCTGTTTATTTTACGTTGCATTCTTTTCTTCTATTCTCTTTTGGACATGTTTTAATAGGAGAGTAATTAAGACTAGAAGAATCTCTACAAAAGTTACAAAATCATTCTGTCACTATTGATTCTATTCGATCATTCTAATCCAGTAAGAGATAGATATTGCAATTTCCTTTATTTCTGTTGCTCGTGTGTGTGTATTAAACACGCAAGATGCAAATGTTAGCTCGTTTGTAAGTATATTTTATTCCAATGTGACTGTAGGAGATTTAAGGTTCACACACATGACCATATATAAAAAGGGTCAATTTTATTCAATTCATTGGCACTTAGACCATAATACTTTTAACGCGATATAAACTATAACATAACACATAGTTCGTTATACACGAAGAAGATAATGTGTGCGAAAGAAAATATGTCTATCGCAGCAGAATAAGAAAATCTATACAACTACAGGCTATATAATCGCATATGTACTCCCTTCATTTTACTTTCCTTGATTTTTGTATATGTATCTAGAACATTATGTTCGACAGTACACATGCGAGGATTCGGTCGTTTTCTTTAAATTATTCCAATTAGAAAGTTTAAAGATGTACATTTAAAGATACCACTACGAACTTGATCGATCACTTCTATGAAAAAAAGACCATATGATAATATTCATTCAGAGGGACAAAGGTGTGCATTTGATACAACATCCATACTTTTCCGTATGTACCTTATCAAGCTTAGTATATTGCAAAAGATACGAAAACGTCTGGTATAAAGAACATGTACCTTTATATAGCTAAACTATGATTATAAAGTCATGATGACTAATAAAAAGTGCGGTATCGGTTGTTCAATCTAATTAGATTTCTTATATTTTAAAAATCACATGCAACTTTTCTGGTATTTTACCTTATATGAGTCTAATTTTTTGTGTCTGTTTCTATATCGCAACAATAAAACTGTTGCTGCTGACACGCCATAGAATATCCAAGAAGTAAAACTAAAGATTCCAATTAAAGCACCAAGATCAAATGGAATTATCAACAATGTTGAAAGGGTAAGCTGAAAGATATAACAACGATCATTGAGTTATTATTATTATTACTCGTGCGTCCCCTTAACATTATAAGCCTGTTGTTATCTACACAGTGTATGTTTCAAATCTGATGCTACATGTGGAGCAGGATCGGCTTATCCTTCCGGTGCACTTGAGATCACCACCAGTTTTTGTTAGGGTTCATATTGCTCACTCTATAGTTTTCTATTGTTTTGTCAACTATTGTTTTGTATTTTATTTTTTTATAACAACGATGTTTTCAGTGATATAGATACAATGGATAAGCGTTGATTCTTGAAAAAGAAACCATGAGCCCGGAGGGCGAATGGTTTGTTTTTCATGAATCAACGCTTATCCATTGTATCTATAACTTAAACTATTGTGTTAATGTCTTGTCAAAATTAACGCCTATTCTTAATTAGAAGGTATTGTAAGTGAGTTTAAATAACCATGTTATCGTGTTAAACGATCCATTACAATAAAATAAATATCACAAATAAATGTTTAAAAATATAAATACATTATTACACAACACGTCTGCCCTTTAAGATCTTCATATTATCAGATATCTGAATATTATCTGTTTATACAAAATAAGTTCTATTCGGACTCATTTCTATTAAAATTGAAAGTGGAAAAAGATACATATAGTGCATATAATAAGTGTGTTTCCGAAATTTTTTAACACGAAGCCTAATTCTAGTCACATAACGATTTTCTAGCATAGGAATTTGCGAATGAACATTTGTAAAATTATGTAGTAAAACAGATGAAATCATATTATATTAATTTATAAAACAATAATGGACAAAAAGAATGTATTCATTTTTATTTCAAACATGTGGAATATAAAAAAGAAGATGTGGTATGATTGTCAATGAGACAACTCTTATTATGAGACCAAAACAACTATAGGTCACCGTACGGCCTTAAACAATGAACAAAGCCCATACCGCATAGTCAGCTATAAAAGGCCCCGAAATGACAATGTAAAACAATTCAAACGAGAAAACTAATGGCTTATTTATGTAAAAATTTAACAAAAAAACCCACTGAATTACAGCTAGGCTCCTGACTTGGGACATGCACATACATACAGAATGTGGCGGGGTTAAAAATGGTAGCGGGATCCCAACCCCCTAACCTGGGACAGTGATATAACAGTACAACATAAGAACGAACTATAAAAATCAGTTGAAACAGGCTTAACTCATCAGATGGACAGAAATACAAGTGGACGTGGAATAGCCAACATTTATCCGATTATAAACGACTAAACTCGCTTTTATTACACAAAATATCCACAATAACATACAAAACAAGAACAAAAACTGGAAAACCAGAGATTATTGACAACAAAGAGAATTCAGGGATTCGAACCTAAACAGACAAGACCTAAACTTTACCTCATTAATCTTAACCATGAAACCTCGTGGCTACCAACTTATATTGTACGTTTGCCTATTATTAATATATAAAGGTACAAGCCCTGTGTGTGTGTTGAACCGATGTATATCATTTATTCATTTATATATATAAAATAAACAAATAAATCGTAACCAATTGGTAGCCCAGAGGTTTCATCGATATGTTGAAGTCAGGAACATTTAACAGAATTCATGGACGGGTTCGATTCCCAGTGAAAGCATACAGAAATTACAAAAATTAAAGGTAAGTTTTTAAAATAATTCCATTTGTGAACAGAAATCAGTAAATTAGTCAATTCAACCTTAATGAAATTAGACACACAAAGGAAACAATAGAATATAATCTGGTGAGTCCATTTCAGCGACGGATTTAGGAAGCGTTGATTCTAGAAAAAGAATCCACGGTAAATGAATAGGCTGACGTCACCACAATGGTTTAAGTTTATATTCGATTCTAATATGACGTGCTTCTTTCTCTTTGTGAATAAACCCATGCTTTAAATCCAATAAAATCAGTTTGCACATGCGTATATTAACTACTGCAGAGTAATGAATTTTATCAAACTGGCATGCATTTAATTTTCATTAGCTCAAAACACTTCCAAACTCTCAAATGATGCACATGTTGTTACTAATTCATTTAGTATGACTGTAATGTGTTGCAACTCGAAATTCACATATTTGACCTAGATACGACAACCGTTCATGCAGGCTGTTCAAACTTCTCCCTCTGACAAATCACATGGCCAGTCGTTTGCTTGTTTATAAAAAAATGGAGGTTCATAGCCTCTGTACACTTATACACATCGGACATAGAAATTACCTTAATTGTCCTAATCAGAATCGAAATAATTGATGGAAGCTATACTTTATTGTGGTTTTATTATAGGTAGGCATTATATTCGTGTTATTTTAGCCCTCACTATCGCTCGGGCAAAAATAATCACGAATATAATGCCTACCCATATTAAAACTACAATAAAGTATAGCTTGCATCAATTATTTCTTAATTTATGAATGCCCATCTTTTTGTTTTATCTTTTGCCTCTGTTTTAATTGTACAAATCTTGTTACAACTGTTTGAAATATATAGCCACCTTGACATCATCGTGTATTAATACTTTTATAGGGACTGCATTGGAGTACTATGTTCGCATAGTAATTGATGTGTTTATTACCATTGATGTATTGTATACTTAATGTTATTTACCGTGAATATCATGGAAGGAATTGGAGTATGTCTTTGCACGTGTAAAAATGATATACCAGATGGTAAATGGCCATCACGAGCTGCAACGTATGACAACCTGTAAATATAATTTTTGTAAAATGTAAAAACTTACGTGTGTTTTATGTTTTAAGTTTCATGTTATTTGTATTTTGTTTGTCATTAACTATACTTTTTCAAAAATCAGTATATAATAAATTTGTATGTATTTTTTGTGTATTTGATACTGCTGTCTGCTTTTGTCATGATCGTATATTTTTGTAATCTATATTTAGTATATATTGATTATACATCTACCTATATGTTGTAAAATATTTAGTTAATAAAGAATTGAACATTAAAAGCCAGAATTGGTATCTTCAACGTACACATACATTTTAACAGAAACCGAATATATAAAAATAAATATTAATGAAAAACAATGTTGTTTATATTGTTGTAAAAAACTACGAATGTAATTCATTGCTGAAACTAAAAAGTAAAATAAGTCTTATTTGTATTTTGTCATACGGAAACAATACAATTACCATGAAAATTATACATAGAAAAGGGACTTATTATTTGTATCTCAGATTTTTACAATAGATGCTCAAACGTACCTCCCACTTGAGAATAAGGATCCATTGGCTGAGCCAAAACAGGAACATATAACAAACATAGGCATTATCCACTGCATTACACCTAGTATCCTTTTACCCCATAGCTGAAATAAAAATAGTTTTGTCATGTACGTGAAACCACTGTGAATAGGCCAATATAAGCGAAAGGAAAAAATAATCAAGGCAACAAGGAACAGAACATTTCTTAATTTGCACAATATATGTTTACTTAATGAATGAACTGTTTTAAACACCACTTACAACTGTTAATATACGTTAATTTTTTTTATTCTACTGTATTTGACTACATCAAACTATAAGAACATACTCACCCCTTCTCGACCAATGAAAAGTCAGTTTTTCCCCTCTAATTTTCATAGTACATGGTCTTTCATGCACTATGAAATGCTATACATGAATGACTTCTCATTGTCAGTTAATTATGAAAGGGAACTTTTAATAACTGCACTAACGAAATGAACAATTCGCTGAGGCCTTTTCCATGGGAAAAAAGTCTACTGATTTAAGATGAAAGAGCAAAGATTAAAACAAAACATTATCAATTTTGCAAATTTTCAACCATTTTCTAATGGTATACATTTATAGAATAAACAAACAAAAAATTGGGGTAAGGATATAGGTAAAATAGTATTTGTTTAATTTATATACCTGACATTTAAGGGATTTTTTTTTCAACATGTTCAAGAAAACAATGCTAGACTGCTGATATATGAAACAAAGGATTTTGTTTTAGAAAAACACACTATATGTAAATTTATTTATACAGAGAGTTTTATATTTATAAAAAAAATATCGAATTCAAAAAGGTAATTTATATAATGTTGGGGTGCTTTTTAAAATAAAAAATCTCAAGATAAATAAGTATAAAATTTTACCTGAAGCAAGAGAAAAACAATTTATCCATTTGGTCCTGACAAACTATGTCATAGCTATTTCATTCCATCCATTGAAATGATGATTACCTATGTTTTACATTTAGTTCATTATAAAAAGTAACTCTTATTTAGGTTTGAATATTACAATGGGAAAGAATAATTTTGTAAGGTCACTCGAAAGTGTGAATATGTTCTAAATTGGTCAGACAATACTTGGTCGCCTTGGGCTTAAATCTTCATAAGACATGACCGAGTATAGTCTAACCTATAATTGTAGTCGACGACAACCACTATCATGATTATCGGACTCTTTCAATTGACTTCACACATGTTTAAATCTGCGATCGTGATAAAATAAATTTAAATGAGTAATATGGCTACAAAACTTTTTAGCTCCTTAATTCTATATATTCCCATTGCCTTTCTAGTTTAACAATATAAAGCTGAACATTTGTTCTGAATAAAAAAAAAGTATCGCGACTTAAATAATTGAATACACAAACCACTGCAACAGCGTCTGATGATAAAATCTCTTGTTTTGGCAGTACTGCAAAATACCCAACATTTATTGATAGATATACAATCATGACTAACGGCAAAGCTATACAAATAGCCCTTGGTATGTTTCTGAAATGATCAAAGAACATATAAAAGTCAGAACTAATTTCCGGTATCAATAAAAAAAAAGATAAAGACAAAATTTGAGGTTTAACAAATATTGGTGAAGCTGAATTGAAATCCGTTTGGAAAGCTGTTAGAAAATATAAACTAACTTAACTACATTGTACATGAACCTCTTCCCGATAAAAAAAAGATTTGAATTTAAAACAAACAGTGACAACAACAGGTGAGTACTTGAGTTGAACGCTATGGAACGAAGGAAAATATGAATGATCCATCTTGTTAATGGAACTGCCATGAAAAATGTCGAGATATTTTCATTTAAAATTTCGTCTAACACCCAGATAAAAAAAAATGACTTTCAAATATTTCCGTTGACTGATTCTCAATAAGATGAATCAAAAAGAAGTAAAGATCGAAGATATTGAATTTTCTGAAGAAAAATCCTTTTCAAGTTGTGCCATCTTTAATAAAGTGTTAAAATTTCTCATATTAATAATATTATCTCACTTTTTGGGATTCTTTAATTCTTCAGTGACAAAGTTTAAATTGTTCCTGTAAAAAGTAAATGAAAAGGCAAACTTTATAGGTACAATACTCATCTAACATCTTTAGATACGTGTATATTATACAATTGTGAAATATTTTTTGTACATTATCTGCATGTGAATGAATTGATTACCTAATAAAAAACCGAATGACAGTTATGTTTTTACAATTACACAATGATGCCAGTAAATTTTATTGGATATCCTAAATGTTAGTATGTTTGTCCATGACATAAGGTCAAATTGCTGAAATAGCTCCTAAATGTTTGAAAGCTATCTTTTTGTATTAACCACAAAAGCAGGGCGTAAATTAGATGCTCTCAAAATAGCCTAAAATACCGACACTTTTATGGTTAAATGCTTCAAATTACGTTATATTAATAAGTGATACTAAAAAAATAAAAACATACTCGTTATTCAACCAATCAAGATCATAGAAGCATACATGAATCAAGAAGAATATTGCCTTTTTTATGTTTGCGTTAGCTATCAAAATAACAAGTTAAAAAGCATTAAGGTGTTATGGGAGTCTAAAATAAAAATGATAGAATTTGTTCATACTTTGCCAAAACGTAGTATCTATTGATATATGTTGAACAATATAATAAAAATGATAGGTCACCGCGCATTTTCTCAAGGTACAGGACGTGACAAAATGACACATTTTGTATGGATTATACAGGAAAAAACACCATTTTGTGATTAGAAACTAAACAAAATGATAGATTTGTTAAATACTTTAGGAAAAGATAGCTTTCAGACACTGCTTTGAGAATTTCAAAAGAAAAGATAGGGTCACCGTACGTTTTTTCCGGCTAAAATACACAATAGGAAAATTTCATGTAGAATCCATCAGAAAATGCAGTGTTTTAGAGTTACCTCCCTTTGAAATGCCAATTAAAAAAAATATTAAAAACAACCAAAACTAATCAACATTTGCAAAAATATTAATATTTGTAAGTTATATTCTTATAAATTGGTTCTTTTAAATGCAAATTCACATTAAATATCTGCATTCCGGCATCACATTTTGCTAACTTGATAGAAAATCTTGACCTTTGGTTCTCTGTTTTTTACAATCCAAGATGGAGGAAGACACCCATACCACCTTAAGTTGTTTATTCCTTATATGATAATTTCTGGGTTAAACTTGATCAGGAACCCACAGAGCCAAAGCCTATGACAGGCAGTGTGACACAAACTTAAACGTACCAACTTTGAATCAATTTACCGCACTGTTGCTTTATAGTTAATCAGTACCCTGTTAATTTTTCAAAATGATCAATTTTAGTATCCACTACGAAAATATACCTGAAATCTACATATTTTCTGTTCGATACAACAAATGTCACCCCCTATACGTTACTTGTTTTGCTTTGAGGGTCACCAATGGGTCTTTTAAAAACGAAATGCGCATCATGCATACACAATTATAAGCCTGCTATCTTTGATGATTTTTTTCATTTCATAAGCAAAAGAGAAGTGCGGAAAAGTTAAACCTGCCGATTGAATTGACGAAATATGACATATTTCATTTCTCTGCTTAATTTATAAGAATTAAAATTATTTGAAATTATAAGTTCGATATGAACTAATATCATAATTGATCAAGCTTACCATCCGTCATAGGCCCAGAGTCCGTTGTAAAACGAAAGCACCAACATAGCTGTGTCTGTACTTGTCCCTTCAAAACCACTAGTAAGGGTTTCTGTATCTCCTGTATTTAGATATTAAAGGAAATCATTTTTGTTAACAAATGTTTCATTATGGCGTGAAATTTCTCTGGTTTGTTTGTTATACCACTATCATCATGTTGCAAAGAAAAAACTAATTTTGATTTTCAAAATTTAGAATATTCATAAGAGTTTTAATTCTATATTCTATATCAGAACTTGAACATTTGACTTGTATGTTTTAACTTCAATCCCACTCCAACTAAACTTTAGCAATAGATTTTTCATTCACAAAAGTGAAAATAACACCCACCTTCCGGTACACTGTGTTGATAATACTACTCATGATGCTAAAAATACTGAAATTGTTGGTCATGTCTTGCATTTGTCAATTTTGGTTTATCTGTGGTTGTATTTATTATAGATATGTGATATTTGAAAAAGTGTTTTCTTGTTATGCAATCATCTTAGCACTATTCCAGATAAGCTCTTTGGCTGAAACGCAAATTCTAAAGTAACCATATGTGCTGTCAGAAGTGATTTGTCAGTAACAGCGACAGTTTTTTTCTTATTATTAAAATAGTGTGAGGCGTACATATTTGTTAATTAATAAGAATCGATTCTATCCAAACTCCACCTCACCACTCCCTCACCTTGAGACAGACTGTAACAACCACCAGCAACAATGATAACAGCAGCAACTAATTTCACGGCCATCATAAACATTTGAATCTTTTCAGCAAACTTGATACTCATGCAGTTTATAAAGCATAGTATAACTAGAAAAGAAAATGTACCTTGTGTTATAATGAAACACTTTGAAATGAATTGACATATTAGCATATTATCATAAAACCTGATAAAGAGAGAATGAAAGAAGTTCAAAAACCTTCTGTAAGACAAAATTAGGTGTGGAACTATTAAAGGAAAAGGCAAATCATTTGTTAGACTTCTCTTTTAAATGAAGATAGTTATATTTAATTATATTTAATTTATTTTACCTTAGATAACAACAGTTCAAAATACAGAATAGATTCAAAACTAGATTAAAGACAAAAAAATAATTCGGTTACTTGGTTTATAAAGAAATGTTCTATATCGTTTAATTGAAAGAAAAGTACGGTGACCCCATTCCTTCAATTGTTTTTGTCTGAAAATGGAAATGGGGAATGTGTCAAAGAGACAACAACCCGACCATAGAACAGAAAGCGGCAAACAAATATCTAGAATTATATTTTTATAGAATTACTATATTGTTTTGATTGTTGATTTAACAAAGACTAATTCATATTGTACTTGCAGACTTACTCCAATGATGATCAGTAATGCTACGTCGGCTTATTTTCAACATTTGTATAAATAAACTTACCCATTGCAATGGCAGTGACGAGTTTAGTCAAATAAAGTGGTGGCACACAATCTGGGTAAAAAGGTTGAGTTACATATGTACCAAGAGTAAAACACATTCCAGCAAACATAGTTGTTCGGATGATAAAAATGCATATCCAGTCAAACAAAAATGCAGGAATTCGTCCAAACAAATTACGTCGCTTTTTATCTTGACAAAATGCTTCCATAAAGTAAGCGTGTTCTGCGCCTGATAGAGGAATTGTAGATCCCAATTCGGCATAAGTCAGTGCTCCTAAAATAAACAAAAAATAAGTCTATAAGATACATCTTGCAATCTACAGCTTGTATTAACATGCGTTTAATTCATCGAAGTGAGTTGTACAGTTTTATTGTGTCTGAAACAATGATGTCTCCTACACCGTCTTGTATCAAATCTGTACTCCCTCTTTCAAAGTGTGTAGCCATTTTTACATAAAACAATTTAACGATAAACGTCCCTCATATTTCATAAACAATTAACTATAAACACCCGATTAATAATGATAAATGTGGAAAATAACTTAATTTTAGTCGCATTAAAAATGGGTTATTTTTATCTCGTGAAAAACGCACACTTGAAGACGAAAAAATGCCCCTAAAACGCTGACTGAACAAGTATCAATTTATTATTAAAAAAACGAATGAGAAAAGTGTAAGTAATAGATTAGGCTGTAACCATATAAAAACAACACAAATCTTACCAAACATCGACAGTATTCCACAAGCAAGCCAAATAACCATACTCATTCCCACCGAACCTGCACCATATAGAACTCCTCTAGGAGATACAAATATACCAGAACCTGTAATTACAAGCTATGTATACGTCAATAAATAAGATATATTTTTTTACGTACTTTTTCATCCATGTAACTAATAAGAATACATATTCCTCTAAAAAAAGTGTATGCATGATCATATTTATTTACTGTTACCCAAAATGGATTTCAAAAAGATAAATGTAAAATCGTACCTATCATAGTGCCTGCTATAATAGCTGTCCCGCTGATCAGGCCCAAACTTCTCTCCATTTTGACACCAGTATCACTTTTTTCACTATCAAGGCCTCCATTTTGGTCATCATCAACAGCAAACTGATCATACTTGTACTTTTCTGTTCCGTTTCCGTTGCTGATCTCATTGTTTGTTTTACCATTTTTAGCTTCATACCGCATTATTTGTCAGTAATTGCAGTTGACTTTGGGAAAGAATATTCTGAAGTTAAGTAAAATCATTGAAAATAAAGACCTAAAGTTTCTTTCATGTGATTATTAAAACAGGTAAAAGAAAATAATAATAATTATAGATATATCATTTCTTCCGTCGTACCAAGAAGGGACGGTGCATTCGATTGAGGAATACATTTTTTTTTCCGACAAACCAACTAAAATGAACACCAACCAATCTTTATTCCAACATTATTCCAATAACAGAACATACATAGAAATATTTAATTCAACATCGGAAATACCTTCTGTTTACCAGAGGAGCGAAAGATACGAGAGGGACATTCAAACTCCTAGATCGAAAATAAACTGACAACGCCATGGCTAAATAAGAAAAAGACAAACTATAGTCTACAAGACAAAACATAGAAAGATAAAGAATAGGCAACAAGAACCCCACGAAAACTTGGGTGATCTCATGTGCTCCGGAAGGGTAAGCATATCCTGCTCTACATGTGTCACCCGTCGTGTTACTCATGTTATTACAAACCCGGTAAGCAGTCTAGTTTGGTAGGTCACATTCATGGAAAGGGAACGGGTTGTAGTTACGACATTAGGAACATATCCGTTATACATTCTAAAAACGGTGATGACGTCCGTAAAATTTACGAAGGGATGATTTCAACTTCATCATTTGGAACTCTAGGTGTAATAGGTTCCTTGGGAACCGCAAGCCTCAACCCTCTATCGAGGAAATATAAGCCAGGGAATATCGTATCATATGGGAGATATATATATATACTCCGTATACAGGTGCTGCTGAAATGTTGCTACATAGAAATGGAAAGTTCACAACTGGGAAGCTAAATCGTCCATTCCCTATTCTATTTACTTGATTTTAAAACTTAGAATTTATTGATAGAACTATAAAACAAAAAATATACTAGTTCACTAAAAGATGATTTTACATGATTAACATTCATACTCACAATTAAAAAACTTAAACAATTCCTACTATTTCATTGTATTTGTTGTGGCATCTAATACCTAAAACTCAATTTATTTAACTTTTCGATGTTATAAGATAGTCCATACATTATGAACGCCTATACACAAACAGAAAGTTGTCTAATAAAGATATAAGACTTGTTTACGTACTACAAAGAATAAGATTATCTCCAAGACGTGAGCCCATGTGCTTTAAGGTCAAGTTATTTATAAGGATAATAACCTTAACTTCAAATTAAGTCAACTGACGATTTCGGTCATGTTGACTGATCTTCCCTCGTGTTTATGATAATAGCAACATCAAAGTAAGCATACTAGTACATCGAATCTTCATTAAATTCTTTTTAGAAAAAAAAAGTTTTAAGCAGCGATTTGTCCCTTCAATGTATTTTCAGCTTTGGTAGCCATTTTCCTGTTCGCCTCTGATACATAAGATCCGAAAGAAGATCGTTCGTAGAAAATACATCAAACAACATTAGTGACAATTTTTAAACATTTGGCTTTGTTGTTTCATGGGTGAAACTTTTTTAAAATAAGATTACGGACTGTCGACGACAACGACGGAGGCAAATATAATATAAATTCTCATTTCTGCTCAAATTGTAGCTTTTAACCAGTAAACTGTCAGACACACATAAAAGCAAAAAGATACTAAAACGCTTGCGAGCATGAAACCAAAATATATCATCAGAACTTTTATATCGCACTGTGGCTAACTTTTCATATTATGACTTCCATGCATTATTTTTCTTCTGAAATAAGAAGCTTCATTATCAACAAACTAGAATATTACAAAAATTTCACACAAGGCTTGTTAACAAAATTATTTTGTGAAATATAAAAATAACATCATAGAGAAAGCAACACATCCCCCCACCCCACCCCACCCCGTACTGCTCAAGTCCAAAAAAGAGCATAAAAATATAGAATCTAAACATACATTTAAAAGTCATGTAATTGTTAAAGAACATTTATAGCTTAAATTAGTAAGCATCACGTAGAATATATTCATTATTCATTTGATGTCTACTATTTAAACTTTGACACAAACGGAAAAAGTATATAGATGATCAAATTTGCAAACATAAAAATTAAAGATCAACTAGTATATCAAGAAATAGTACTTTGTCATTTTCGATCGAAGTAGGACTAACACTCTTTTGTAGTTAATGTTGTGTCTTACCGATTCTGAGTCCCGCAGGGTATCAATTTACCTGTATATCTGAATATCTTAAACCAGCCTCTAGAGGAAAAAGTATCATCAAGAAAAGACAATGGAAAGCAAAAATACTATCGAATTAAGATTTGTACATGTTATGCTTAGATTGTAAATTATGAAACATGAAAATTACCAGACGCTGCTTTTGAAATCACTGAACTAGTCTCGTTAGTGGCGTAGCCAGACCATTTTTAAGTGTACGCCCGAAGCTCGACAAGAGGTCTGAGGGCCCCATCGTGTCCAGGTTATATCACATGTTGGTAGTGGATTCGAGGGACGAAGCCCCCTGAAGCAAAAGAGTTTTCAAGAATGAGATATCATTTCTGTCATTAAAAACTCATCAATACCAACATACTTTAGAGTCTATTTTGTTTTTCTTTTATGTTTATTTTTTTCATTGTGTTGGTTTGGTTTTAGAGAAAATGTCCAAACCAGTTACTTTAGAATATGTTTAAAAGGAGTCTTTGGGTAAAGCAATCACACAATCAAGACCCCTTTTATGTACAAATCTCGTTAATGGACATGAGATAATTAGTTTTGATAGATTTTCAGGTGTATTATAAAATTCGTAAAGGGTTCTGTGGAACCCTGGTTCTCGCCTGGAATTGCTTCCCGCAAAAAAAAACATTTATCAGTCCATTCCAGGATTTAAAATGAATTGAACATTTTCTTTAGATACTTTTTCTTTATCTTCTTCTGTCAAAGTTTCATGACAATCTATGAAGGTTTATAAATTTATCATGTAAAGAAATAATACCAGACCGTCTGTTAATTGCAAAAAGATAATACATATAGGAAGATGTGGTGTGAGTGCCAATGAGACAACTCTCCATCCAAATAGCAATTTATAAAAGTAAACCATTATAGGTCAATGTACCGCCTTCAACACAGAGCCTTGGCTCACACCGAAAAAAAAGAGCTATAAATGGCCCCAAAATTACTAGTGTAAAACCATTCAAACGGGAAAACCAACGGTCTAATAAGTCCATAAACTGAAAAATAAAACAAAATTCTTCAAGTTATTTAAAGTTTTGCTTCAGACATTAATCATAAAAAAGCTTTTGCTAAGTTTCATAAAATTCGATCAAGGCTTGACAAAGTAATTGATGTGTAACAAACTAAAACCCTAGACTGTGTCTACTTATTACAGTCGATTGCATTTAGTGTGAATGTAAAGGTAATATCTTTGGTTAGCTTGATTGCTAGCTGAACCGTTAAGTCATTATTAGGTTAGTTAAATAACCCTCCTTTAAGAGTAGACTAGTCCAACAGATAACCAATTTATCTGTCTGTAGGACTAGGCTACTCTTAAAGGAGGGTGGTTTACCTAACCTAATAATGACTTCACTGTTCAGCTAGCAAGCAAGCTAACCAAAGATATTACCTTCACGTACTACACACTCAATGTAATCGGCTGTAATTGCAAAGAGAAATTCCTTTTATCAGTAAATACAGGAAAATTAAATATATGTCCAACTTTCGTAAAATTTCATGAATGTTTGACAACATTATTGATATCTAAAAAAATCTTTAAAACAACAGGATGAACCCAGTCGGAAACCAGGTTGAGCTAGAACAAAAGAATCGAAGCTCTTTGTTAGAGAAGACGATAAATGCTTACTGTAATGTTTACTGTAGTGACAAAAATTTTAAAAGTTAATAGAAACAAACAAAATTACAATTTTCTTCTCAATTACGAAGTGTTTTATTTTGAAAACACCATTTGCATAAGTTTTCAATTTATTTAGTACATAGTTAAGCAGAAAAATTAGATATGAAGTCGACGACATGGGTATCTTTCTAGTTGGATGTAGAAAATGCATAACCTCCGATTTTTTTTTTTAATTTACCACGGACGGAAAACATATCAATCTATTAGTTCAGTAATTTTCGTGTCTGCCCTTCCATTATGTGACTCAAGAAAAAATTCCAAAAAATGGGTAACAATTGTATCGAAAAGAGAAAATCGAGTGCACCTTTTTATGTTAAGGCGTGTTTGAGTTGAATATTTTGTCTTGATATCGTACAAAGCAAGAATATTTCATACATCGTCTCGCTTCAGATTCTATCATTTTTATATACCAAAGCTACAGGTTGACTTTATAACATAAAAAAAACACAGTACTAACAGATGAAATATATGGGTCAAGTGAAATTCCTATCTAATGAATCACAAAAACAGAGTAGGTGTGTTCGAAAAGCTATGTTTTTACTGAAAGTACTTGACGACAGTCTTTCAAGTTGGATGATGAAAATGCATATCTTCGAAAAATTATAATTTTTTGTGTGTGAAAACTAGGGTTTATAGTCTTCAACCACTAAAAAAATCTAGTCTGCCCTTCCAGGAAATATTTAATTAGAATTTTTTTAAATGTTTATGAATTTTCGAAAATTCAACCTGACAACCGATCAGACAATAGTTTTAAATTAAATCAATGCAGACAAGACCATTAACTGATGCTCATTAGCTAGTTGATACATTTATCTTTTAAAATACAACTGACATATAAGGATCGTAATGGTGCAATGTGGATAAATTTATCGGTTGCCGAGAGCAAAATTGGCAGCGCGTCATCCCTACAATGGCTTCCATTTCTACGATTGTGAAAATGAACTGGCGTTATGTCTCGCTTTCGCGACTGAAATGTCGCACGCTCAACAGAAATGCAAATCTCAACAGATAATGAATAGCTTTAAACAAAGGCAAAGTAAATACAATTCACAGTAGATTCAGACCGGCTTTGACAGAAAATGAACAAATGTATAATACGATACCTTTTGATTGAAAAGCAAATTTCATTACTTTTATTCGCAATTATACAAGCCATTGAAGAATGATTTACAATGATTATATGATTTTAACCAGTTCCTTTTAATTTATTGAGATTACAATATTTTTTTACCAAAATGCAAGTGTACGCCCGGCCATTTTGACGTAAACGTAGCTACACGCCTGCTTGTGATTTCTAATATTTATGCTTACACGCTTCGATTTTAAACCAGCGCGTGCAGTTATTTTTACAGACGCACCAAACAAGATGCAGTATGTCCTTATGTTTACATATTTTTATACCTATGCCCCTCTATCTGACCATTTTATTAAAAGGAAATTATACAACAAACAACAGAGAATTTTAAAGTATAAAAATTAATATGAGAGTAAGGAAGTGATATGATTGTAAATGACACAACTATAACCATATAGTTCAAATGACGTTGTAAGCAACTATAGGAAGTATATTGAGCAAAACCCATACCGTATAATCAGCTTCGAAAGTTAACTTTGTACATGGTACCAAATATCAAGAAGCTATGAAGTTACGAGCAACCTCTAAAATCGTGCCAAACAGTAACAATTACCAATTTAAAGCTTTGTTATTGGTATTCATGAGCTCAAATTAATTTGCTGTAGCCGATATAGATGCAACGAAAATTTCTTAAACTTCCAATTCAATGTAAAATGATATGCTAAAGATATACTGGAATTGATCTTTGATGGGTAAAATACGGTATTGATAACCAACAAAATGCTTATATTTCAAAAGGATCTAATTATTAAGAAAAATACGACGAACATCTATTAAAGAAGCATCACTATGAAGAACATGCATGAACTTCAGAAGGCTATTGGAATGGAAATGCAGCTACAGAGCAACATTTTTTTTTCTCGCCCCAATGAAATGGATCTGATTTAAAGCTTTTTAAAAATCAATATGTTTTATTTGGCAACGGAATTTATGTTCTGTAAAATAAATCTTAATCAGTTATCAAAGAAATTCGAATTCAAAAGTACTTGTATTTGTTTTAACAGACATCTTTTGTTTGGCTACTTAATGGACTATTATATATGGCGATTATAGTAAATACTGATTCCTTTTGTGAAGCAACTACTGCACATTATACAACAGTACAGAAGCACTGATGAACATATACATATTAAAGTCCGTCCGTCCGTCTGTGCCTCCGTTCGTCCGTCCGCTTCATGTTAAAGTTTTTGGTCAAGGTAGTTTTTGAAGAAGTTGAAGTCCAATCAACTTGAAACTTAGTACACTTCTTCACCATGATATGATCTTTCTAATTTTAATGCCAAATTATAGTTTTGACCCCAATTTCATGGTCCACTGAACATAGAAAATGATAGTGCGAAGTTCAGGTTAAAGTTTTTGGTCAAGGTAGTTTTTGATGAAGTTAAAGTTACATCAACTTGAAACTTAGTACACATGTTCCCTATGATATGATATTTCTAATTTTAATTCCAAATTAAAGTTTTGACCCCAATTTCACAGTCCACTGAACATAGAAAATGATAGTGCGAGTGGGGTATTCGTGTACTATGGACACATTCTTGTTTAATATAAATTCACGTAATTTTAGAAACATTTAAATTCGCTGTTTAAAATTAAATACACGAATAAATATTTATATCAACCTCATTAAAATCCCAAACTACGTAACACAACCGAATGTTTCTCAACTGTGAAATTTATTCTATGCACTATGCAGGCATCAGAATATCATTTTTACTGCAATGCTCCATTGTAGATTCAACTATAATGGTGACCGCCATGGTCCGAAAATTGGAGCCGCCAGTAGGATAAAATAAAAGCGAATTCAATTATTGCTACTTACCTTAAACTATGCAAA
Organism: Mytilus galloprovincialis; assembly: GCF_965363235.1. Classification (NCBI taxonomy): domain Eukaryota; kingdom Metazoa; phylum Mollusca; class Bivalvia; order Mytilida; family Mytilidae; genus Mytilus; species Mytilus galloprovincialis. The sequence continues at coordinate 45,536,982 of NC_134849.1, forward strand.
TTGATGCTTATTCCCAAAATACCAGACACATTATCACTTGAATTATACTTTTATAATTAATACATTAATTATTTATTATTAAACCGATGAAAAAAAGTTCAAAGTGAATTTTCTCTGAAATAATTGAAAATGTTATGCATTGTTAAAAAGTATGTAAACTTGCCTTTACAAGTTGTAACTTTAGTGTTTTTAAAATCAATTTTAATTCCTGATTTACGAAATAAGCAAAATTTTTATAGTTACATCAATATTAAAAATGCAAGACGTATTTTAAAAACAGACGGCAATGTTGTGAATGCGTGGTTGATGTCGAATCATCCGTTACGACGAACAGAAACTGCGAATCTAGAAGATATTCTAAGAATATGCCACATAACCGTTCATCTTGTGTTACAACACTAAATATTCTTATATCACCTAATTATCGGAGTGGTATTGGGCGCGAGACACAGTTTAGGCGGTGTAGCCCAGGTGTCATAAAAGCAAGTTTTAAAATCTAGCAAAGGGAAGTACAACAATTTGCTCGACCGCAACGGAATCGGGATGTCATACAAGTTCCGTTCCGTACACAACGTGACATGTCAACATCAATTTGTGTAAATGTACATTAAATTTTATATTTCACGAAGAGAATGAAACTAATAATGAAGCATATTTATTCAATAAAATTCATTATTTCGTCATGGATATTTTTAAGATATTGCAAATATGTTTAAGATGGAATGATACTAAGATGTGTTTTGTTATTTATGACGTTGGGTTGCTGTCTAACTAAAATTTTTCTTTTATTGTACATCATGTTGATCATTTTTAATTGTTTTGTTTACGACAATGATAATCGGTTTCATTATGTCATTTCAGCTGAGATTCTCGTGCAGGAAATGAGTGCTAATAACATTTGAAACTTGTTACAAATCATCTACTTGCCCACAATTTACACCCCCAACCCCCAACCCCCACACCCCACCCCATATTCATATATTCATACGTAACAACACAATACTTTTGAAACAAAAGCTTATTCCTTGTGGAAAGAATAATTCATGGTCCAACAAACATGTTACTACAGTTATCTTTACAAGCTTTTTCAATAGTTTTGTTTTTATATGAATTCTCTTTTATTTTATTGTTTTATATTATTTTGATTAAAACTGTCAACCAATCTTCTGTACAATATTCAAACTTGAATAATAAAAATACATTATTTTGTTGAAATGTTATAATATAAACAAGTTACTTACACGAAAGCTATGGTAAAAGTCAATACCTATATACTAAATGACTTAGATTTTATAGGATATGTCAACAGGATTGATATAGATATTTATTCATCCATTGCGTCCTTCAAAACGATTTGGGTTTGTTTTTTTAAGTTATTATTTCAAAACCATTAATTTTTCAAGCAGGTCAATAAATATGATATATATTAAATGTATATAAACCATTTTATATAGACCATGAAATTTGAAAATTTTCTCTGAATAGTATTATGAAATGGTAAAGTACATATTAAAACAACAAGAGAAAACATAAGATATTAAGAGAAGAGTTCATGGACATTGCAATTTAACAAGCGCAAGTATATACAAGTTAAAAATATAGAAAAAAAATAGACCAAACAATTATCACTTACGCTTCTCATAGACACATTTGAAGAAAAAAGAATGCTGAACGCGAAATAAACCAATCTTTCTGAGTATAATTTTCGATGAAAAGTTCAATAGTAACTGTACAACTTATTACAAAAAATGATAAAACAAAAGTTAACTTGTAGATCTTACTGACTCAAATGAGAAATGACTCATTATGCTTTAGTTTAGTAGTTAAGTGTCAGTAATGGTCTAAAACCGATTAATAAGTCCAAAAGAAAGGCAAGAACAAGTTAAAGAAATGTATGGATATGTTTAGGTACAAGAAGTATAATTGGAAATCAGGAAATCTAATAGGAAGTACATTAAGGTAGCTCTGATTATAAAGAAAACGCAAGGAAATCATAGTCATATGTCAAGAGCAAAGACCAAGATGGATAGGAGTTGCTCTATTAAAACTTAAAATGGGATTTCTCCAAAATGACAATCAAGAGCAAAACTTTCACTCTAAATAATCAATTTTAGTCAGTATTTACTTAAGACAACCTAAACAATTTCCTAAATTAAGGAACAAGTTCATATTCTACCATGAACGATATTAGAATTAGCACTAATGGAGTTCACAAATTGTTAAATAAAAATCTTAAATCACATAAAGCCACTAGGTCAGATTCAATACCATCTTTTATACTGAAAGCAACAGCAAGCAAACTTGCTCCCATTCTTACAGAGCTGTATATCGAACATCACTGAACACTGGCGACGTCCAACAAGATTGGAGATAAGCAAATATGTTGTTCAACTTTTTCAAAATAGATGGAAAGTACCTAGCATTTTAGTGCAGACCATTATCTCTCACATCCAGCACATGCAATTCCTCAGAAAATATCGTACACATTAACATAATGGACCACACTCGAATTTCTAATGCAAAACATGGTTTCCACAAAAGACGATCTTGTGAAACCACTACTAAACGTAACCTTCTACGACATTGCACCAAAATTAAAAATAAACTACCAAGTAGATACCATTTTACTAGAGTTTTGAAAAAGCATTTGACAAGGTGCCAAACCATCTCACTACATAAATTGGAATATTACGGCGTCAATCATTAAACCAACAGATAGATCGCTCATTCCTACATAATGGAGAACAGAGCGTAATTCTAGAGGGAACTGTCTTCAACAAATTTAACAACACCTGTAAAGACGGCTGCATATATGTATCCATAGTAAAACCCACAATGTAATATGCAAGAATAGTATGGGATCCACCAAACAAAATTTAACATCAAGACAATAGATCAAGTAAAGAATAGGACAGCAAGATGTGTGCCTTTGTTGCCCGACACTGTGTAAAGTTTTCGCGCGGAACCACGTAAATTCAAAATTTGAATCCGGTTGACTCAAATAAGTTGTGTTTAAGGATAACCTACTTGATATTTTATTATGTCATTTATACAGTTAGAAATAAAATTTAAAAAAAAATGAATAAATGATCGTAAAATTATAGAAGCATGAAAAATTGTACGATTTTGTAGATGATAGTGTCATATTGAAGAAACGTTAAAACATGTGAAAAGCTGTAAGTCTTGACGTAAGTCATAACACTTTGAATAAATCAGTTAAAAAGTTATAGCTTTTAAAAAATCGTCTAGACGTTCTCGCGAGATACACTCGGAGGCTGAATGATGTTGATTTACTTGATTTATTATCCAAGTTGGAAACTGCAGAAACCTTTTTGTAATGTCTTATTCTAGAGATATACTTTCATTTCTACAGCAATGCACATATTCACAGCCGGTTCAATTTAAACGGGATTTGTCTATTTTGAAAGTACCATTTTCCCAATATAGACATCAATAATACCAAAGACTTGCATATGGAGTATATATGTAATAGCTATACTAATTGGGCTTTAATGTACACCACAACAGTGTAATTACGAAATAACTGAATTTGGGTTCTGTTAAACAATGCCTCAGGTAATCTTGAATTCTCAATTTTTAGATATATTAATTTAAGCATATTCAGGGACTACATCATACATACCAAACGATGTTTTTTGTCTTTAAAACACAGCATGTACCTAATGATGGCTTGTCTTTAACTAACGGCGTAGAGGGGACCGAAACCCCCGTAATATTGAACCGTTATGTCTGGTTCATCATGTTTTATTATCAGTAGGTATTTTTGCTTTACTTTGTATTTAACTCTTTACCGTTCCTATGACCCGATCGGGTCATAAGCACTTTTTTGCGTAAAATTTGGATTCAAACCTTAAATTCTTTGCCATTTGACTATCAACAAATTTCACCAAGGGCTTAAATGAAACCTGTGAGTTTCCGCTACACGTTAAAATTGCAGTTGTGTGTTTTGGGGTTGATCTTTGTGGTTGAATAAAGCAATTAAGCTATCATCGTTTGAAAAAAAAAATCAGCTAAAATTTAATAGAAAAAAACTTTAGAATTGTGCTAATGTCGAATTATGAAAATATTGTGTTTGGTTGCTATAAACCGCAAAAATCGGTCCGTTATGGATCTTTTTCTTTCAGGTTTGTGTTGAGCTTTATAAAATGAAGGTTCATTGAGTTATTTTTTTTTTATTAATTTCTACGAAAAACGAATACAAACAGTGAACATTGTCAACATGCCAGTCAGTAATTTTCAGCAACTATTTCTTCGAATTTCTGCCCATACCAGTAAAAACGTGCATATTGTGGTTCCAGAGGCCAAATAGTATAAATAAAATGCATTTCTTACTACTTGTGTTACTTGTTTTTGAATTAAAATCATAATTAACCCCCCTTTTTTTTCCTCCTCTCACCCCCTGGTGTACAGACCATCCCACATTGTGTGTTCTTAATATATAGTGATGCGAAATAGGCCTATGATAAGGTTTCTTCCTACAAATTTCAATAAACCAGTATACTCCTGACAACACTGCATATTATCGCCACCAGAAATTGAGTTCCAGCCAAGTGGAGGGTAAGTTCGCCGCCACAAAATGAGTAACAACAAAGCGGAGGGTAGGTTCGCCACCAGAGATTGAGTAACAACAAAGCGGAGGGTAGGTTGAAACAAAATATAAAAAATATAAGGATTCCTTAAATTTAAACCATTTTCACCGATCTGATGAAGTAGTTACCGCTTATAAAAGGATTTTTCAAATATAATACTTTAAATGTGTATGATAAGCTAAGTAGCAAACCGATACAAGATTTTCGGTTTTAGCCCAGAACTAAACCACACAGTTTTGATGTTGATTTTCCACCGTCACCCCGAGCGTCAGATTTTCAACTGTTTTCCATTCTTTTTCCTGGCAATATTTATTTAAGATTATTAAAGTTTGACTTCATATTTACTGCCATTCGCTATAAAAAAAAAAAGTGTTTACTAAAGAATATGGACGCAAATATTTACGACGTCTTGCAATATACTGTTCTGAACTATATAGATAATAACAATAGGCGAGATGTTGTACTTAACAATCATTACTTGCTTTCTAAATATCCGAAGAAAACTAGATAGCAAACAATATAAATAAATGGCGTTGATTTCATGACAGTTCCCCATGTTCATGTTGGTCTGAGCCCGTGAAAACGAGCATATATAAACTAGAGGACACATCGAATGCAATCTCCTGTGTCATATAGCCAATGTCCAAAGATTTTCCAGGATGTTACATACATGTACATTAAACTTTGAACTTTAAGTGTGTGCATGTCAGACAGTATTGTGATTTCATCGCGTATCCATTAATCTGATTATCTTTTTGCATGTTCACTGTCCATAACCTGCCTTCATATCCAGTATTCTGTTTACATATTCAATAGATTGTGTATTATATATACCAATCAGTCTGTCGACATGCAGGGCCGTAACTACCTATGAGGCAGGGGAGGCAACTGCCTCCCCTGAATTGTCTACACGAAAATTTTTTTGAAGTAAAAAAAGAAATATTCACAATATGTACACGAAGAACATGAATTTGTATTATAAACAACACACGTTTACAGTTTTAACAGTAGTTATCATGATACGTAAAGGCAACAGTAGTATACCGATGTTCAAACTCATAAATAATTATGAGTGATACATCTGTGACTTTCCGGATTTTTGATGGAAAGTGAACCATTTCAGTATTTGTTTTAGTTTTTTATTTCGTGTGGCCATCCATCTGTTATTCAATATTTCCTATGTTGTACGAGAACGCATATATGAAACTTTGCTTTCGACAATTTTAAATTAAACTTAACTAATCACATTTATTTAGGAGCTCAATTAAGCAGAGGAAGTTCCCTTTGTATTGTGAATCTTTTATGATATCAGAAATTCGTTACTGGTTGAATCACTTGTTCGATAATTTTTTTATAAAGTGTCTAGTCAGACAGTACGTCTTGCGATCGTACGAGAACATTATGGTCAATGCCTTAGTAGTCAAACACTCCCATTCGTTGTAGTTCTATACATGTCTGTTCAGCTTACAACAATATTGAAATACAAGGTCCTCGATTAAAAAAATATTTGCTTTCTATTATCTTGCTTTATATGTTTTTTTTTTAACTTACCACTTTGATTTCTAACAAAAATATAATTAAATATGATAATTGTTTGCAAAACAATTTGCTTCCAGGTCAAAGCATTACTGATGAGTCTTAAAGTAACGTGTTATTTTAGCCATTTTACTGAGGGAAAAAAAAATCGGCGGTCACAATGTATTTGATGTTAATAATTATAGTTCAAAGTACGGCCTTCACGACGGAGCCTTGGCTCACCCGAACAGCAATCTCATTTTGTTTTTGCATAAAAAATGCTTCCAGGTTCAAGCAATACCGATGAGTCTTAAAGTAAGGAAATTGAAGGGAAACGGGTCATTTTTAGCCATTTTACTGAGAAAAAAATTGGCGGGGGGCTATGCCCCTAACCCTTCTTTCTTGGGACCTCAATTGACGACCCAAAATCCCTGCCTCCCATGAAATCGAACCCTAGTTACGGCCCTGACATGCCTACAGATAGATAGATATATTTTATTTCCAATAGTGGACCCATTACGGGCATAATCAGTACATTGATTTTTTTTATCACACAATTGCAATAGACAATAAACAAAAATAAAAATAGAAATACAAGTCTGTAGACACATGTCCACCAGTTTCTCTACACATCCACCAGTCTGTATTATCGCAAGTCTCTCTACATGTCCACCAGTCTATCTACATTTCCACCAGTCTCTGTACGTGTCCACCAGTCTGTATTATCGCAAGTCTCTCTACATGTCCACCAGTCTGTCTACATTTCCACCAGTCTCTCTACATATCCACCAGTCTGTATTTTCGCAAGTCTCTCTACATGTCCACCAGTCTGTCTACATTTCCACCAGTCTCTCTAGATCTACATATCCACCAGTCTATTATCGTAAGTCTCTCTACAATTCTACCAGTCTCTCTACATATCTACCAGTCTGTATTATCGCAAGTCTCTCTACATGTACACCTGTCTCTCTTCATATCCACCAGTCTGTATTATCACAAGTCTCTCTACACGTCAACCAGTCTCTCTACATATCCACCAGTCTTTATTTTCGCAAGTCTCTCTACATATCCACCAGTCTGTCTATATGTCCACCAGTCTGTATTTTTGCAAGTCTCTCTACATTTCTACCAGTCTCTCTACATTTCTACCAGTCTCTCTACATGTCCACCAGTCTGTAGTATCGCAAGTCTCTCTACATGTCCACATGTCTCTCTACATATCCACCAGTCTGTATTATCGCAAGTCTCTCTACACGTCCACCAGTCTCTCTACATGTATCCACCAGTCTGTATTATCGCAAGTCTCTCTACATGTCCACCAATTCTGTCTACGTGTCAACCAGTCACTAGACATGTTCACCAGTCCATCTACGTGTCCACTAAACCGTCTTCGTGTCCACCAATCAATTAACATTTTCACTCACCGATTTAGCTATGTATGCACTGGTCTGTCGACACGTGTAAAAGTCTGTCTTTGGGTCAATTAGTCTGTAAAACATGGCCACATGCAGGCTGTCTACACAGTCTCAGTTTCTGGTATGTGTCCAATAGGCTGTCTTGAGTAAAAAATCCGAATAATTCAATATAAACACAATTATTCTAATTAAAGAGTCTCCTTCTATTACAATAAACAAACTACAGGGATGATTCCAATATATAGTTTAGGGCCGCCCTAAGCGGCCCTTAAATCGGCCAGCGGCCCCAAAAAATGTACATGAAAATGATTTCCCAATTCAGGAAAATAAAATAAAAATTGATATTTCCGGAAAAGTTTCTGTCACCGATTAATTTTTCATAGTTTGTTGTCAAAACGTTTTAAAATCCGGATAAGAATGCTGTCAGGGGCGTAGCTAGAAAGAAACGATATGGAAGCAATTACCGTTTGGGACCTTATTATTCAGAAATGTTTTGTTTTTTTCGGTTTTCGTTCATTGGACGGTTAAAAGAGGAGCTACATGTAGATAAAAAATTATGAATGTAAAACTATCAATAAATCTTCTGAATATAGTAATACATAAACAACACATATTTGTGATACAGAATTTACTCAAAATTGTCCAAAATCTGCTCCTCGGGTCTGGGCAGAAACAAACTTCTCTATGGCAAGCCGTTCTCGTCAAAACTATGTTTAAACCATTTTTCGAAAAATTTACACACTGAGAATTACAACAAAGCACACTGAAATTTTAAAACTTCAAAACGCACACTGAGAATTGAAAATTACACACTGAGAATTGAAAATTACACACTGAGAATTAAAAATTACACACTGAGATTTCATAAAGACGCACTGAGATTACAAAAATGAAAAACGCACACTGAGAATTGAAAATTACACACTGAGATTTCAAAAAGACACACTGAGAATAAATAAACTGAAAACACACACTGAGAATTTGAAATTACACACTGAGAATTTAAAATTACACACTGAGAATTTAAAATTACACACTGAGATTTATGCGCACTTTTTATGCGCACATATCTAATTAGCATACTTAATCTGAATCTATTACAAGCTTAAAACAACAAGGGGACAGAACTCGTTAGTCCTTCGATTTGGTCCCAAATTATTAATAAAAAAACTTTAGAAATACAAGAACAAGAAAAATACCCACTTACTCTTATTACAAAATATAACCAAATGGTGAAAAACTTTATCAAAATCATAAGAAAACATTGGAACAATCTGCAAAAAGACTGCAGTGAAATTTTTACCCAAGTGTCTATTATAGCATATAAACGTAACAAAAATATAAAAGATTAACTAGCGAAACCAGGGAAACAGTTGGAACACTTTAGAAAAGGGACCCACGGTTTTAAGTTAAAAAAAATCATCCCGATACACTGGTAGTAATGATCTGAATTATAGGCAACAAACATATGAATATGAGCGATGTTAAGTCTTGAAATTTATTACGAATGTTGGTTGAAGGAATCGCATTTCATTATAATGACAAGAGTTCTTGAGATCAAGATATTAATCTGTTGAATTATTCATCTCATGAATGTTCATTAGTAATTTGCATATTAATCTCAGTGTGTATTTTTGAAATCTCAGTGTGTAATTAACAATTCTCAGTGTGTGTTTTTCAATTTATTTCATCTCAGTGTGTCTTTTTAAAATCTCAGTGTGTAATTTTGAATTCTCAGTGTGTGTTTTTTATTTTTTTAAATCTCAGTGTGTATTTTTTTTCGAAAAAAGAGTTTAAACATAGTTTTGACGAGAACGGCTTGCCATACTTCTCTATTACTTTGTCAACATTCACACTGAAATCCCGATGAATATGCAGTAATGCTATGTAACTTTCGTTGTTCATTGTTGATCGTACATCTGTTTTGAATTACATACGTAGTACCGTGACTGATAGATCTCAGGGCCATCATGGCATGGTAGCACTCGCGAGATGTTATAAACCAGCGTACGTGTTCGGCATCGAGCGACCTCCCAATTGAATTCGTCAATATTACATGCTAGGTCAGTTTCGTATGTTTCAGACAATATTGAGATGTGTTCGTTTGTGATATTTCCTACAACACGATGAAGCAGATACAGCACAAAGAAGCGATTTTCTGATAACTTGACGCTACTCCACTCTCCAGTGGCCTTATCATATGGTTTATGAACGCAAAAAATAATGAGACTTTCCAATACTAGTCTGTCAACCACATCGCCTCGGCATATTTTCAACGATATCGAAGGGATCTGATAATTCTAATGCCGATTGGTACATCTCATTCCAAACTGATGAACTGTACACTGTAAAATGTGCTCCAAAACTACATATATATCTTAGACTGAGTATTACAAATTCAAAAGTAAAAATCTTGTAAAAGATATAAGTAACCTTCCGATTTTGTCATAATTTCTATTTTTTTTTTATTTTGAAACCAAATGTCGTTATTTAATGATATTTCATCAATTAAAAAAAGTGACAACATAGGTGTTTCCTTTATCATTCAATTTATAAATTTTTATTTTGCCATTTCTTTTTTTGCATGCCGAATCAATGTGCACGCAACTTCGGAGCTACGATCTTTTTCTGAATGATCAGCTTCATCAACACTTGTAACTAGGTTGTCAAACTAATATCCGGGACAGACGGAAAAGACACCAAACATTCTCCGATTCCGATTCACCAACTCATCTCTCTCTCTTCTGCTTTTTTGTTTTTATTTTATTTATTTTTTTGTTTTGTTTTTTGTTGTTTGTGAAAACGACGTGGATGCACGTGCTGTCGTGCATCCTGGTAGCTACGCCCCTGGGCTGTTTACGATCGCATATTATTAACGATTTAATTATGTCAATTATGTGGCAAACAATTTTAGCAGCCGAATTCAATTGATTAATATGTTATGGGAGTATTCGATCTTGTAAAAGCAGATCGCCCAGCAGGTTGATAAAAATGGGTGTCAAAGCAGACCTCGGCAGAGAGCAAATTCAAATTTAGATATAACATTGATGGATAAAGTTTAATGGGCGCCGATCTCGTAAAAGCAGATCGCCCAGCAGAGCCGGTTTATAATATGATGAAATCTTGTTTTGTGAAAGAAATTATTTCCTCAAAAGACAAAAGTTTGAGCGTTTTTTGAAAATAATGTTAATGATAGACCATTCATGAAATACGATGCCATCATTATGGAACTACAAAATGTATTTCAAAAGTTTTGAAGATGATCCAAATAATTTTAAAGAACACTGGTTCAATGCTTTAAATATCTTATCAATTAAGTATATGAACTTTTGTAATTGCTTTTCTGAATTCGACAATTTACCAGTTCAATTTGAAATCCATTTGAATCAAGGTAGATTTATAGAGATGACCTGCTGTTGAAAAAATACCCGATGAATGATTTTTTTCAGTGGTTTATTTTAGCTGAAATATATGTTTTTGTAATAGGCCTAGGTAACTATAGCTAAGATGATAGACTAGTGCATCATGTTAAATGATATTCATGTAATAACAGTAGCCCATCCAGAATTATTCAAAATGTTACAACTTACATGAACATCAGTGTACAGGTTAAACTTAATAATATACATTTTCCGTTTTTAAAGGAAAATAATGTTATTTCGTTTTAAATTTTACTAGAACACACCCTCGAAATCGCGGGCATATACAGCTTGTGAACTGTTGTAGGATGATGTTTGTAAAAGATAATTATGTATCATGGAGAATTTCAGAAAAGGTATCAAAAGCCCTCTCCCTTTTTCCAAAGTTCGATATTTGTTTCCTTTCTGTTAAATTCAATGAGTTTCGTGTTTCTGGCCTCAGACCACAATTATTTTTCTCCTTTGCTACAATGCATCTTTTGGTAAAAGTCAAATTGAATTAAAAATTTGCAGCGCTTCAAACATGAAATAAATGTAACTATTTATATATCGACCGTTATTAGTCTGATAAAATATGCTTCTAGGACGATCGGATTCATCAGTGCTTTTTCTTCTGAGAGCCTTATTAACATGCCAATGGTAGGATATGAATCTTGTATAAATGACTAAGACCGACTAAGGCTAATTTGAGGGGTGGTCGGAGGGGTCCTGATCCCGAAATCCCGGTCTTAAAAACATGAAATCCGTGCGTTAGTTCGTTCGTTCGTGACGTCCGTCCGTCTGTCCCGCTTCAGGTTACAGTTTTTAGTCGAGGTACTTTTTGATGAAGTTGAAGTCCAATCAACTCGAAACTTAGTAAATATAGTGCCGAGGTGGCATCTGTGTACTATGGACACATTATTGTTTCCACATGTTTTACTTATTTTAATATATATGCAACTGGTATGACCCCTTATATAGTAAACATTTCAAAGAAAACAGGAGACAGAATACAGAGAGGATCTATATATTAAAGTAGCATATCGTAGTTAACATGTAGATAAAACGCATAAAATAATTGTCCTCTCTAAGGAGGTATAATAGTTGTGGTTCTTGCGATATAAACACCATGATATGGAGAACTCTCTGATTGGCTTATTTATTTTTCGATTTTTTTCTATCTATCATACGATTGGTTGTTTTAAACCGGAAGTCTTATCTGACTTAAAGTCAGTCTGATGACGGAATCAATATCCGGACTCCTTTTTTGTCGTTTTTCTCCAAAAATAACTCAACCTGAATAATCAAGAACTTGCGGTCATCCGATGTACAGTACTTCAGTACTTTGATTACTCATTGTGACGTGTATAGAGAGTTGTCTGATTGGCACTTATACAGCATCTTCTTATATCTTTATTATGAATAATGTACGCGACATACTCTCACCTTGTCAGTCTAGGACAAAGCAATGTACTGATAATCATGTCTTTTTGCGTGAGCCCCTGAGGGTTATCGCATATTTATTAGTTAGAAATATGGTCTATGGAGGAATATTCGGAAACTTTCTTATTTTTCCATTCGGAACATTTGTTCTTCTAATCAGTATAAGCTTCCTGCAATTAAGAGCACCTCCATACGGGGTATTCAATATATTTAAAACATGGCAATAAAGAACTTTACACTGATCGCTAACTCACTTGTAAATATGCTATATGATAAAATATAAAGTTAAAAATATGTATAGAAAAAAAACGAAATAGCTATCCATACGAATATTTTTTAAAGAATAATGATTCAAAACATGGACACATGCACCTCAGTCTTCCAAATATTCATTAAATTAATTTAGAAATAATTATTGAGGCATTGCGACTAGTATGATACAATGTACATTAACAAATTGCTTTCTTAAAAAAAAAAGAAATGCAATCGTAAACATAAATGCTTGTTTGGCATTATAGTAGTCTCAGGCATTATATATTAGATAATTGTTTAATAAAGATGTATTGTTTTATATTACTTTTGATGTATAAGAATTAAAAACTGACATTGATTGTTTGCTCAATGTAATACCGGCGTCACACATAAGCGTGTAGCTTCAACGTACGTCGGCCGTGGTAAAAAATCATGCACGCTACTATATACGCTAGTTATTTTGGATGCATTCAACCTGTCAATCATATCTGTATCGTGTGCACAACGAGTTTAAAGCGTGTATTGAGCGTGCAAGAAGCGTACCTCAGCGTGTATCGGGCGTTCAGGTGACGTATGTTGGCGTATGTGTGGCGTTTGTCTAACATAGATGGAATGTAGGCTACGAAGGAAAAAAGTCTATTGAACGTATTTTAGAAGCGTCCCGGTCGTATCTGGAACGAGAATCCGTACTTTTGTAGTGTCTGGGACGTTAAATTATGGGGTGTTTGTTTTATACCGGCGTCACACATCAGCGTATAGCTCCGACGTACGCCGGGCGTGTTAAAAAAATCATTTACGCTACCAATACGCCAGTAATTTTGGATGCATTGAACCTGTCAATCACATCTCTAACGTGTGCACAATGAGCTTTCAACGTGTATTGGGCGTACGAGAAGCGTACCTAAGCGTTTATCGGGCGTTCAAGAAACGTATGGTTGCGTATGCCTGGCGTTTGTCTAACGTAAACGGAATGCACACTACGAAGGACAAAAGTTTCTTGAACGTATTTGAGACGCGCCCCGATCGTATCTTAGACTTTCTATTATGGGGTGTTTGTTACAAACACACCCGCATACGTTTTAGTTAAAGTCGGACGATCTCGAAGCGTATACAACGTGCCCTAAACGTGTCTCAAACTTATCTGTAGCGCGTTAAACGCGCTTGTAGAGTATGTACAACGTGCGTGTAGCGTATATGAATACGCTAAACACACGCTTGAGCTGGATGAAATTTTTTATGCTGCATAAAAATTTCCTCGAGTTATGGCGTTTACCAAGCGGATACCTTTGTATTTCGACGTACTTCAAACTTATGCAACGCTCGTTTAACGATGCCTAGCGTTCCTCTGCATGGCGTGCAACTAACGTATACCGACTTTGTTAATTTTCTCTGTACGTCTAGTGCACGCCAATCTATACGCCAATGTGTGACGCCGGTATTCCTACATACATGCAATAGTTTTTTCGTTACCATTAAATACGTTTGCATTCAATTCTACAGCGTATCATGTTATTAAACCATAGAATGTATTGAATAGAGAACAAAATTTGTTTGAAATACATTGTTATGACATGCACCAATCCAGATCAATGAATACGAATCAAAGTACAAGTCTATTTATCATTTTTTAAATTGCATGATTAGCTTTATTTAAAAGTGTCAGGTGTTTTACCTTGGTTATGCATGTAATTGGAAATTCGATATTTTGTTGACGTTGACAACCAATCAGTCTAAAAATAACGTCTATTGAATTTCCTTATTTTCGCCTAACTTGTAAATGTCTAATTTTAATTGCTACATACTGTATGTAATAATTTGATACACAACTTATTTATTAGTATGGATTGTCTTTTTTCAATTGGTGAATAATAGTAACATACAGTGTAGTACTTTAGTACCGAATTGTGGATACATATATCTATATAGTTGAAGCAAAGAGTCATCGAACGAACAAAATGGCTGAAGCTCTGAGTAACAGTGTTATACGTAAAGCACAAGACATAGTAATTTGTCAGTTATGCCGCAGAAATCCTTCGTTGAAATGGAAATGCATTGAATGTCAAATATTTATGTGCGACAACTGCAAAGTAAATGTTCATGCAATAGTGAAAACAGTTCCAAGTCACAATATTATAGATATTTATGATGCCAAATTTTCAGGTTCATCAATTCAGCCTACCGTTGATTTAGGGAACATACCATGCAAGGAACACGAAAAGCAATTGTGTTGTGTTCATTGTGTGACATGCGAGAAACTAATATGTCCGAAATGTCTCACAAGCTCCCACAAGGGACATGATGTAGCAGACATAGAAACTACATACGATGAACGTCTTGAATACTTGCGCAACCATGGCACAACAAACTTTAACCCGAGAGCTATAACATTTTTGTTTGGATCTCTAAAGGAATTACAGCTTTCTTGTCAGTCAAAGGATATAACTATAAAAACCGTGAAGACATACGACACGGCATTACCTTCCTTCAACAGACATATTATACAGGGAACAGATTTAATATGGATAAGCAGCTTCAGGAAGAATCTTCGTTTGTATGAACTTGAAACAGGGTCAACACTGTCATTTAAAAGCGAATATAAAGATGTAGTTGTATATGATTTTGCAATCTCGTCAAAAGGAACTTTGCTATTTACAAGGTATAGTGATACGCGTCTTTTTAATCTAATGGACAATGGTGAAATGAAAATTGTTTGCGATTTCAATCCCTTACTACCGCGCGCTGTACTTGCCACAAATGACACTATAATCGTCAGTACGAAAGATCAAGGTGTCGCGTTTCCGCTCAAAAAAGAGAGTAGACGCCAACTCGTTATTCTTGATGAAAGCGGAAGTGAACGCCAAATAATAGAGACAGACATTCAAAATGAACGGTGGTTTTCGCTTATTTATAGAATTGCAGTCAACAATGAAAAGGATATAGTAGTTGTCGATGGAATTTCTGGGTCGACAGGAAGGATTGTATGTTTAAGAAACAACACTATTGCATGGACATATGAAGGCAATCCAGAAATTAATAATGAACAAAATTTATTTAACCCGTTGGACATAGTTACAATATCAGCAGGGAATATCATAGTGGCAGATGAAAAGAATAATGCTTTTCATGTTTTGTCAAACGCAGGCGCAGTCCTCAAGTGTTGCAGGACAACCGATATAAACATTATCTATCCTATCAGCTTAGATATTGATTCAAAAGGAAGACTGTTGGTCGGATGTAGACGAGATTCAAAAATCTATGTTTTAGAACTAACAGAATGTTAAAGAGTTCAAGTACATTTTTTTGGAAGCTGATGCTTAAAAGACGCCTAACCATTTTTGTTTTCAAAACATATATGTAAAGCATATACATGAAATTGTATATATTTGAGAAAAAAATATATAAAGAAAAGAAATGAAACTGTTGTTTGGCAATTATATCAATCATCTGTGAGTTTTGTAATAAATTCTTTTTTATCTTTATATTTGATTCATTTTACAAAGCAGATAGAAAAAGATATCATTTAACAGATAACACCATGGAAAAACTGGAAAGACTGGAAACACAAACCACTATCTACAAAACACAAAAAATAAATTAACAAAAGACTTAGCAGCACGAACCCGAATTAAACACGGAGAGGTAAATATTTCTTGCAGAACTTGAGTTCAAAGTTTTCAAGGAAATTTCAAGACTGATGAATTTCAACTTTATATAATACTGAAGACATGGTAAATTAAATTTGCAGTATTGGGTGATTTTATTTGGATAATCGATGAAATGAAGATTTCTTCGATCTCCTTTCTTTGAGGTGACGATTACTTACAGATACACGTGCGTGGAGGTTTACATTTTTCCTTTCAAGTGGCTATTTCACCTATTTTACATCCCTTTTTCTCGAGTCCTAAAAATGCATGAAATATTTGCCACTGAGGTCTTAACAACCAACAGTCAACTAATTAATCATTTTCCTGAATTTTCTTGCTCTCTTATTTTTTTGGAAGTCATTAATATTGTTGTTGTTGTTGTTGTTATATGTCACAAACTGTAAAGTTTATATGGCAATAAAACTTTGAATTGAATTGAATATTGATTACATTTGCTTGACTCACTCAATTTGATGATCAAACCATATTTTCAGAAAATGTCATATGAAAAGTGAAAGTATTTTTTTAAAAAAGGTCACGTTCAATGGCGCAACTATTTACAGTCGCAAAACTTTTAGGAATTTTGGTTCTCAATGCTCTTCAACTTCGTACTTTATTTGGCCTTTTTAACTATTTTGGATTCGAGCGTCACTGATGAGTCTTTTGTAGACGAAAAGCGCGTCTGGCGTATATACTAAATTTGGTCCTGGTATCTATGATGAGTTTAATTATTAACAATGTTTTACATAGGGTACCTTGTCTGTTTGAATTCTAGAAATATACATAAGTTGCCACGTTAGGTCAGAATGGGAGACATTAAATCAGATGCCTCGGGAAGGGGGACTACTTCTCAAACACTCTTGAAGCACAGGTGAATTACTGTTGAAGTTCCTATCCAATATATACACTCTTTTTGCAGTGGCAGTCTATTATTCTCGACCTGCGGCATCAATTACATGATCGTCCTATTGTATTCCGTGTTTTAATTAGTTCTCGAGTGCTAAAAACCAACAATCAAGCAATCAATTATTTTTCTGGATTATCTTGCTTGATTTTTTATACATTGCAAGTCACTCCAGAAGTCATTCACATTGATAATAATTGTTTGACTCACATGATCGAACCATATTTTTAGAAAATGTCATATGAAAAGTGAAAGTAAAAAATTTTAAAGGTCACGTACAATTGAGCAACTATTTACAGTTTATTTTACATACATGTAGGGTACCTTGTCTGTTTGAATTCTCGAAATATACATAAGTTGCCACGTTAGGTCAGAATGGGAAACATTAAATCAGATGCCAGGGAGAGAATCTCTAAAACAGCCTTGAAGCACGAGTGAATTACTGTTGAAGGTCCTATCCAATATACACTCTTTTTGCAGTGGCAGTCAACATATTCTTGACCTGCAGCATCAAATACAGGACGTTCCTATTGTATTCAGTGCTAATTTGTTCTCGAGTACTGAAAATGCATGAAATATTTGCCACTGTATGCTAAGCAACCAACAATCAACCGTCCAATCAATCATTTTTCTGAATTCTCTTTGATCTATTTTTATTTATTGCAAGTCTCTTCAGAAGTAATTCGTATTGATTACACTCGTTTGACTCAGTTTAATAATCGAACCATATTTTCAGAAAATGTCATATGAAAAGTGAAAGTAGAAAAATTTTAAAGGTCACGTACAATTGTGCAACTATTTACAATTCATTCTAATTAAGGTACCTTGTCTATTTGAATTCTAAAAATATACATAGATTGCAAAGAAATTGATTGGTGAATTTCGCAAAAATATATAATAATATTTTATTTCAATGAAAAATATAGAATGCTATTTAAATTTCAATGATACGAATTGTTTCATGTTGTAGATTATTTTGAGAAAAACAATAGAGAAAGTTCATAAACACTCGTTTACAGCAATACACAAAAGTAAAATTGGGGAATATGCAAAAGAGACAAAAAAACCAAACTAGAGAGCAGATTACAGCCGAATGCCACCAATGGATTTTTAAAGCAGCGAGAAAATTCCGTATCATGAAGCCACCAGTATGTCTTCAACGCAGCGAGAAAATCCCGCATCCGGAGGCCACTAAATAAAAATGTGTACAAGTTCAGTGAAAATGGACGTCATACTAAACTCCCTTAAATAAATGAACTAAATAAAAAAGACACACAAAGGGCTCCCGACTTCAAACAGGTGCAAAATACTGCGTGATGAAACATCTTATGTGACATCTCAAACCTCCCCTTTACCTCTAGTCAATGTAGAATAAAGAAACACACAGCAATACACACAATAAAACTCAATTTAAAAGAAGTCCGAGTCCGATGTCAGATTAAGTAACAAAAGAAACTTAGATTAATGACAATGACACATAAATGAACAAAGGACAACTAGCAGTTACTGGCATGTCACCAGTGCACACATGGCTGTCGGACACACTGGAAGATTTGTTAGAGAATGGACTTTAAAGTATTGATAACTTCGAATCTGCATAAATTAAGTGTTTGTTTAGAGAAAGTTCGATATTTAAATAGCATACACATGAATTTGTTAAGGGGACAACCATTTGATATTCTGGTGGGGACCGGGAGGCTTTGTTTTGGATCGGTTATTTATTTGTGAGAACTAGAAGAAGATATTATCGATTTTCTGCACTGTTGAGGCATGATTTTTCATTTTCATTTTAGTAAGGGACTGGTTATTTGATAGATAGATAATACATATACATTGTATAGTCATCTCAATTTGTATCATTTAATCATAATCTTCTAGGAGGGAATCTTCTGCATTCTAAACTGCATTTTTTTTGGTAGGATTCTCGTTGCTTAGTCTTTAATTTTCTTTGTTGTTTCTTGTGTACTCTTATTTGTCTGTTTGTCTGTTTCATTTTTTAGCCATGGCGTTGTCAGATTATTTTCAATCTATGAGTTTGACTGTCCCTCTGGTATCTTTCGCAACTCTTTTATTGCATACGTACAATGTAGAAGAGTGGGGCTGTATAATTAAGTCTCTTTTAAAAGTAATGTTAAACCTATTTGCAATTCGGGGAAGGTTTTAGGGGCTACTGAAGGTCGCAAGAAGATATATGAAGCCCAAGTTATGTTTATTATTTTTTCGACAATATTTTGGTTTCAAAGTAAATACAGATTCAGTGTAAGACCTGTAGTTTTTAGGGATAACATTAAAAGACCAATATGTAGGATAAAGCAAAAAGTGTGATTCACCAACTGGCTGCTATAGTTCCTTTTTAGTGTTTTGGCCTTCAGAAAAAAAATTTAATACTCCAGTTAATTATGGCTTTTTTTCTCAATCATTTAGTTAAGAGGGACTGATTATCATTTATATAACTATGCCAAGTAAGTTTTTACAACACATTCCAATTACAACTTGATGCAGTTCCTAACTGAGATACAATTTGAAATACATGTAGTTTGAAAATTTAGATTAAGAGTCCTTAAATAAATAAAACTCAAGTTTAAAAAAAATACATAAATTACAAATGAGATGCAATACTAAGAGAATAAAGAAGGGCAATCAATGAACAAAAGACAAACCATGGAAAAGATAAAACACAAAACGAGAAAAGAGAGTTATGGACATGATGGACTAGAAAAAAACTGAAAACCCTAAAGTTAAAAAAGGAAAGAATAGAAATCGATGAGGTTCTAAATATAAAATATAGAGAAAAAAATGTCGCCCCTTGCAAACAGGCTTTCCAAAATTTAAAGAACTAAATAAATGCATATTTGGTCAGACGAATGGCTATGTTCATCAGACCGACCAACCAGTCAAATTAAATGTTGAGGAAAATCTGTTATCGGTAAATTTTGAAAATCACTGTTATTCCCCGAAACCGTTTTTAATGTATACTCAGTATCCAGTTTTTAGCACCTGATTTATTGTTAAAAGAAATAACATCAAAGATTTTTCAGTTTCTCTTCATGATAATTTGCACATTTATAAATGCAGATGAGTTTTCTGCTCTTTGGTCGGGTTGTTATCTCTTCGACAAATTCCCCATTTCCATTCTCAATTTTATTGTCAAGTAATTTTTAATTGGTTAATTAATATGGGGACGAAGTCCCCAATTACGGTAGAAAAATCAATAAAAAAAAAAAAAAAAAAAAATCGGGAAAATTTTCCCGAATTGTTTTATTCTACTAATAAACTCAAAATTGATAACTTTTTTTTAGATCTACTTCCTGTTCCGGTCTTGTTGCTTCCTGTTCCGGTCTTGTTGGCATGAGACTTTGAATTAAAATGTATATTTATCAACATATCAACAAATATAGGAAGGAATTAAACACCCAATCATTTTTAATAACTGTTTGATATGAAAAAAACGTTACCTGATAACAACGTTTCTTTGTTTACATTGAATATGACGTCATAACTTAAATAGCGTCACAATTAAATCCCTAACAACAGAACCAATATCGGAAACGTTACGGCATTTCCGTTTATCAACATGTTTGAATAAAAAAAAAAATACAGACTTCGTCCCCATTCACAGGTAATGCCTGCCTCATTTTATGGGGACGAAGTCCCCAATAACAGTAGAAAATTCAATTAAAAAAAAAAAAAAAATCGGAAAAATTTCCCGAAATTTTCATTGTACTAATGAGCTCAAAATCGTTCAATTTATTTTATGTCATGTTTTGAATTCCCGCATCTGCGCAGAAATCTACAATGTACTTCCTTTTTCCGGTCTCATTTGCATGAAATTTTGAGTAAAATATATATTTATCAGTCCAGTATAAGGGAGCTACCATTTGATTTTTATGGGGGGAGGGGGGGGGGGGGCTATGATGAAAAATTTTGTCCTGCATTTTTTTTAGCTGTAATCTCTATCCTGCCTTTTTATTTTTCACTCTGTTTGGTCCTGCCTGTTTTTTTTTTTTAGTTTATCCTGACTTTTTTTTTTGCAAGTGTCTCATCCTGCCTTTTTTTTTACTCAAAACTCCTGTCCTGCCTATTTTTTTCAAATTTCATCCTAGCCCCCTCATAAAAATCTAATGGTAGCTCCCTAAAATAGGAAGAAACGAAATATCAATTTCATTTTTAATAATTCCTTGATATGAAAAAACGTTACCTAATGATAGCGTTGCTTTGTTTACATTGCATATGACGTCATAACTTAAATAACCAACTTCCGAAGCAAGGATGTCGGCTCTCCGAACTTTCCCGAAGTCCTGCGTTTATGAGCTTCGGTCCTTGCTTGGAAGTTGTTAAATAACGTCACAACTAAAATCCCTAACAACAGAACCAAAATCGGAAACGTTGCGGTATTTCCGTTTCGAAATTAAGATATGTTTGAATTAAAAAAAAAATCATACAGACTTCGTCCCCTTTCACAGGTAATGCATGCCTCATATTATTGGCAACTTCATCAGTCGAAATAACCGGTAAATGAAATTGTGTGTTCATATATTTTGTAGCTAAAAACGATAACATTACAAAGTTTAGATTTTTCAAGTCCCAATAACCGTGTTTGCATCATAAATATTGTTCTATGTATGTAGGCTATTATCGTCGTGTCGTTAGCTTTTATATGCCATTTATTTGTATATTCCTTCAGTGGTTGTTACAGCTCACTAGCCTTAAACTAATTGGTAGCAGGATTTTACTAGTCCTGTTGGAAGAACAGCTAGCTCAGCAAAACATATACCTGCTAGCTGAATATATTTGAGCCAGCCGGATATTTTGTTTTGTAATTTCGATTCAATCCTGTAACACTTAGTAACAAAAAGCAATCATGGCGATTTATTTATTTGGGCATAATAATAAAGATAGACATAAAAACAATATTATACCTGAAGACCTGATTAACACTCAATGTTATGTTACACTGAGAGTGCATCATACGAAATGGTCAACATTTAAGTGTACTTAAGGTGGTATGGGAGTCTAAAATGAAAATGATAGAATTTGTTCATACTTTGCCAAAACGTAGTATAAAAAATTATATTGATATATGTTCAAAAAGATAATAAAAATGATAGGTCACCGTACATTTTCTCAAGCTAGAGGTGTATGACAAAATGGCACATTTTGTATGGATTATACAGGAAAATACACCATTTTGTTATTGGAAACTAAACTAAATGATAGAATTGTAAAATAAATTACGAAAAGAAAGCTTTGAGTCAAAGCTTTTAGAATATCAAAAGAAAAGATAGAGTCACCGTACGTTTTTTCAGCTAAAATACAAAATAGGAAAAAGCAATGTAGATTCCTTCAGAAAATGCACTGTTTGAGAGTTACCTCCCCTTAAAACACTAAGTAAAAAAAAAAAAAAAAACCATAATAATATAAAATGTAAAAATATTAATAGTTATACGTTATATTCTTATAAATTTGTTCTTTTGAATGAAAATTCACATAAGTTATCTGCATTCCTGCATCAAATTTACGAAGCTGTGATGCTGTAAAAATAGGAAAAGAGTAAAAATCTTGATCTTTTTAAAATGACGTTTGTGTAAAATAACGTTAGGTGACATTTGTTATACCTCTCTGGAGTTGCTAATGGTTGTATTTGTATATCTTATCACGAAATGAATTCATTTAAACAACAATTTAAAAGTACAACTCCTTACTTTTTAGCAAATTTGTTACATCTTTTATTTGAAACATGTAAACGAGAAAACAAAAGTTAACTTTAAAACCAAAACTAATTACGACTTTTAAAGTTGTCATTTATTAAAACTAGTGAAAAGAAAATTGAAGTTTCTCATATACCGTCTAATTTTCGTCTTTTAAAAAGAAAACAATTAACAGTGAAACCATTTAAAACAATATGTTTGTATGTATTTGCTTATTAGAATTAGAAATTTTTTAATTGTTAGAACTATTTACCTATTTAACGACAAAGTTTTCTAAACCTTACAGTAAGACTAAAAACGATGAAAGTAAGTATTTTTTTATGCATATATATGTTCCAGACCATATGAGTATTTGGACCGGACCGTACGCGGGACCGTATACGTATACTCGTACAGTCCGACCATACGCGTACGGTCCGACCGTATAAGTATATGTACGGTCCAATACGAGCTGACCATACATGTTATTTGATCATATGGGTTAAATTGAAACAAGCATTTTTCCACAATCTTTATTTTTAGTTTTACAAATTGTTATTGATAATTTATTACAATTAGATAGATAAAATGAACAAACGAACAATTGAAATTAAGTATTTGTTTAATTGTAAATCTGAATCCTATTTTTGGTACTCTCGCCCAAGGTGACACAATTCAAGTAACGTAATTTTTTTACATTTTCATGTATGCAGTTCATGCATGTTCCTTTGCATTTGCATTTTTGGTAAAATTGCTAAATATTCTAAAACAATTGACCTCCCACATTATGTTTACTTCCGATATCTTCAATTTCAGTGATCATAATTCAATTAATGTATTACTGATCGACATACTTAATACAAGAGATTAGCAGATTTAATTATCGTGAATTTAAAAAAAAAGTTAAAATATAAAGTTTTTGTTTCAATTACAATTGAACTTTTTTATATTGATTTGATAGTTAAGTTATGTTGATCTGCTATATGCATTTGTATCAAATAAACTTGACCAACTTTTAATATTAGTTCGACCGTACGCGCACGGTCCGACCGTATGCGTATTTTGAAAAAGTACGCATACGGTCCAGACCGTACGCGTACGGTCCAAATACTTATACGGTCTGGAACATATACACATTTTTATTATGGTAGCATTCAACATGTAAATACGTAGAAGCCACATAGATAAAAAAAATGTATATTGCATGCAATAAATATATTTTTCTTGTATTAAATACGCATTTTTTGTTAAGGATATAAACTCTTAAAGGCTTAACTGCCTTTAGCCTCTAAAATCATTAAATTGGAATTGATAACGGCCATAATTTGGAACCCATTTATTGTGATGAGAACAGTTAACGCTACACGCAAACATGCTGCTCCAATCCGTTAGTCCTCTTCTTCTACCAGATTCGTCTTCTTGAACATGCATGAACTATTTGCCACTGGACGTTTAGCATCCAACAATCAATCAATCTTCAATAAGTTGCAAAACTTGTTTCCCAATCCACTATAAATAAATATGTTTAAACTAATCTTCTACCAGAGATCTTAAATGATTATAACAATTCTCATTTTGTAGGATTTTGAAGAAACCAGGCGTACAAACTTTTTCAAAGTTATTGTTTTTATTGTTGACATTGTTATCGATGTTTTTCGAAAATATGTACAGCATCAACTTCCGCCGGAACAGGATATTCATGATTTCCTCGACGTTACTAAGCATGCGCTATATCACAAATGGCTTTATAATATACAGTGCTGCAATACAACATGCGATTTTAGGACAAATCCATCAAAGAAACCAGATATATCACTGATGCATTTGGAGATCATGTACAACATAAATGAACCAGAAAAAGAAGGACATGAAAAGCGGGACAAGGGAAAAGTTCTTCAGCATTGTCTATGTAAAGTTTCTGTAAAGTCTGGAATAAATATGAGTGCACTCGACCTGACAACATGCTATAGCCTACTCAGGGGTTTCTTTATATTAACACCAGAACAGAAACTAAATTTGAAGTATGTTATTGAACAAAGAAACGTCATAAATAAATATCTGAACGAAAAGACTTTGGAGGGCGAATTGTTTTCCAAGATATGGGATCAATTACAAATCCCCACTCTTATCATTGCAGCAGAAATTGATCCCTTATTCGCGGATGAAATATTTAATAAGATAAAGATACTTAAAAGGACGAAACATTCAATGAAACATTCTATACAGTGTTATGAAACCTACTTAGAATGGTTCAGTCGAGATGACATATTGCGACAGGTAAGTTCCTTTACATCTTTTTCGCTTTCTCTCTCCTCTCTATATTCTCTCTTACATGCAAATGCATGTCTTTTATTTCTATGATTTCTTTTACCAGCATGAACAGTTTGAAAACTACACGAGAATAAAAATAATTTATGTCGCCATTTGTATCAAATGATGACTTACATGTATGTTTTCAATTTAATGCATCGTTGAGACAAGTACAATATTAACGCTGTTGCGTTAAATATAATATGGATACGTTCGGGTAATGTGTCCCGTAGAACACACAGGGATAAAAAACAAGATTGATTGCAATTAAGTATGAAAATTATACATACAAATAGTAATAGAAAACAAAATCAATGACACTATAAAATGATAAATTTGAATTTTAAATTACTTATGATGTCCTTATTTTGATGTCAAAATGTAATTGTAATCCTTTAGGAAATACGTCATGCTAAACTTCAAAGACGATTGTTGTCACCGTCATTACCAAGTATTCCAGAAGACCAGAACAGGAAGATGTTGATTATCATAGGTATGGTAGTATTCTCATTAATGTATCAGGACCTAACAATCTCGCCCGTAATTGGTGCAAGGACTAAGTCTTAATAACTCATTTTCACACACTTTCACCCATTTCACGAATTTCACGAATTTCACGAGTATAAAACATTGGTAACATGATTGTAAAGGCCAATTAATTGTTATATATTCTGTTATATATCTGAAGATAGGTCCGTTTGTTTATCTGGTCAGTTTTATGATTAGTGCTTTAGAAATGATATTTTTGTCATTTATGTGTTTGTGACGGACGGAATAGATAATTTAAAAAATCATGAAAAGTACGAATCTGTTTCAATATTTATATGACACACTTTATGAACATACACCTGGAATTCAAAGTTTTATCAATTTACTTTTGTTGTCTTATATAGGCAAAAAGATAATATTAAAAGATAAAATGATTCTGAAATTCATTGACAAAAATGCAAACATAGTAAACCAGTCTATGGAAGAAGCGAATCTATAAAAACGTTTCTTATATCACATAGCGATATTGTCTAATATCAATTGTAAATATGCAGACATTCCATGCGGAAAATGTTGTTTTCGACAACGAAAAAATTAAGAAAATACGAACTTTAAAACTTATTGTTCAAATATAAACAACAATTAAGTCTAAATATACATTTAGAAGTTAGTTAAAAGCAACAGTTTATGTCCGTGTAAAAGTTGAAGTGCTGTGTTTTTCTTATGTATATAAATAAACAAATGCTATGAATTCTAATATCAATGCGATACTTTTAAACTATCAGAGAAGTATTTTTGTTATATCAATATAAGTACTTATTAGTATTAATATAAGACTGCTGTACCCATATTTTGACAAATTTACCTATTATATCTGTTTTGTTCACGCATCGTTGTAAATAGAATGGAATTTGATGAGACTGTCATACAAGTGAGAGGTTTCGCGCTATAAAACTAGTTACTGGCATTTTCTAAATTTGAAAATGCCAGTACCAAGTCAGAAGTATGACAGTTGTTGTCAATCCGTTTGGTGTGTTTTATTATGTGACTTTGCAGTTTTAATGCCATTGCTTAAATTCAAATTGTTTTGGTAGCATCTTTCAAATTTCTAAATTGGTTTTGGAATTAAAACTAATCAAATAAGGGTTTTATAAACAATGTCGTAATTAAATAGCTAAGTATAAACTTATTGTTCACATATATAACATCTATCAATTTTTTAATGAACGCATCGAAACAATATATATCCACTATTCTCCCAACGCACGCATGGTAGACTTCATTTATTGGAAACAATGAAACTAACTTGTGCCAATGCAACGATGAATCATCCTATCCTCGTTCAGATTGATTCGACAAAATCTGACCTGTACTCTTGAAACTCGTCTTTTATACAAATTAGACTGTTGGTTTTCCTGTTTGAATGATGTAACACTAATATTTTTTGGGTTCCTATATAGCGTGGTGTTCGGTATGAGCCTAGGCTCCGTGTTTAAGGCCGTACTTTGATCTATAATGGTTTACTTTAAAAATAAATTATTAATTTGATGGAAAGTTGTCTCATTCGAACTCATACACCATCTTCTTATATCTATAAATCTTTAAAATTTCCCCTTAATTAAATAACTGCTTTCCAGTCATCAAAAACCGTCATTTGGGTGCTGAATCTTTATGTTAAGAAGTGATTTGGTCCAATTAAAAAAGATCAAATTGAATTACGCATGAAGCTGTCAAACTGAATTGTTTCTCCCCCTTAAAACATATTTTTTAATATTTTGAATTAGAGCTGGTGGAAGATTCTATAACTTTTATATTATTTGTCCCACTAGTTATACACTACACTGTAAAAATCTTTTAGAGATAGAGCAGGTGCGATTTTTTTAATTTGAATTTATTGCCTAAAAGAAGTGCACTACGAACTAACTATGTTCTCGGGCCAAAAGGGAGAAGTTTATTGACAAGGCTTCTGAAATTTGATGTACTGAAGTCCTGAACACCGGATGACCAAGTTCTCGTGAATGGTAACAAGCACTTACCTCAGAAAATAAAGATCTATTACCTGAAAGTGAGGTTCATGTACGGAGATACATTTTTTTCTGAAACACGTTCAAGCGTAAATGGTGAATAAATGACAGGCAATTTAACCTCACCGTAAGAACTATTACATTGTAGTGGTAGAAATCAGTATACTCTGGGTTGTTGTTATATATTAAAGTCATAAGAAACCGCAAATTAAAAAAAATAATGCAAACGGTTTTTTATAACTCAATGGATAGTTTTCATTATAAAACTTATGTACATATACTTTTTTCTGAAGAAAATTCTTTAATATATTCATAGTTAAAAAGAAGTTTACTTTATTTTAATTGCTTCCTGGAAGGAAGCAATTCCCCCGACATATTTTCCGTATGCAAAGTGACCTCAATGTGACCCATCTCGTAAAAATCCGGTGATCGCAATACGCATGGATGTCCTTAAAATAAACTATTATCTGAATTTACGTTGAACACGTGCTCAATTGCCATGCTTTTTTGTTAATTTTTTGTTGATTGTTGACAAACAGGTGACAATCGTTAAACTTTGGCTTCAAAACGCGAACTTTAATTACCTGCCATATTTTCACAACAACACTGACCGATTGAGAAAAAAAATTGACGATTATACGAAATTTATGCGAAAAAAATGATAAATTCGTGCACAGAAGACTAAGTTTATGATGTTTGTATGCATTGTTTCAAGAATTGGAAGAACATTATTTTTCACCGGTCACTCGTTTCTTATGACTTTAATTTACATTAATATTAGTATATTATATAACAGTTACATGTATATATAATTTTCATCAATTTGTATATCATCCTATTCTACTATTTGAATAATAGAGCAGTGCAAATGCATGGTGGATACTTTTCTGTAATAATTCGATTGATCTAATCGACTGAGTTTTAGTAGGCATTCATATTTTGCCACAAAACGTTCTTGAGATATTCTTTCGTGTGTGTTAACATATTTTTCTGTACATGTGCATAGATATTATTGATTTTTTTTTATTATATATTTATACATTTCTAACGTCAAAAAACATTTACATCTTATTTATTTGTGTTCTAAAAAATTATTTGTATGATTATTCATTGAAGAAATAAATTTATAACAAGCGATACGGATTGTTATTTTGCACTAAACATGTCCTCGTATTTATACGACCGGTTACCAGGGTTGAGTTCAATATCGTAGCAGCTACGTAGCCGCTACGTAGCTGCTATCAATATTTATGTAACAACTAGTCTATAGCTACACGTTCAATAGTCAAAATCTACGTAGCACTACGTAGCTGCTACGATATTGAACGCAGCCCAGTTGAGTTCAATATCGTAGCGGCTACGTAGCTGCTATAAATATCTATGTAACAACTAGTCTATAGCTACACATTGAATAGTCAAAATCTACGTAGCACTACGTAGCTGCTATCAATATCTGTTTAACAATAAGTCTGTAGCTTCACGTTCAATAGTCAAAATCAACGTAGCAGCTATATAGTTCTACGTAGATTTTTGTCTACTGAACGAGAAGCTAGCCTAGCTGCTATCAGTATTCTTTTTATGTTCATAGAGATATCGAATTACCAACGGGAAAAGTATGTGATATCCAACGAGAACAGCAGGGTTGAGTTCAATATCGTAACCACCACGTACATTTAGCTGCTATCGATATCTATGTAGCAGCTAGTCTATAGCTACACGTTCAATAGTCAAAATCTACGTAGCACTACGTAGCCGCTACGATATTGAACGCAGCCCTGTTTTCCTTCTCAATATTTTCTGCTATGTTAATAATAAATTCATCTTCTGTTTGACAAGATTTTTAATTTTCGTGGTATCTGAAGTTGTTTGATTTATAGTCAATTGGTATCTTCAGAATTCGGAACATCAGCATTTGTACATTTTGATTTGTTTGGAATATCTATTTTACCGTTTGAATACATTATCAAGTGTAATTGGAAACCGTATTGGATTGGATTGTTTGAATAAATGTTTTTTTTTCCTTTTAAGCAATGATATTTTTTTTTCTATTTCGATATTACCCATGTGAATAGACTATAGCAGTGTCACTTATATTAGAATTTTATAGGACTATTTACAGTAGCCGCATTTAAATTACGCCATTGCATCATCACTAGTACTTCAAATAGAATTAGTCGTTAAAACCATATGATCGAAAACAATAGACTAATCAGGTTGTTAACACTGTCAACTATCAATAGGGTCAAGCAACGATTTCGAAATGATTAGTTTATGTGAGCGTTAGTTTGTTACAGACACAAAATTTAAGTGATATTGGTTCTCACACATTTAACCGTTCATGAGCTAAGTTTGTAAATTATATTTGCGGTAATCTTGACATGCATTGTGACGTGTTATCGTTTTCATTTTATATTAGAAAACTATAGCAGTTATATTAGAAAAATATCGCATTCATAAATTTTTAATATTAAAAACATATCGCTATTATATAGGACAATATCGCTATATGATATGAGAAACGTTTTTATCAATTCGCTTCTTCCATAGACTGTAAACGGTATGGATAACATTACATCGTGTTTAGACATCATATAAACAGTACTAGATAGTTATTTTGAAAATTGTTTCTACAAACGAATCTAGTTATTTTGTGTGTTAATGTCATATCAGCACCTTTTAAATGTTTTGAATGAGGCCCTGCTGGCTACTATAAATTAACACATAAATGATATAACGAGCTAGATACCTTTTGATTTGACAGACTATCTGTCCATCTATGAAAGTCTATAGTCACTTGTCAAATCGGACGGAGGGAAAACTTCACAAAAGTACAAAGTACAATATAATTCGATGGTAATTTTAGACTAAGTGTATATAATGTGTTATAGAATGATTATTAGATACTAGTTGTAAAACACTGATAAAACACTTTTCTGTAAACTTCAGAAGTTATAATGATAAACCTGCTCAAGAATCTAGATGGAGACCAAACGGAAGTTGAGCGACTTCCACCGGATGGTATGGAAGCGCATGACAAAGAAGGTAACATTTTCATAATTATGTTGCAAACGACCATCCTTTGTAATGGAAATGCTATGATAATTCCTTTAGTATCATAAGTTTTTGAGTTGTTTAGTTATACACGATCCTTTAATCCGTAATTAGTTTGTCTGTAAATATGTCCTACAACTATTTACCTGATAAAAACAAGTTTCTAACATGTTTGGTCCTTCCTTTCTGTATTCTTTATTGTTTCGTAATTTTTCTCTATTTCTTATACTGCTTGCCTGTTATATTTCTATTCTGTATTCTTTATTTTTTTGTCCATTTTCCTGAAGATTTGACACATGATTCTCTATTCTGTAAAATTCCTCCAAACCATATAACATGATACACGTACAATAATATTTCGATATTGTAGAACCAAAAAAACACGATAACGACTACAACAAGATTATAATAAAGGACCCTGTGATCTCTGGAGTGAATGCACCTACTCAGAACATGCAGAAGAAATGTGTTACCATAGAAACGACTGTAGTTCCTGTTGTCCTAGAAACTAATAACAGCATAAGTATGTTTTTTGTTGGTGTGTGTATGTGCATGTGTCTATATTTTTTTCTCATCTGGATTTATTTTCATTTTTAGATATAACTAAATTATTTCAATTCCAAATATGCTTAAATGTGAACAAATGTTTAATTGGTAAATGATATATTTTATTTTTAAAAAAATGCATCGATCAAACTTGTTTCGTTTAAATTGCTAACAGTTCTTTATCTTATTTTTAAAAAGATTGCATCGATCAAACTTGTTTCGTTTAAATTGCTAACAGTTCTTTTGCTTATTAACTTCATCTTAGTAAGAAAAGGCTATTAAACATTTAATAGCATTTGAATCTTTTTTAGGCGATATTCAAAATAAGGTCATTGATAATGATCAAAGTATACAACATGAACACAATGAGAAAGTAGATTTGACCGATATGGAGACTCAAACAGAAGAGGAAGACTTGATAAATCCAGAGAATATCAATCAAATAGAAGAAAAGAATGACATAATAGGTATAAACGTATATTACTAGAATTGCTATTTGAAAAACCGCACCAAATATATTTTTGCTTATTTTTATGGATATTTATATTCTTTTTCGAAATCATCATGCTCTCAATAGAATACTTTTTATAAAATAAAAACAGAAAAAGAGGAAAATATGTCAAACATTAATTACCTTTAGCAACTGAAATTGAATATTTTATTCTTATATTATCTTTTTTCTGATCAAAATGACTCTGTTTCAGATGCGGTCTATCATAATGTCGAGATTATACTACAGATCTCTGGTAAAACTAGTTGTCAACTAGATAGAGTCAACGATATACAAAGCAGTGTCGATGAAATTAGTACAGAGTCTATGAAGATTCATTCTCTTTCTGTTCAGTCAGATTTGGTGTCAATTCAGGCCAAACTATCGCATACATTGTTTGAAGACAGGAGTACACTGAGAGATGTGACGTCAGAAGTTTTGCATAAATTGTTTCATATGTGTCATATTGCAGACAACTTTTCTGTTGACGTCACTTTCAAAATAGAGGGTGTTAATAGTATTGGTAAGATAATTTGAGTTAATTTTTTTAAGTTGCAAAAACACCAAATATTAGAAGTTTTTATGAAGTTTTCGTGTTTTTTTTATAGTTAAAACTCACCGTAAGAAGGATGATTGATAAATGTTTCCTGTATGTAATAATTGTAAGTAAAAAAAGTAAGGAGATGTGGTATGATTACCAATACACTTCAAACTGCTCAGAGTTTAATAAGGTTGATCACATATTTTGCTTGATGAGACTTGACATAATCTCAACAGTACTTAAATGCACCTAACTGTACTGGCCTGTAGTCTCCAATTTATTTAATAAGTCTGCTTTAGTACTTGCTAATTTTTGTATAGTCTAAATTGATCCAATTGTCGTAACCCCATTCATGTCTCTTTTCGACGAATGTGACCTACTGAAATATACTGTGCATTTTATTTGTTCTTACATCAGCGAAACGTCTGGTGTCACATATAGTGCAAGATATGTTCTCCCTTCCAGAGAACGTGAATGCATGCTCTGATTTCGGTGTGGTTCATACTGCCAAGTCTTTAGTTTTCTATGTTGTGTTTTGTTCACTGTTATTTGTCGTTTTGTCTGTTTCTTCTTTTGCAATGGCTTATGAGTTTTATATCTTTAGCCTCTATTTTACATCTGAAATATTTTGATCTTTCTAGATATTCATTCGTCGTTATATTGTTTTGTTTTATATTTGCTCTGTTATCCAGATCCATCAAAATTCATTATCAAAGAAGTAAGTGATAAAGAAATAACAAAAGCTGGAGAAAATCTGCTAGACAGAAATGCAACGTTTTCAACAGAGCCGTCTATGTCACCACTTACTCTCACACCGGACATACTTAACGAATGTCAGCAATGTAAAGAGAAGGACAAAGAAATTTTTACTCTCCAAAAGAAAGTCTTAAATTTACAAGCAGAAAAAAATCCACTTCCTAATCTGAAATGCAAAGACTGTGTTAAGAAGGACAAACAGATATTCCTGCTGGAGCAGGATCAACTAAAAATTACCAACGCTAATGACCAGAAAGATCGGCTGATTCATACCCTTCATACTGATATTGCTACGAAGGAGTCTACAATTAAATCATATGTTAGATTAGACAGGACAAACTCAGTTCTGAACGATCAAATGAACAGTAAGTTTTCAAACAATTCTTCTTTATAATTTATTACTTTTAACTGCTATCACGTCTTCCAAAGAATTTTCAAAAATATCAAAGTTCTTGTCACATAATAATCAAGAAATACACGGAATTAAACAATTCACATAACTTTCATTTTACTTAGTATCGAGTTTCTTAAATGATATATAATACTATTTATGCCACATAGTTCTGTTTTTTCGTTAAACTGATTTTTCGGTAAATTAATAAATCTAGCAATCTACTTTAGTATATATCAATATTTGCACTCATGTCCGATTAGCACTTCAAGTACTTTTAGTTAAATGAAACTGATATGTTCCAATCTTAGGGGAAAACCTCCGTTTCTATATTGCTTATATGATCTGTAAATAGTTTTACACTATGGTTTGCGCGAAAAAGACAACATCTGTTTTCTTTAAAACGTTTTTTGTTGAATTGCTTTCCGCAGTTACGTGACTTCTAGGGGTGAAAAAAAAACTCACATCGTTATTCGTCGTCATTTTTATGAAATTTGTTTGAACATGTGTCATGTCAAAAAATGCTACAAATTTAAATTTCAGCGAAAAACGATTTGAAGAAGAAGAGACTAGCTCACCTTTACAAGAAATATTCAAGTTCCTTGTTTTACACTAGACCGACATCAGGTATTTCATGATAACTTTTATAATAATATGAAGATGTGGTATGATTGACAACAAACAACTTTCCAACAGAGAACATATTACGTAGACATGATAGAAGATAACGATTACAGGCCAGGATAACCTATAAAACTACAGTTTATAAACAGACCACGAACCTTTCAAAAAATAAGGGTGATCTAAGATACTCTAGACGAGAAGATGGGAAGATGTTATATAATACAGATCATTTATCATTATAATAAAGCTGACGACTATTGTGAAGTTTATGGTAACAAGAAGGCCAATGCTAGCGACGATAACCAAACTCTTAAAAATCTATATCAATGGTGCAATAATATTGTGTAGTAAATAAAGGCAACAGTAATATACCGCTGTTTGAAAGTCAGAAATCGATTAAGAGAAAACATGCAGAAAATGAGATTTTATAATCACAATTCACATAATATAATTTCTGTTTTTCTTTCAGAAGTGCTTTATTGTTAATGATATATATTGTATTTTCATTACTGATTTAAGAACCTCCAGAAGTTCTCACAAGATTACCCAAACTTCCACAAGCAAGTCAACAAAGCCGGACAGAGCGACCTATTTCAGGTTTGATTATATTTTAAGATCAGATGCAAACAAAAGTTGCCGCATATCATGCATGACATGTGTACATTACGTCACTTGGTTGGTCTGACGAGGGGTTATTAGATTGGCTGCAATCATACATAGATAGCATATGATAAAAAGCTTAATACTGACCATAAAATAACATGGTTATCCTTTTCCATATTGACCCGGGTATCATCCCTCTTAAACGGGGACTCGGTATGATAGTGTTGACGATAAGAAAAGTACCTTGCTTTTATCTATATATATATAATCCTCCCTATCGCCTGCACCAGCCTGATCAATCGCCCTGTAACTTTCGTATCGTGGATTTGATACGTGAGCAAGAATTATCAGCGTCATTGTGTTGTACCGATTATTAGGTTGTTTGCCTATACATGTTCCAGACCGTATGAGTATTTGAACCGTACGCGTACGGTCTTGACCGTATGCGTACCTATTCAAAATACTCATACGGTCGGACTGTACGCGTACGATCTGACTAATATTAAGAAGTTGGTCAAGTTTATTAGATACAAATGCATATAACAGATCACCATAACTTAACTCTCAAATTGATACATAATTGAAATAAAAACTTTATATTTAATTATTCAAAAAATTCACGCTAATTAAATCTGTTTATCTCTTGTATTTAGTATGTTGATCTGTAATACATTAATTGAATTATGATCACTGAAATTGAAGATAACATTATGTGGGAGGGCAATTGTTTTAGAATATTTAGCAACTTTACAAAAAACAAAGGGAGCATGCATGAACTGCAAACATGTAATTTTAGAAATGTTATGAAAAAATACGTTACTTGTGGTAGCAAGTTTCACCTTGGGCGAGAGTACTAAAATAGGAATCAGATAATTATACAATTAAGCTAATATTTAACTTCAATTGTTCGTTTGTTCATTTTATCCATCTAATTGTAATAATAGCAATTTGTAAAAATAAAAATAAAGATATTGATAAATGTCTGTTTCAATTTAACCCATATGATCCAATAACCAATAACATGTATGGTCAGTACTGGACCATACGAGTATACTTATACGGTCCATCCGTACGCGTATGGTCGGACCGTACGAGTATACATATACGTTCCAGACCGTACGCGTACGGTCCAAATACTCATATGGTCAGTAACATACATATTGTAAAATATCAGCTGCGAGTCATCATACCTTTTTTTCTGCATTTCGTTTTTAGAACAAGTGTTAAAAAAGCCAGTCAATTCTTCGATTTCTAATACAAACAAGAAGTATTTATCATCAATCCGAAGATACAAAGGTAAGTAAACCTGATTATTCTACGTCATTTTGTCTCTGGTTGATAATTGCAATCGTAACATATTTTTTTATTCTTATATATATATACATTTGCAAAAAACATTGTAATACACATAATAGTCAAGGTAAGCAGCGGCAAAACCTGATGTGCCCAAACATTAACCTCGAGATATATGGTTCGTCCTTAGTTATGCTCCTCTACATACACGGATTATTCTTGCGAATCGCCTAATCGTATTCAGTTGCAAACATCTATTAATAACTGGCTGCATATTATTCATCACAACTCGCGGAGAGTCTTATGGACTTTTAATGATCTTTGTAATGAGACACAGGTATTGTTACATTGACAAAATCTTCTAATGATTGTCCACGGATTGATTCTTTCGTAAATAACTTGTTACAATCCGTATGTATAACAAACGCTATTAAACCGCTTGCAACAATACGTAATACGTAAAACGTCTTTAAAGAATTCGTAAATGACTCGTAACAATTGTTTTTTTACGATTTCTTACCGTTAGTTTACGATTTGTAAATGGATCATATACGGATACTTACGAGTGTTTACGTGTCGTTTATTTCATTTGGGTTGTGTTACGATGGCCTTACCGATTTTGACGAGTTGGTACAATATGTACAATTACTTTACGTAAAATAACGAGTTAAAATAGATATGTATACTTAACGAATTAGTACATTTTGTTTTACGATTTGGGGAAGGATATAAAAGCCTGTAAATAGTCGCACTTATGGATAAAAGTGATGAAATAATTGTTGAGCGACGTGACTGTGAGACCCCTCTGGGTCTTAAATTAATGTTGACGTCATCTATTAATGTTATTTTATCTTATTGTTTTTCTTTAATAACCATTACTGTGTTCGATACAATCGTTATACAGTTCAATACTGACCCCATACAGATTCAGAGATGATTAGTTATAACAAATGTGGATTCGGTCTCATTTCTATGGATTCTTAGGTGTCAGAAGAAATCCATTTAATTTATAGTAAATATTTCGTTAATATTAGCAACTAACGTAAACAATGCCTAACTAACACATTTGGTGAAAACTGGTGAGTATGGTGAAAAGTGGTGACTTTGGTGAATAGCAAACTGTAATTAACTTTTTACAGCATGATGAAATGTCCTGAATTGCCCATAAGTTGGTCGTGGTTATTCTTAAAACTCGAAAGAAATAGTGGAACTTTGTCGTACCCACGCAACGTTGTAAATGTGATGGAATTTGATGCCACTGTCATACAAGTGAGAGGTTTAGCGCTAAAAAACCAGGTTCAATCCACCATTTTCTACATTTGAAAATGCCTGTACCAAGTCAGTAATATGACAGTTGTTCATTCGTTTGATTTGTTTTATCATTTAATCTTGCCATTTGATTAGGGACTTTCCGCCTTGAATTTTCCTCGGAGTTTAGTATTTTTGTGATTTTATTTTGTATCCACATCGGTATAACACGTTATAATTCGTTACTGATGAGTCTTTGGTAGGCGAAAAACGCGTCTGGCGCAAATTTAAAAAAAAACATTCCTTGTAGCTGTGATGAGTTTATTTACAATCACTGGGTCGATGCCTCTGCTAGTGTTTTTTTATTATCCCGTGGGTACTACCAGCCCAGTGGTCATTACTTGTGTGTTGACACGAATCATCATCTGTTTGCATTTTGCATTTTTGAATAGATTACCTTAGCTAAACTTTTAGGAATTTGTGGTTTTCATTGCTTCTCAACTTCGTATTTTTTTTATTTTTTTTTGCCTTTTAACTTTTATTTTATTCCAGCGTCTTTTGTAGACGAAACGCGTGGCTGACGCGAATACACTATTCCCGATACATATGTTGAGTTATTGCATAAGCTGTACATAGCTCGTTATGGCTCGAAATAGCTTTTACATCAGTTGTAAAAGTGGTCTCAATCATCGTTAAGGATCGATGATTTTTTTGTAACCAATAAGAACTCGTTTAGAAAATCTATGTATTTGAAAGGGACTTTATACACACAACAATAGAATATGAAGTATATTTTACATCCACATTTCTACTTTATTTCTTATGACTAAAGTCTGTATTCATAGCTTATAGATATATCTCTATTTATTTGACAAAGTCTATGCTGCAAACTATTCAACTTCCATGATATGATATGTGTTAACGTATAAAATAGTTCATTAACCTGTCAAGAACTGATTTCAACTTAAATTATCTATATTGGTTTGCAATAAATTATACAGCTCTTATGTTTCCATGTTATTTGGTGAAATTTAACATAAATTGTAAATCATGCATTTTATTGCAGATTTTATACCAACGAGGCAGATGGCTGTAGTGAGATATTCTAATTCAGGTAAGCTGTTATGAAATACTATAATTTCTATTAAACAAAAGTAAATGTAACTTGTGCGTAAAAGCAGAACACTTACAGTGTATTCAAAGATAAAAAGCTAGAATTGTTTTTCTTATATAAAAGCATCATTCTTTGATGATATTTAACGGTCCCTATTCCTCACTTGGTTCATTTCTATCAAAAACTAGTACAGCGAGAAAGAATGTAATAGAGGCTTACTTTTTGCAATCAAAACAAATTCAACTCAAAAACAAAGTGCAAACATTTATAAGCACACAATGATCGTGAAGAAGGAATAATGATAGCGAAAACTAATTAACAGTTTTCGGTATATTTGATTCTAAGTTAACAAAATATAATGTCATTGAGTTACAAAAAAGAAGATACAATGCATATTTCAAATACAATATGTTATAAAAAACATTCTGATAAATCATATTGGTTTGTTTTGTAAAAGCTTTCAAAAATAAGTAGTTGTTTATATCTATTGCAGATGCAAAATGGAAAGGTCAACCAAAAGCTCCACTTTTTCCATCTATCAATTTGGTTGTGAAACGGGACAAACAGCTACTAAGTAAATATGAATTTACTATATATTTACTATGTAATAGGAAACAAATTAACATTCTTTCCGGAAAAGACATGCTTGCCTTTAGGTATCATTGCTTTCCAGGAAAGATATACGTTTCGCATGTTTCGGCTAAAAGAATTGCTTAATGTATGGCAAAACGATTTCATAAACCCAAATCTGAAATGCTTAATGATTTTGTTTTTATGTCCCATTTATTGGCATTATGTTTTCTGTTCTGTGCGTCCGTTCGTCTGTTCGTCCGTTCGTCCGTCCGTTCGTCTGTCCGTTTGTCCGTCTGTTCCCCTTCAGGTTTAAGTTTTTGGTTGAGGTAGTTTTTGGTGAAGTTGAAGTCCAATCAACTCGAAACTTAGTAAAAAATGTTCCCTATGATATGACCTTTCTAATTTTAATGCCAAATTAGAGATTTTATCCCATTTTCACGGTCCACTGAACATAGAAAATGATAGTGCGGATTTGGCATCAGTGTACTTGGGACACATTCTTGTTTAATTTCTGTTACCTTCATTTTTCTTTAAATAAACGATATACTAGTAGTATATGTAATATGTGTTCTAAAAATATCTTCTAATTTTTCTAACAATTGCGGAATTAAGTGTAACAATAGCCGTAATTTTAAAATTGCCATATATGCGGAAAGTCTGGTTAGCCACAAAACCATATTTTTTTTTGTACCCTTCAGTGTTTCTATTGTTCCGTTGTTTTCCTCTTATTGTTGATGTGTTCCCCTCGGTTTTAATTTGTAACCCAGATTTATTTTCTGTCAATCGAGTTATGGCTTTTGAACAGCGATATACCACTGTCGCCTTTATATAGGTTTGTTGGTATATTTTCAACATTTATATAGTTATCAGAGAGTGTTACAAACATTATTTACTGAAATTAATGTTGAAACTTCAAGATCCCAGAAGACGATGAAAAATTATTACTAATTTCCATTGCTCACTCATCAAAACACAAACAATATTGAATTGCTAAAAGGTCATTATTGCATTGTCCATGTTTTTACTTTTAAATCTTCTAGTATTAATGGGATCTTTTGTCACATCATTCGTTATTATACTTTCTCCTCTTCTTGGTGCATCAATTTTGATTCTTGAATTAACAACTATATTGTTGAATTATTTATGTTATGAATATGAATGACAGGAAGTTAAAAAATTTAAAAAATATATCTTTAACAAAGGAGGGACGAAAGATACCAAAGGGACAGTCAAAGGGATTAACAAGTGATTCTCAGGTGTATAAAGTCATTGTCTGCCATCTATTATTTCCATTGATGGCAAAAATTTATCATAGTGTAAATGAATATTTTAACACTTGTTTTATTCTATTTTACAGGACCATTTTCTGTTCGAGGAAAACATGTTGACCTTGAGAATGCATCAATGGCGAAAGGTATATCAAAAACAATATTATTTATAAAGACATATGGAGCCAAAAAATGTTATAAACGATATCTTTTAAAGATGATTTTTTTTCAAATATGGCAGAAAAATTGACAATCATATACACCTAATATGCACAAAGTAAAGTTACTAAAAACCACGCAACGTTGTTGAGCCTATTACCAGAAACCATCGCATACCCATTTTTTGTTACTAAGGACTTTCCAAATCCTGTTCAACCTTGAAACAAGAAATAGATTAGGGGCAGTACTTAACAAAGCAGATATATTCCCCCATATCTCGTATAAAAAAGATAAACTTGTACAGAGGTTGTTTCAAAACCTTATGATAACGCATGACTTTACAACCCGCCGTATAAACTAATAAATAATATTACTACTATTCAAAGTCGATCTGCATTTCAATTTTCAACAGTGTTATCTGTCTGACTTTTTTTTTTATTAAAACTGCAATATATATAGATTTACTTTTGCCAGGTCATATTTTTTTCTCATATTGTAAGTGCCATTTTTGCGATTTACAGTAAATCAGTGTAATGTGTACGCTCATTACTTCGATACCGTTGTATTGGGGATTTATAAAGGGCTCAAAGAAAAGCCAATGAAAAATACAACACCATCACCATAGTCAAAAAAATTCTGACAATGATATTTTTTAATATTTTTAATTTCAGATACTGGTAATCGGAAAAGACATATTCTGGATTTATCACTTCCAAGAATGTGAAGGTAAAGGAAAACAGTAAAAACATTACGACGGGTGCCACATGTGGATCACGATCTGCTTATCCTTCTGAAGCACCTGAGATCACCCCAAGTTTTTGGTGGGGTTGGTGTTACTTAGTCTTTAGTTTTCTGATTTGTGTCCTGTGTAATATTATTTGTCTGTTTGTCTTTGTATTATATTAGCAATGGCGTTGTCAGTTTATTTTCGATATATGAGTTTGACTGTTCCTCTGGTAACTTTATCACCATTTTTACTTGTATTCGAAAGTTACATATATTTTAGTTATTGTGTGTGATTGAAAGAAAACCACACTAAGTCTTGTGATGTCGAAGATTACTCGCGTACATGGGTCTTTATTTCGATCGATTTTTACGCCAAACCAAAGTTTGGAAAATGGTTTAACAATCAAACATGAAAATTGTAGGTAGAATATATACGGACTGTTAGGCTCGGAAATTAAATATGTAATGGTCAGATTGTGTTTTCTTCCTGTAGTTTTTCATTGAGTGTTATTTGATTCGTCATTTTGGTTTTGCATTAAGCTTGGAATAAAACATAACAGTGACACTGTTATTGTCATAGTGATGCATTGCGTATGTGACTGCTGTACTGGAATAGATAGATCATCCGTCATACGCTCGTAACTAAATATTTAAAAACCAAACCTCATACTAAAGTATGAAAGTGTCGAATTTAACTATACAACAGTACAAACAACATTTGTTTATCATTTACTACTAGTATAAAAACCTTGATAAACTACAGTTTAACATTTATCTGTATACAAGATACATAACTGTAGGTTTTACTATAAACAATGCATTGCGCGAAGAGTTGAAACATACTTCTGTTGATTTAAGAAAAGTTTGTTTTTTTTAAATTTGGTATACTCAAATAAATCTTGATGTTCATGTACTTATTATTGAAATAGGATATCAATCAAAGACAAAAGCGATCAAACGACATCAAGTTCTGAATGTTTCACTTGTCGAGATACACAGATGTGATTCAACGTGATTGCTTGTTATGTATAAAATGTTATTATACGATATAATTCATATGAGAACAAGTCAACATGCAGGGTCAAGCAACTAGTACCCTTTAGAAAACCGACTATCTAGCGTAAACAATGTATCAACAATTCAACCGTCAATGGTTATTTTTATGGTGAACTGAACAGTAGAGCAAGACATAAACAGATTAAAGGAAAATTTATAAATATTTGTATAAATAAAGATTAAAGCACGTGTAGTTCATTCAACACTTACTCCCTTTTCTTTCAGTTTATATTTTCGATTATCCTTCGCACAGTCGTTATGCTCAAACTAATTAGTGGACGGGAAAAGATCAAAGAGTACTGTACATTGTTTTAGCTTCTCGACAGACAGCTTGAAGAATATCAACCGTCTTACATCATATCGTTTCATTATAACTCATATCT
This sequence comes from Mytilus galloprovincialis, assembly GCF_965363235.1. Lineage (NCBI taxonomy): Eukaryota > Metazoa > Mollusca > Bivalvia > Mytilida > Mytilidae > Mytilus > Mytilus galloprovincialis. The sequence goes on from NC_134849.1 coordinate 45,579,495, forward strand.
AATGTATATTTTTTATTCTTTTCGCATATTTCGATAACAAAACATCTGCATTTCAATTTCGTCACTAAAATCAAATATGACTATTATTGATAAAAATTAATTATAGAAAGAAAGCAAATAACTGTTGGAAGTTTTGAGATCTGTAGCTGATAATAGTATTGTGCGAGTTTTCAGATGTCAAAATTATATACTCTGAAATGATAACTGATATCCATCTTGATGGTTTATTTTTTTCAATGATATTGATGAATATAATCGTCAAACAGCAACCATAAACAACACATATCAATACCGGAAATACATATACTAGTTTAACCCCAACGAAAATTAACAATAATAACGTTTATAGATACACAGACACATCTAACAGCAAAACTGAATAAGATATGCGTAATAGTTCTAAAATGGAAACCAGCAGAATGTTGTTTGCCGGAAATGTTTACGATATAAATGTTATATAATCTCTTCTTCTCAATTTAAGGACAATCGCTACAATAAGGAACTTAAGATATTTATCTTTTTTCTCTGTCAACTGGAAGCTCTTCTCACTTCTATAAGATGTTGTTTTATGAACGCTTTTCCTTACTTTGTTCAGGCTTTCACAAAAAAATGCATATGGTGGTCTTACCCTGGTTTTATAACTAGCTAAAACAAACATCTTTCTAAGTTGTAATAATAAAATATTGTTTCAGAAGGTTTGGTACCATTAAAACGTTTAATCCCGCTCCAATTGTGTGCACCTTCCTATGTTTGGGTCCTTATTAGCTTGCTGGTCGGTGTGAGCCAAGGCTCCGTGTTGAAGGCTGAACCATGACCTATTATTGTTATTATTATAAATTGTTACTTGGTAGAGAGTTGTCTCATTGGCACTCATACCACGTCTTCCTATATCTAATTGCCTGACATGCTTTATGTGTCTTCTTTTATCAGTAAATATTGTGTTGGGTGTTGACCTACTTGTAATAGTATGCTTAAAATGCTCTACTATAAGGCATACAACCAAGCATCATAGTAAGAAACAAAGGTTTGATACATTCAAACAAACAACCAGATATATAAGAATAAATGAAAATATAGCACAAAGGCTCAGAACTTACAACTCTGAAAGTCTCTGCAAAACAAGAAACTACACTAAACAAAAATTTTAAAAAATCTTAAAGAATTGAATAAACGTTTATGAACAAAACGTTACATGCAAGAACAAGGTTACTACAAAGTTCATCTCTTGCATACTGAGAAAGAGTTATGTTGTTGGATATAAGTGTTTACTCATAGAATAAAAGTTCAATACAGCTCTACAGTTCTTCAAAGTCTATAAGTGCGTTGCCATTATTATTCACATGTTTGTCTCACAAATCTTCTGCAAAATAAAAGAGTATGCAATCGTTATAACGGAATCAATTGCTCAGATAGTTTCTAAAAGAAATTAAAGGGGGAAATTATTCCGAATTATTTCATCACAACAGGTATTATCACAACTATAGTATCGTTTCTCTCAATCGATTGATGACTTTCCAACAGCGGAATTCTACTGTTGCCTTTATGTATCCACAGCCTCGGGTTAATCCGGAGTGTTCGAAACATGTTGATGTATACCACTTTGTTTCGTAGTCTTTAGATATAAAAAGATGTGGTATTAGTGTCAATGAGACAACTCTCCACCCAAGTCACAATTTGTAAAAGAAAACCATTATAGGCTAAAGTAAGGCCTTCAACATGTAGCCTTGTCTTGAATGTTTCTATATGCATGACTATCTAGTATCCAACTTTAAACTTCTCAGTTACCTACAATTCTTTTTAAATTACTTTGGATATCCCGGAAAAAGGCTAACAACTGTCTTAATTGTCCATTGTTAACGACACAAAGAATCTCGGTATCAAGATACTATATAATAACATTAACGGTACCAATTTTCCTGCACCAGATGCGCATTTCGACAATACATGTCTCTTCAGTGATGCTCGTGGCCAAAATATTTGAAATCCAAAGCTTATATAAAAGATGAAGAGCTATAATCCAAAAGGTCCAAAAAGTATAGCCAAATCCGTGAAAGGAATCAGAGCTTTGCATGAGGGAGATACATTCCTTAATTTATAATAATTTCTAACATTTTGTAACATCAAATTTTAATAACACAAAAAATCCTGTTTATGTTTATGTTTCAAATGCTTTAACTTTGCCATTTGCTACTGCTTTGAAACAATGTTACTTATATAACATATGAGTTATATATTTTGTAACTTCCAATTAGATACAAAAAAAATCCCCAATTTCAGTTTTGAAGCAAAAATAAAGTAACTTTTTGGAAAAATTAGTCTGTGGTGCTACCTTAACATATATTTGTACATGAACTATACACTAGAACGATCTGGAGGTTTGGATTTAACATGATTTATACTTTGAGTGTACGTAAGGACTGGGTTATTTTTATTCTTTAGGACTAACATAGAGTTGGTTTATAAGCTGACTTTTAAAATATACACAAGATTTAAAAACTTATATTTTTAAGTTTATCTTCAATTTGCAATGAAAAGTTTTATACAAAATGACCGCGAGTCAATTTTTCTTTACTGTGCAAGCATGTAAGATTTTACAAAACAAATAAACAATATCTATAGAACGTACACACCTTTACTTCTTTTCCGTCTTTTGTTCATCGCTACCATCATCCCCTTCATTCGTTCTTTAATTTCATTATCAGACATGCTTTGCAATTTTTGTTGTGCAATTGTTTTCTTTTCTTGATCTTGAAAAATCTCCAAATATGTCATTAAACGTTGCCTCATTTCTTCAATAGACATGTCTTCGATGTCAGCTGTTTTACCTGTGTTTCTGATTGCGTCCATATGTTTCATTCGATCTCTTAGCTTATTGTCTGGAATATTTTTCAAATCGTTTTCTAGCTTTGCTTTTTGTTTCTCGTCTTTCAGATTTTGTAGATTGCGTCTCATGTGCTGTCTCAAATCTTCAGTAGACATTTTGTGTTCTTCAACATTGTCAGTCTCCAAATAACCATGCCCTTTGTAGTTCCCGTTTGAATCTGGTAATGATTTCGAAATCCCCAAAACCACAAATATCATCAAGATTATTTTCATCTGTTAAGTATAAAGTAACAAAGCTGTTATGTTGTGGTATTCAGTTACTATTATATGCTTGGATTTCTAATCCCCAATTTAAAGTAGTTCACTGAGTCATATGAAACTTCAAATTAAAATGGTGCATATGATTTTAATACTGAATGGTTAGTTTTTATTATAAAACTTATATTTAGAAACTATTTTCTGAACAAAATTCTTTTAAACGTCCAAATTTGAAAGACATTTAATTTTTTTCATTTTGTTTGCTTCCAGCCAATAATTCGCAGCAACATGTTTTCCGTATGTAGTTTCCTCAGCGTGACCATTCTCGTAAAAATCCGGAGATCGCAATACGGAAGTGCGAAGGGGAAACACGAATTGGCAGAAAGAATCAACAAACATAAACATCACTCCGTCATCCAAATAAAGTATAGATCACATTGTACATGTTATATCACCAGCCCAGTAGCCAGTACTTCGGTACTGGCAATGAAAATATGGATTTTTTGTGTTATTAACATTTGCTGTTACAAAATGATAGAAATTATTATAAATTAAGGAATGTATCTCCCTCATTCTAAGCTCTGATTCCTTTCACGGATTTGGCTATACTTTTTGGACCTTTTGGACTATAGCTCTTCATCTTTTATATAAGCTTTGGATTTCAAATATTTTGGTTACGAGCATCACTGAAGAGACATGTATTTTCAAAATGCGCATCTGGTGCAACAAAATTGGTACCGTGAATTTTATAAAAAACTGACCAAGTGAAATATTTTGACGATAGTGCGATATGAATACGTATAAAATGATAAATCTTGCACAGAAGACTTCATTTTTTTCAAATAAATAAGGCCGTTAGATTTCTCGTTTGAATTGTGTTACATTGTCATTTCTGGTCCTTTAACAGCTGACTATGCGGTATGGGCTTTGCTCATTGTTGAAAGCCGTGCGTTAACCTATGGTTGTTAGTTTGTGTGTCATTTTGGTCTATTGTAGAGAGTTGTCTCGTTGCCAATCATACCACATCTTCTTTTTATAAGTTCATGATATATGCATGCATTTGTTCAAGAATTGGATTAACATTATTTGTCACCCATTCAATATGACTTTAACACTGTTCAACTTTTAGTTCACCAAAACGAGAACTTAAAATTTTCCTATTAGTCTAATAAAAAAAAAACTACGAACAATCATCACGAATATTCGACCGGGATAGCTGATCGATGATTATTTTGTATTATGACGTCATGGTCATGACTATTGGACGAGAATATTTGAACGAGTATTAGTTGCATTTTGTTGTGATTGTCGTTTCATGTTTGGCTTTTTCTTTTATAATTTTCAAAATACGTTCCGAAAACACCACAGTTTCTCTGTATTAATTCAATTTTAAAAGGGATAGCTTAGAAAATGAAAAAGATAACAATTGACATTGAGGGGCAGTACTTCTATTATGAGTTACTTCATACATTCGGTAGTTCAACTGTTTTATAGATCCTGATTAGTTGATCAATTTCGTTGTGGAAAGAATCATTTTATTATGTTTGACAGATACGACAACACGATTTATAAACCATGAGTTAGTTCAAATTTGATCCAGTATGCCCGGCAGTTACAAAGAAGATTGTTTACGACGATGTTTAACGTCATGTGCTGGCAATACTAATTATCATTAATTAATAATAATATCAATGATAAAAGCAATAATAATAACCAAAATAATAATAATAATATCAATATCAATGATAAATGTAATAATAATAACCAAAATAATAATAATAATAATAATATCAATGATAAATGTAATAATTATTACCAAAATAATAATAATATCAATAATTAATGTAATAATAATTACTAAAATTATAATAATAATATCAATGATAATTTCAATTAAAGACAGTAACTAATTTGGATTAAAAGAGGGTTTTTTTGAAGAAAAAAAAAACAAATAAATCTAAAAATGTTTGTTTGCCTACCTTTTTACCAAAGTTTCAGATATGTTTTTTAAAAAAAAAAGCTGTCCTATCGTTCGGATCAATGGGGAATTCTTCTTTTTAACGTTTTTTAATTCATGATATACATCATATAACGATGCAATTATGACCATGTGATTAAATATCTAAGTCGGCACTTTAATGACGCTCAATTGTTTAGGAGTTTAATACTTTTGACACGATCCAGGTAACGACTGTCAAAACAAGATGGGGATATTTTTCAAAACTTGACTTCTAAAAAAGGTTTATCGATATATTTGCATTTGATTAAACAATGTTAAACATTGCATGTGTTTAAATTATAAACTTTTTTAATAGACTGTTAATTATTAAGGTCGAATTAAAACATATATTATTATAACGGCGAGAATAGATTATGTCCTACAAATTCATATTATCTAGATCACATCTATTCGTTGTCGGTCGTCTTTCTTTTCAGACTTTTGTCTTCGGATAAATCAAGTGTTGGTGGTAGGTGAGCACTATAGTTCTGGTCTTTAATATTCTATAGTCCTGTTATCTATACTTTAAGTCATTATCTGTAGCAAACACAGACCGTAAATTGTAATATTAACAAAATAAACCTGTGTCTTTTTCAGGCACAGTTTAAAAATATCCTAAACACTAAATATTTGGAAGATTTAAATCAACAAATATCTGTAAAACCTATCTCTTTAGTTTTTACTTGGAAAGAGGTGCGATCGAAGTAAGATACCTACACGTCATGCTATTTTTTCTAATATTTATATAAAAAATAGCTGTACAATTACAACTCGTCATTTAAATTATTTTATAATGAAGCACAAGTAACTTTGAGGCTGCCATCGGTTACCACTTTTAAATAAAATAATCAATCTTTTATTCTTATAAACAAAATGTAACAGATAACATATTACATATAAATATTTGATTTGCTATACATGCGGGAATTGAATATATATTAAACAAGTTTTTTAAGAAATGCCCGCAAAACACATGTGTTAGAATAAGTGTCCAGAACACATGTTTTAGAATGAATGTGCCGGACACGTGTTTTGGAGGAAAAAACTCAAAACACTTCAATTAGAATAAGAACTCAAAATACATGTCTTGAAGAATACACGCAAAACACATGTTTTAAAATAAGTTCTCAAAACAGTAAGCAAAATACATGTTTTGGTATGAGTGTGCAAAACGCATGTTTTTAAATTTAGTGTGAAGGACACATGTTTTAGAATAAGTGAGCAAATCGCATGTTTCTGAATAAGAGAGCCCAATCATTTTAAAAAAAATACATGTGTTATGCACACTATTCTGAAAATTTCAATTCACGCATGTACAGAAATACACATGTTTAGTAAGACGTTCGGAAAACATATTTTTGTTAATGAAGAAGTTCGCAAAACACATGTTTTAGAATATTGCTTATCGAGTTGCGTCATACTGTTTAGAAGCATCTCTACTAAAAAGGATTATTTTTATAGTACCGAAATTTTTCTCCTATTTTAGTCTTTGTGTATGAATAACATATTCAGGGGCGGGATCAATGATTTTTTTAAAAGGGGGCGTTATTCCTACAAATTCAAATAAATCGTGAGAAATATAATATTTTTTTTAGTCCACAGTATGAAATGATATGATAGCACGTAACTAGTATGCTTCATTTTATTTTTAATATTTCTACAACTAGGAATTGTTTTATTATATATTTAGATTATGAGTCAATGATTCAAATAAATATATACCACACTGTTTTAAATGTTTGTATACATTCATATTAATGTATGCAGCTTAACATCCAAACCATATGATCAAAAGCCAATTATTGAAATATTCTTTTTTTCAATTGATTTTTAGAATTAGAAAAATGTGGACACACAGCAAATGCTCGGTTCCCACGGTTATAACTGTAAGAATGGGAATATATATGAATCTTAAAACCATATCAAAATGTAGAAAATTACCATTTTAATTTTAAAATTGGCACTTCTGTGAACCTGTGTATGTGAAATGATTTTATGAATTTTTAAAACATTATGTTAATTGACTGAATTGGGGTATGTGAGGAACCAATTAATATTTGTTTAAATTAATTTGGGATATTCCGTCATTTCTTTTGATATTTATTTATTAAATCATTTATAAATATGTTAAAACATTGCACATGTGATCATTAAAATGTCATTTAAATGTAATACCTTGATCTCAACACTTGAGATAATATTGATCTCATTGTGTTTGTTCCACATAAAAACAGCCATATTACGTGTTTATTTACCATTGGAACTGTCTTGTCACGTGAGTGTTCTACAATGCTCAAATAAAACAGTTATAGTTGTAATTGTCATTACAGTTAACGTGGAACGAACAAAGAAGTAAAGGTTAAGTAATTCATCTTCTTATCTTTATAATACTTAGAGCACATATGTACTAACAAATATTAAACACAAAACAATTATACAATTACTGAAAATATCTAGTGACATTTTAATACTTGTTATACACAAAAATAACTTAAGATACATATTTATATAGATGAAAGAAGATGTGGTATGAGTGTCAATGAGATAACTAACAATCCAAGTCACAATTTGTAAAAGTAAACCAAGGTAGATTGCCTTTGTTTGCTACTATTTGTCATTTCTTGGAGTGCTTGGCATACTTATGATTAATGTACTGATTTTATAATTCCAATTTTAGATGAAGGTGTCTGTTCTTTGTGTTGCTTTAGTTTTCATAGTGACAATTCAACTCGCAGTAAGTAAGAGAGACGGAGAGGATAAGGCTAAAAAGGTGATAAACCGACGACAATTTCTCGGGAAAAAGCGTAGTCACAACTTAGGAGATGTAAATAGACAGAGGATAAGTCAGAGAGGTGATAGAAGAGGGCCTAATGAGAAGAGCCCTCTACAGGATAAGCGCCAAAGAATAAAAGACAACAAAGCAGCTCACTTAGATAAAAAATTGAGGGAAAAAAGAAATGCATTTAATGAGAGACGACGATTGGTAAGAGATACCACACTAGATGTTAGTGAAATTGTACGACAAAATATAGAAGAGAGCCTACAAAGTGGTCAGAAGAGAGATCTATATAGAAAAGCCAGAGATGTAAAAGCTAGTAGGAAATTGCAAGACATGGTCATAACGAAGGTAGCTGAGAAAGGTACAAACACATTTTTTATTTTGATTCTGTGATTGAACCATCAGTACTTTATTGTCTGGTTATGATGTTTTACTACCCATTTGTTAAATGTACACGAACAAAACAATATTTGAATGGATTCACAAAAAGAGGAACTAACTGCAACACCAAACTCCGAAACAGTTGTACCGACGTCTATATCACCGCTGTTTCGGATTTTGATATCGACACTGCTAGGATAATTGTGTAGAAATATTAGCAATATAATCGAACTTTATGTGTTTCTTAATGAAAGATAGAGTGGGGAAGTTTTGGGGTAATGGTTCATTCTATTTGGTTTTTTTTTTAATTTACGACGAAATGTTTGACTCTCTGTCAGACAAAATGGTTTACGGAGTTGTTGCTTTAGCCTACTTTCTTAACCAAGAGTTTTGATAACCATTAGAAATTCTAATGCAATTATTTTGTAACAATTGTTCTGATTGGATAACAGCAAGCGTAAAATTCTCAATATCCTTGTCTGTAACAAAGGAAGCCGACATTTTGAATTTCGGAATGTATTCACATGTTATTTCTACAATAATAAACAAAACAACTCACTTGTTGCGCCTAAAAATCTTCTTTTTATCAAATTTTATTACATTCTGAAGCGGCACAGAAGCCAGAAAACGCCCGGTGTTTATGTTTGACGCCGGAAGCATACTTATGACGTCACCTAGTGTAGGGACAAAAGAACATAACATCTTTTCGCGGAATTTTTTTAAATGAACATTTTACACTGAAATAATGATTGCAATTTAATTATAAACTTGTTTTGCATTAGAATAGAGATAACTGTATTGTATTTGAAGCTTTGCGGACGTCCATCGGTAGTTTTACTGTCGCAAATATCCGTTTACCTGTCTCCGCTCCGCGTCGCCAGGTAAACTAAATTTGCGACAGTAAAACTACCGATGGACGTCCTTAAAGCTTCAAATACAATACAGTTATCTCTTAAACAGTCAGCTAGTTTATTACCAACAATACCCTTAAAATAGGATAAATTATAGAAAACCTGGCTGGATACGAAACATGTGTTTGGTCAAAATGAACAATGAACAATAATAAATTTCTCCTTATATAACTTTTGTTTTGTTGAATAATCTAATAATGGTTCTTGTTCTAGTGAAATCATGATATAACAGCAAGAAATGGTGATTTTACATGGATACGACAATGATGACGACAATGGACAATGATTTTGAACAATCGACAGACATTTTAGATGAAGAACTGGTGGTTTAAACTTATATCCAAGATCGTATGATAACTCAATAAACTTTGCACAAATTGCTGGTAGCCAAATCCTTTATACATGTAATGTGTTTATATACAACAGTATGTAATAGAAAGTACATTTGTACTTACTGGAAATTTGTTAAGGTGGTACCTAACACTACAGGGAGATAACTCTGTAAAGTCAGCTAAACGTTTTAATTACGTTGTGGTGTAAAAGGATTATTAAGCTTCTCAATGATCAAAGCTGGTGTTTGTCAAATTGCTATATAACCAGTGTATTTTTTCTGACAATACGGTTGGTTCAAAATTTTTTATATTCTAATATTTTTGTTAAAGGGTCAAAGTAAGTACTTTGGCAAAATTTTATGAAAATTAAACGAGCCAAATTAATTTTAGTGAAAGTGTTGGGTACCACCTTAAGTGCATGTGAAGAAAGTATCTTTTTTCAGCACTTAATTTTTCTTAATTTTGTTTACGTTATTCAGTTCCCTTATTGCTAAAATTATTGTAATAATTATCTGCCACTGCTACTTTAAACAAAAGAAAAAGTGTTAGAACGAAAGGTTTCTAAGAGTATTACTATTGATGTAAAGTTATTGTTTTATTCTCTATTTTTCTTCATATGATTTACTCTATTGTAGTTTTGCATTTTATTTGTTACTCTATATTTATATAAACGGAAATCATCGCATTTATTTCTTGATATCTGTATTTATTAGTAAAACAACCAGCATTTATTGCTGTTCTTCATATAGAAATGTGACACATTCAGGTACTCTGCATTGCATTGACATGAAATCAAAAGGATTTTTTTAAAAGAAGAGACACAGATCCAATGGTGGAGTTGGAGTTCACCAAAAGCTGTTTTATATGTGTGTCTAGAGAATCTAATCAATGAAATATCTTTCTACAAATAGGATCAACCTATCACAATTTAAATTCCAATCAAGCAAGTTTTAAGTGGAAACCCTAATGTTACGTTAAAACGGTTATCATTCTACCTTTTGACATTATAACGGATTTAAGTTAAATTGAATTTAATTGCAATCCCAAACCAATAGATCTTACATGAATCGATCGCATTGTCTAAACGCTGTTTCTTACTCTTTCACGATCATTTTTCTCGATAAACTATACGGATTGACACACGTGACGTGAACAGTTCACACTGATTTATTTCTAGCGACAATCATTTAGGAGAAAGTTTATTAGCAAATACTTGGAGCAGAAAAATGACTTTTGAAAGAACGAAATATCCTTCTGACGAATGTTAGCGTGTGAACATGATAATACAACTCCGTCTAGAAGTCACAATAAGGTTTATATTTATTTATTTCATATCTCACCAATATCTACTCGTTCTAATATGCATTTAGTATTTCTACTGGACGTTTTACATATTATATATTTTATATCAAAATAAAGTTATGAAAAAGAGACACGTTTTATAATATAGCAAACTCTAAATTGGACTGTGTCTGTGTTCAACCCTCCACAATTTTTTCTAAAAAATGTTCTCTACCGAGTCAGGAAAATGGCAGTTGTTATCTTATAATTCGTTTCTGTGTGTGTTGCATTGTCGTTTGGTTTTATTGTTGCACTTCAGTTTTTCTGTTGTTTCGTTATTTTCGTTATTAAGTTAATGAGTTTCCCTCAGTCTTAGTTTATAACCCGGATTGGTTTTCTCTCAATCGATTTATGACTTTCGAACAGCGATTTACCACTGTTGCCTTTATCTAAGAAAGTTGTGAAATGTCAAATAGACACTACCAAAGTTCTTACAATTTCACAACATTCTCTACATAGGATTGAATATTTATAAATAGCATAAGACAACCTCGAGGCGTAGTTCCTGACTTTGTAAAAGGCACATGAATCTATGGAGATGTTAAAACAGTTTTGTTGAATCTCAAAATTCCATGTTTTAATCTCGATCACTGGATTGAAAAACCAAAGTACACACAGAACATACAGACCTAGTCCCACATTAGCTTTTAATAAGTAACTGAAACATAAATTTAACCAATCAATACTACACAATACTACATTAATAAATTTTGTCGTTACTACAACTAAGCTTGTTGTACCTTAACCATGTTAAACGAATACAAAAAAAGAAAAAAAGAACAGAAAAGCAAGCACTTATATCGGTTGCTGTATTTCATATGTGATTCTATACATGAACGTCATAAAACAGTACCAGGATAAATGATCTTGTGTATATTTAGAAAAAAAACTGTATAGAAACTAAAGAGGAAAAACACATTTAAGTCTTACAATCCCTCCAATTTCATTGGCTGTGCTTTCTTGAAGACTTAAATCATGTTATATAAATATTTTCTGAAGGTTGGTGAAACTTTGTTTGCTCCAATGAACCGTAACATCAAAGTATCTTATCTTACGCAAATTGATACACAACAATAATCTTCAAATAATTATTTTGAATGTCTTAGTTAAATGAGTCGAAACCAAGAAAACTTAAGTTTGGATATTTATTTAAGACAAAACAGATTCAAATTAATTCAACAAATTTTAGTAGATTACAAAATAAATGGAGAAAACAGGATATGTTTGTCTTGTCTTTATAGCAGTGTCATTTTAGGGGCACTCGGTCTTAGCATCCATTGAAAGGCCTATATATCTTATGAAATAGTTTTAGTTCAACTGAATGTAATGTTAAACAAAAAAGAGAAATAAAACAGTAGTAACTTTGAAATGGATAGCGTCGTTTTTGTCTCGATGACATAGCTTGATTGTTTCTGAAGGCTACTCTATCTGTTCGAAAAAAATGCACACCTAATTAATATGTCTTATTGTAGTTGGTTGCAAAGAAAATTGTTCGAGTTGAAAAATATACATTTTTGTCCATCTGATGAGTTGAGCCTTTTTCATCTGATTTTTATAGTTCTGTTGTTCTGTTATACCACTGTCCAAGGTTATGGGAGGGTTGGGATCCCGCTAACATGTTTAACCCCGCCACATTATGTATGCATGTGACTGTCCATAGTCAGGAGCCTGTTATTCAGTGGTTGTCGTTTGTTTCTGTTTTACATAATTGATTTTCTTTTAAAAATTATATAAATAAGGCCGTTAGTTTTCTCGTTTGAGTTGTTTTACATTGTCATTATTGGCCTTTTATAGCTGACTATGAGGTATGGGCTTTGCTCATTGTTGAAGGCCGTACGGTGACCTATAGTTGTTAATTTCTGTGTCATTTTGGTGTCCTGTGGAAAGTTGTCTCTTTGGCAATCATACCACATCTTCTTTTCCATATTTAATTCAATCTAATTTATATACTAGAACAACGCCAGATTTTCTATACTTTCCTTCCAAATCATTTAGTGTTCGGTTTAAGAACAGAACATTGGTTTGGTATTCTAAAAACACTAGGTTTAACTGTCAAAACAAATCATATGGCGGCTATCATTGAATTTTTATTTTTTTAAAGTTCAAGTTCGGGCCATAGATTATTGTTCAAAGCAACCAGTACTACAAAACATTTGGACTAAAATTGTATGTTTAATATGTGTTAAGTTTGATATTTTTGTGGCTGCTATCTAGGGAAAGTCCGCCATATTGCACACGGAAATATTCCGTGTGTGTACTAAGCTCGACAAGATTATCTATATAGCAAAACTGATTAAAAGCCAACTAAGGTGGCATTGCTTTAATTTAGAACATTCTTTTGCTTTGAATATATTTGAGTTTTATACGTACGAATCCATGATAGAAATAACCTGCTAACCACTTTCTTTGATCTATTAAGATGATGAAATAATATCAAAACGTAATATCATGATTATTTCCCTTCCTTTGTGATTTATAATCAACTATGTCGTTGTAAAAATGTTCCTTACATAGAAGAATTAAATTTACAACTTGTTCACATGTTTTCCTGTTATGGTTATCAGAGTATAAATAATCATCGCTTTTTAATTGTATTGCCGGAAATTGAACATTATCGAACATGTATCCCTGTGACATATGGTTACTGCCAAATATGGACTCAGATTATCCGAAATTTATTTCAAGTCAAGGTGAAAACTCATTGTGTTGTGTTTTTGTTTTGTTTTGTTTCTTTGGTATGCTGTTTCGTTGGTGTATGTACCACATATCTGGTTATTCACAAACAGAGGATTGTACATGTAGTAGAACCTTTTTTATTAGATATGTTTCATTTTCATCTACTTATAGTCTGATATTGATCTTTTGATGGTTTGATTATTAATAAGTCGTGTTATTTGTTAGATTACGTTTACAATATGGAATAAGACTTAGGACGGAGAAAAGTACTATAAGTATAAGGAGGTTAAATATAAACCTTATTGTTGTAATCAACGAACTTGTGACTTGGATTTTCTGTCATGACAGTATGTCGTGAGTGATTTGGGATGGTAATTGATATTATATGAATTGTAAAAGATATATATGCAATGTGTGTACAGGAAAATCTAAAGTCAGTATCAAAACAACAGAGGCGCTTTAATAAGGTAAGGACATATATTTTATAATAGTGCTGTTCTGATTATTTTAATTCATATAAATGCAGTTAAATTAATAATTGAAGTTTACTCTGGTTTAGCAGACTGATTTTATAAGCGTATTCAACAGTTAATATTGAAGACGCTTATCACGGGTGTCATTCGATTTAACGAGAGAAATGATCGTGAAAGAATAGATAACGGTAGTCAAGTATTGCGAGACGATCGTGAAAGTTCTGGTTACGGATCGTGAAAGAAATTTAATCGAGAAGACATATGAAAGGTAATTAAATAATGTAATTTAATTAATTACACAGACAAATTTACAACAAAATAAAACTGTCTGTCAAAATGGTTCAACATTATGATCAGTATGTGAGAAAATCCAGTTTTGAAAGTACATAGTTTCACAAAACAACAAAAGGCAGATTGTTTCTCGACATTGCAATGAAATAAAAATGTAAACAAACATGATGTTTTCACAAATTCGATTAAAACAAACTACTTTTATACGCATAAGGGCATTTTATTTGAATGAATCAAATGGTTCTCATAGTTATTTTGTATAGACATGATCTGAAACTTATTAATAAAAGAAATATTTACATAAAATTGATTTTTCGGATCGTGAAATATCATGTACCACTTTTTGAAGATCGTGAAAAGGGATCGTGAAAGATCTGATGCTACGAAGACGTTAAAATTATTCTTCAATTATTATATGATAATTGATACTTGCTATTGGTAATGAGAAAAACTGGATTGGCCAAGATCCGCAATAAATTTAAGCATTTCAAAGTATTAATATTTTTTCACCTGACCACGACAATGCCTCATTTCAAGGATGAACATTTAGTTTTGTGGTCAAGTCTGTATCGCGAATTCGTTAAGCTTTAGGATATCTGTCTGTTGTTATGATTGTAAGGTGTACATTTTCGGCTTCTGCAAGGTATCAAATAACATTGACCTCATTATCATGCATTCGTTTTATCTTTATTGGACTTTTGCTTATATACATTGTACCTGTATGCTATAGCGCCTTGATATTTGGTGAACGGTGTACATGTTTGTCTGCATGTTTCATTTATAACGTCAAATGTATTTGATATGTGGAATGATAGTAAGATGTCTATGTTTGGCTGTCGGTCAGGGTACATATACTGTCGACCTTATGTTCCGAATTAATTGGCCAAACAAAACTTTTATATTTGTCAGTTTCTTAGGTACTGTAAGTATCGGAACACCTGTATTTGGTGTACATGATGTTTGTAGATATCTGTATGGCATGGTTCATCTGACATTGACCTCTTTTTATGAACCATTCACAATCTTAAGCGTATTTGACACTTCTAGTAAAATCCTTAATTTTACAGACGTTCAACAAATATTCTATCATAAGTAAAGCAGACGAGATATTTCAGCATTTGCGCTCTAGTTTTTTTTAGTCTGTAGTATATAGTTATTTTTAAATTGGAAATCAATCAACATCTGCTACGTTTTATATAAAGATACATAGAACTTACGAAAGTACTGTTGTACAAAATGTTGGTTATCGTTTAATCTCAAATTGTTCAGAAAGATGCTTTTTTATTATAAGTTTTTGGTTGATGGTTATCATTTTGGTTTAAACTAGGCATACCCATATCATTGGCCTAATAGTGGCGGTCTGCCTGAACTGTACTGGATAGATTCTCAGAGCTGAATTTTAGACACGCTTTTATTTGTTTTTTACTTTCGAGGTAAAGTGTTGAATTATAAAAAAAAGAATGATAGCTTTAATGTTAATTCTTATAAAAAAAAAAGTGACAGGCTTCAACCACTGGCAAGTATATCAAATGGTAAAAGAAATATTGATTTATAGTTACTAGTATTAAGTCTGGTAACGCATTATCTTTCACGATCAAAATAATGCGTTGCCTGATCTTTCACGATCAAGTTTGATGAAAATTCAACAAAATTCAAGGTATCATAAACAGATTAACACTTTTAAGGGAAGAGCATACTTTTATTTTACCAAACTATCAGATACATCAAAAATTAAATTTCAAATATATCATGATATTAAAATATGACCATTATAGGTACAAATAGTAAGGTTTTCTTTAATTGATTTCATAGACATGCATTGCGCCTTATGTGTTTTTTCATAAAGTACTCCATATTTTCTGTATCTTATTGCACAGTAATGTTGAGGAAGTTGAACCGTTTTGACAGACATAATCTTTTGTTCGGATTTGTTCCGCGTTTTAAAAATTAAGCGATTTTTTCACAAATTATGAACTAGAATTTACATTAAAATTCTTTCACGACCCGGGACCAGAGCTTTCACAATACTTGACCACCGTTAGATATTCTTTCACGATCATTTCTCTCGTTAAACCGAATGACACCCGTGCTTATGAGGAACTACGATGGCATAATAAGTTACAAAGCATTGGATAAATGGCAAAGTTTTAACAAAATTGTGAGTTTAGATTTAGTGTCAGTTAACATTTGACGAATAGCGCTACTTTTTTAATACTTAATCTACCATAGTATCTTTAATTTTTATTAAGCTACCTAATTTTATATAAAAATCGGTTGCCTCTAGTTGTACAACAAAGTCTTTTCAGAGGTTTGTTTGAAGAACGTCAATTAAATTCATCATTAAACAAGACATAAAAGCTATCTAATTTTGTAGCAATAGTTCACTATTTTAAATATCAAGTTTTATTCCTGGTATCTACGATGAGTTTATTAATAAGTATCAATTAATCAAGAAGATGACACTTTACTGATTTCGATAGTAAAAACACATTGAAAAGAATTCTGATGTGTTGACATCTTTTGGATGTGAATAAATTCGCAAAACACCCTTGATGCCATATTTTTAATTTATTAAAATATGTCATATGTTGTTGTTTAAAATTTAAAAGTGTGTACAAAATGCTTTGGGAGTTTTAGAAAAATATTTTTTCATTAATTTTGTAAATCGAGTGAAACAGTCTGACCAATTCTTTATACAAACAAAAGATTAATATTAACATTAAAAAAAACTTGTAGATTCAGAAACTCAGAATATTTTTTTTGTTCCAATGAACCAACCCCATTATCTTCATACCATTCATCTGAAATATAAATGAATATTATATACAAACTATTAAGTTTTTTTTTTAAATCGACTAATTAGATCGAATAATTGATACAAAAAACAATTCATCAACGATATCAGGCTTGTGATTTGGGACGCGAGACGCCCGTTTCGTGTTAAAAGTCACATCAGTGATGCTTGAATCTAAAAGTTCACAGACCAAATATATTATGAGGTTGACACTAGAATAAAAAAAGTATTAAGACCGAATAAAGTACAAAATTGACGAGTATTGACGACCCAAAATGCCAAAACAATTGTCGCTCATACTTGAATTTGTTCGTTATAATATCGCATTCGATATTTATTTTACAATACAACTATTCACCAGGGTCCAATGGGCATTTGATGTTAACATTTATAAGTCAACACATGACCTTCAACAATGATCCAAGCCAATGCGTAAAAAGGTAAAATCACAAAAATACTGAACTCAGAGGAAAATCTATTCATAAAGTCCATTATCACATTGCGAAATCAAATGACAAAACACAGCAAAAACGAACGCCCAAGAACTGTCATATAATAGTCATTTATAAAACGCACCGACATTACACATATTTAACAGCTTATAAGAAAAACCAACGAACTGGATGTATGATTATACGAAAAATAATTAAGAATGAAGGCAATTTACTACAAACACTGACGTGGATGTTGTTACGGCCAGAAATCGCCTTTAAATTGTAGCCAACAAAAGACACAAATCAATAGTAAAATTTAACAACATTTAATATACAAAAGTTTACAAAAGGTATTACACAAATATTACTGTTAACTTAACTGTCAAAATATGAGTCCAATCTGTTATCTTTATCTGTATCCGGAAATCTTTCGGAATCCAATTTGAATATTACGTTCACTACTAATGTCACAATCCAGTATGATGTTGTCTTTAGAATAAAAGTGTCAATCCAAATGCTATGAATACTAATGTCTATCAATGTCTATGTCCAAGTTTGATTATGAGAGTTTAACTTTAGTGTCTGTATATATAGTGTTGTCATGGAAAATTCTAGAACACTCTATAATGGAACATTGTGGAAAATCCTGGAAAGTTACAACGGAAGTTTCTGGAATAACGTAGAAGTTTAAATTACGCATCTTTTATAAGGATCATTCTAGAAAGTTCCAATCATTCTGTGATTGTTCCAGTGATTCCTAAACTGCACAGTTATAAGATTATTTGGTAAACAACTATCAGGCCATACAACACAAATTAGGCCAACATAAATAAACATAATAATTACAATATCATAACACCTCCCCCCTTAAAAGAAGTTTTAGTGTAACAAAAACTTATCATGAATAATATGAACAAAAATACATAATATATACAAAGTGATTTAATAAGCTCTAGATAAAGCATCAGCTATTACATTATCTTTACCCTTAATGTGTTTTACAATTACATCATATTCCTGTAACAATAAACTCCACCTAGTCAACCTCTGATTCTTGTTTCTCATTTTATGTATGAAGGTGAGAGGATTATGATCAGTACAAACAAGAATAGGATATACAGTGGGATTCAAATATACATCAAAATGTTGAAGTGCTGACAACATTGCAAAACACTCTTTTTCAATAGTTTTTCTGATGTTTATCTAATTTCTTAGAAAAATATGATATAGGTTTCTCAACATTATCATCTGTCTCTTGATATAAAACAGCTCCAATTCCTACATCGCTTGCATCAACGGCAAGTTTAAATTGTTTTTCAAAATCTGGAGTAATCAGAACTGGACTATTAATTAAAAGTGATTTGCTATTTTCAAAAGCGTTTTGACAATTTTCACTCCAGATAAATTTAGAATCTTTTCGTAAAAGATGAGTCAATGGTTGAACCACAATAGCAAAATTTGAACAAAATTTTCTGTAAAATCCAATCATGCCTAAATATCTCATAAGTTGTTTTCTATTTGTAGGAGGAGGAAATTTGGAAATGGCTTCTACTTTAGCCATAATAGGTTTCACTTGACCTTGGCCAACTGTATGCCCTAAATAATCAACAGTGGCCTGACAAAATTCACTTTTACCAAGATTAACAGTCAAATTTGATTGTGACAATCTATCAAAAGTATCATACAAATGTGTTAAATGCTGTTCCCAGCTATCACTACATACAATTAGATCATCAATATAAGCATAACAACAGTTTAAATCTTTTATAACATTATTGATCATTCTTTGAAATGTAGCTGGTGCACTTTTCATGCCAAACGGCATTACAGTATATTGAAATAAGCCATCTGGTGTAACAAAAGCTGATATTTCACGAGCTCTCTGTGTCAGTGGAACTTGCCAATAACCTTTCAACAAATCAAATTTGCTCACAAATTTTGCTTGACCAATGTTGTCAATACAATCGTCTATCCTTGGAATCGGATAGGAATCAGATTTTGAGACTGAATTTACTTTTCTGAAATCAGTCACGAAACGAAAGGTTTTATCTGGTTTTGGCACAAGGAGACAAGGAGAGCTCCATTCACTGTTACTCGGCTCAATAATAGCATTGTCAAGCATATATTTAATTTCTTTTCTCATAGCTTCAAGTTTGAGTGGATTAAGCCGATAAGGATGTTGCTTAATTGGAGAAGCATCTCCTACATCAACATCATGACAAACAGCAGTGGTTTTGTTTGGCACATCTGGAAAAAGATTTTTAAAAGAAAATACCAAAGTTTTTATTTCTTCTCTACGATCAAAAGACAGATGTGCAAGTTTTGAGTCTAAATTTGACAAAATTTCTGAATTTTTCAATCTAACTGTCTCTTCCATAGTTTTAGAACTAAAAGGTGGTTCAATTACATCTGGTTTGTCATGATTGTTCTCAAATTTAACCATGCCTAAAGTGGCAACTGGTTTACTCTCACATTCATTAGTACGCTCAAAATATGGCTTTAACATATTAATATGACACACTCTGTTTTGTTTACGCCGACCTGGAGTTTTTACAATATAATTCAAATCATTGATTTTATTCTCTATTGTATAAGGACCACAATATTTAGCCTGTAAAGGATGTCCAGGGACTGGCAAAAATACAAGTACCTTATCACCAGGCTCAAAAACTCTATCCCTGGCATCTTTATCATACCAAATTTTCATATTGTTCTGTACATTTTTTAAGTTTTTCTGAGCAATTTGACATGCAGTATACAATTTTTCTTTAAATCTAGATACATAGTCTAAAAGATTCAAGTCAGTATGTTCAGTAAGCCACTTTTCCTTAATCAATTTTAACGGTCCCCTTACAGTATGGCCAAATACCAACTCAAAGGGACTAAATCCAAGGGATTCTTGAACAGCCTCTCGAACCGCAAAAAGTAGAAAGTGAACTCCATCATCCCAGTCTCTGTCAAATTGAAGACAAAAAGTTCTAATCATGTTCTTCAATGTTTGATGAAAACGTTCTAAGGCACCTTGAGATTCTGGATGGTACGCACTTGATCTATACTGAGCAATCCCTAACTGGTACACGACTTGCTGAAATAAACCTGACATGAAATTTGATCCCTGGTCGGACTGTATAGACTTAGGAAGTCCTACTAACGTGAAAAATTTGATAAGAGCTTTGACAATAGTAGGTGTCTTGATATTTCTTAGCGGAATAGCCTCAGGAAAGCGTGTTGATGTACACATGATTGTCAATAAATACGCATTTCCAGTTTTGGTCTTTGGTAAAGGTCCAACGCAGTCAATTAGAACTCTGCTGAAAGGTTCGTCAAAGGCTGGAATAGGCAGAAGTGGTGCTGGTGGTATTTTCTGGTTAGGCTTACCAACAACCTGGCATATATGACATGATTTGCAATATTCTGCAACATCATTTCTAAGTCTTGGCCAGTAGAAATGTTGCAAGATCTTAAGGCAAGTCTTCCTTATACCTAAGTGTCCAGCCAAGGGGGTGTCATGGGCAAGGCCAATAATTTCTTGCCTATAAACTTTAGGCACCACCACTTGGTATACCACTCTCCATTCCTCCTCTGGGGTAGCATCAGGAGGCCTCCACTTCCTCATTAAAATACCGTCCTGATGGTAATAGCATTCGGCCACTTTGTCAGCTTCCTCCTGTGGTTGCGCCCGCTGGTTGAGCTTGAGAACCTCAGGGTCTTTATG
This sequence comes from Mytilus galloprovincialis, assembly GCF_965363235.1. Lineage (NCBI taxonomy): Eukaryota > Metazoa > Mollusca > Bivalvia > Mytilida > Mytilidae > Mytilus > Mytilus galloprovincialis. The sequence goes on from NC_134849.1 coordinate 45,600,702, forward strand.
TTGTTCTTCGAATAAATTCTTTCGGTCTAATGAATGGCTGTTTACGTCTGGCCATGGCATAATAACATTCTTATTAACACTAGGTGATCTTATTATGGCCTTTTCTGAGCTACCAGGACCTTCAATGTCAGCTAGGAAAGTGTCAGAAAGGTCCATGTAATCAAACTGGTCTTCTTGCAAATCCTCATCTTGTTGTTTTCTAGCCATCGCCCTAGTAACAACACAAGCTGGATACAATTCAGCATCATCTTCAGGTGATTTAACATCCACCACTGGTTCACTGGTAACAATTGGTTCAGCAACCACTTTGTTCCTAGCTAGATCATTTCCTAGCAATAATGTAACACCCTCTACAGGGAGATTAGGACGAACACCTACAATAACTGGTCCAGTTATCAAATCTGACTTCAGATAAACACGATGGAGAGGAACATCTATACAACCTAACTCTACACCTTGTAACAAAACGGAGGCACCAACAGAAGTCTTCTCGGATAAAGGCAACACACCTTCTAACAATAAAGACTGAGAAGCTCCAGTGTCCCGTAAAATCTTAATAGGCTGAAGAGTGGTATCATCAACAATAGAGATAAACCCATCAGACATAAAGGGTTTATATTCCTCCATGTAATCACAAAAACTGGACTTAAAAGCCTGACTCGCAGGACATTCCAACGTACTGGTAATATAAGGTGTCGTACACGCACTGGACTTCGGCTTATTATCTCGTTCATTCTTCTTCTGGAGTCTAAAACAATCAGCCATCAGGTGACCATTCTTCTTACAATAAGCACAAATCAGTGACTTCTTCTCAAAAGTATCAAATTTTGGACTAGACATATTATAATTGGACTGACTCTTATTCTGTGCAACAGGCTTACTATCAGTACGCTCAGTGCTTTGATTTTTGTAATTTCCACTTCAAGTATTAACATTTTGACCCTTGAAACTTCTTTTATGTGAAAGGGTATAATTATCTGAAATTACAGCTGCATCATGTATTGTCCCAACAGTTTTGTCGTCTAAATGTGTTTTTAAGTCTAAATGAACACATTGTTTGAACTCTTCTAATAACATCAATTGTCTTAGGTTATCAAAATTGTTGTCTGTTTTCTTTGAAGTAAGCCATTTATCAAATAAATCTTCTTTTTCCCGAGCAAATTCCACATAGGTTTGCGAATCAAACTTTTTATAAGATCTAAATTTCTGTCTATATGCTTCTGGTACTAGCTCATAAGCTTTCAAAACTTCCTGATTTACTGTGTCATAATCGGAACTTTTTCCTGATGGAAGTGCGGAGTATATTTCAGCGGCCTTACCCTCTAAAACACTTTGTAGCATCGTAGTCCAATACGGCATTGGCCATTTCAAATTATTAGCAATTTTCTCAAACTGTGGAAAATATTTATCGACTGTTTTTTTCACAAAATTTAGGAACCAAACGTATATTTTTTGCTGCATCAAAATATTCTGATTTCGGCTGGACTTTAGTGTTGCTTTCTTCTTTGACCATTTCAATTTTCAGTTTCTCCATCTCTAGTCTTTCCCTCATTTCAAGTTCTTTTAATTTAAATTCATCTTCTTTTTCTTTTTTATCCATTTCCAATCTTTCGTTCATTTCAAGTTCTTTTATTTTCTCCATCTCCTTCATTTCCAGTTCTTTTAATTTAAGTTTATGTTCTAATTCAAGCTGTTTTAATTTAAAGGCGTCAACGTTTTCGACCTTAAGATCAAGAGCCTCTTCACCTAAAATTTCTGCGTCCACTAATTTGTCTATAACCAAATTTTTTATAATTTGTTTTCTCATAGATACTCTAAAATCTAATTTCAGATGTTTAGCAAGCAACACTAATTCCTCTTTCTTTAAATTATCAAAACTCTCCAGGTCTGGCGTTTTCAAAAAATTACCGGCATCAAATGCCATTTTATAGAATTTTGTTGGCTAGTTCTTATAAAAATACTGAATAAATTTTGAAAAATATATTTTCAGTCTCCCGGACGAGCCCCCAATTTCTGTTACGGCCAGAAATCGCCTTTAAATTGTAGCCAACAAAAGACACAAATCAATAGTAAAATTTAACAACATTTAATATACAAAAGTTTACAAAAGGTATTACACAAATATTACTGTTAACTTAACTGTCAAAATATGAGTCCAATCTGTTATCTTTATCTGTATCCGGAAATCTTTCGGAATCCAATTTGAATATTACGTTCACTACTAATGTCACAATCCAGTATGATGTTGTCTTTAGAATAAAAGTGTCAATCCAAATGCTATGAATACTAATGTCTATCAATGTCTATGTCCAAGTTTGATTATGAGAGTTTAACTTTAGTGTCTGTATATATAGTGTTGTCATGGAAAATTCTAGAACACTCTATAATGGAACATTGTGGAAAATCCTGGAAAGTTACAACGGAAGTTTCTGGAATAACGTAGAAGTTTAAATTACGCATCTTTTATAAGGATCATTCTAGAAAGTTCCAATCATTCTGTGATTGTTCCAGTGATTCCTAAACTGCACAGTTATAAGATTATTTGGTAAACAACTATCAGGCCATACAACACAAATTAGGCCAACATAAATAAACATAATAATTACAATATCATAACAATGTACCTGACTAAAAAAAAAGACTCAATAAGTACACGCACAGTAGATACACGTAATGACTAAACATCAACAACATAAGACAAGCCTAAATCTTCTGCATTGTCAAAATATACAGGAAGTAGGAATATAACTGCATTATGATATTTTCTATTGAATATTACGTTTCAATAGGTCTTAGTTTGAACTTTGTCTCAATCATCCTCTGTAATCAGGTGAAAATCATGCATTAACACACAGCATAGACTGTTTTTCACTCTGTTCATATTCTTGTCTTCAGAATTTACAAGGCAATTTGTTTTACTTCATAGGAACCAAAAATATTTGGTGAGACCTTTTGATTCCGTTCGGATTTGGATAAGTCGTTGTTAACATTCAGCTTTCATTAGACCGTTGGTTTTCCCGTTTGAACGGTTTAACATCAGTAATTTTGGGGTCCTTTATAGCTTGTTGTTCCGTGTGAGCCAAGGCTCCGTGTTGAAGTCCGTACATTGACCTATAATGGTTTTCTTTTATAAATTGTTATTTAGATGGAGAGTTGTCTCATTGGCACTCACACCACATCTTCCTATATCTATTCATCTAAGCAAGCTTTATTAGTTCCTTAAAACTACTATCTTTATATGTTTTCCAAAACATTGTGTATACAGACAAAAAGCCGTTTTAAAAAAGCTAGAAAGACAAGCATTTATGTTACCAAATAAAACAAAATTTTACCCTGTTCTCATACAACCCTGATGACTGTAAGACATGAACAAAAATGTGTAAAATATGAGGAAGATACATGTCATTTCTTTGTTTATTGCAGATCTGTAAAATGAGTAAAATGAACAGAGAACTGTCACTTAATTTTTACCAGTATTTATTTGATATCATTGGAACAGAGGAAGTTGTGAAGACTTGAAGAAAGATATTCTGTACATTAGATAGTGTAGTACGAATTTCAAACTTTACAGTCATAAGTAGTGGGAGTAAAGCAGAAGGTTTAGATCTCAGGGTCAGTGATTATGATAAAATGTTTGTTTTGAAAGATTTCCAAGTTTACGAGAACACGAGGCAAATTTCATTCTCAACAAATAAAGCACCTATAATTATGGACATCGGTGACACAAAGTCAGGGTTTACAAAGCTCAAGGTGTATACCATACCACATATATACCGGCGTCATATAAACCAGATCACGACGTTTGTAAATGGAGAAACTTACTTTTCGAGTAAATTAATTCGGGAGCTTTATATGCCAAAAGGTATGATTATTCATGGGCCTTGTCAATCTCTCCCAGATGATTCTTATGATATGGCACGTTGTTTCCAGTGTAAGGAATGGATAACACCTGCTCGTCAATGGGTTTACAGATCTAGATCGTCATGGCCAGACCATAGATTAGTTATGTCTGTTATAAAGGAAGGTGTTTTATTTGTACCTATTGGTTGCAGAGGATCGGTGAATGAGGATTTGGAATGGTGAATATCATTTTCTATGGCAGAGAAGCAACTTATTTATTCCTTTTCTCATACCCAGTTATTATGTTACGCATTAATGAAAATTGTTTTGAAAGATATTTTAAAGAAAAAACACGATGATCTTATTTGCTCTTATTTTATTAAGACTATATTGTTCTGGCTATTTGAAGAATCAAGTCCTTCCGAATGGCATCCTCGGAATATGATTTCCTGTTTTAAAAGCTGTTTCAAACGACTGATTTACTGCGTGGAACATAAAGTCTGTCTCCATTATTTTATTATAGGGAACAACCTTTTCGAAGGCAGATTTACTGATTACCAACATAAATGTCTGCTTGACTCTTTAAATGATATATACAATTTTTTATGGACCTATGTTCTCCATGCGGCTACATTTCAAAGGTTTGGAGAAGAACAAAGAATTTCATCATTACCTTATTTAAAAGCGTCTTCACTACCATGCTTACCATACATGTCTTTTGTGCTTCATCTTTCGTGCTTAATAAACAGGAAACAAATCATAACTCGTATTGTTAGAACACACGATAAAGAACTCTCTACACAAATGATGTCACTGTTTTCCACAAATTGGATGCAATCACCAGATGGTAACAATTTTAAAGCAAGTAATAAATCTGTGTACAAACAATATCAGATACGTTTACATTGCTTCGAACAGGGCTGTATGTCAATGCTATTTCCGCTTGGTCATTGGTGGCATCGTTATTTTATAAGCATAAAAGGTTCAACGAATGTATAGATATTGTAAACTATACTTTGTCAAAATGTACTCCTGATAAAATTATGTTAAGTTTTCACAATAGTTTGTCGAAACAGACTTATTTCCAGAAAGTTTCAGACGTAGTCGGATTGCCATTAGCATGCAAACATTTAGTCATTTATATTTTGTTGTTTACGAAACCATATTATTTATTTCCTCGAGAATTTACCCCTTTAATTCAGCATAATATCAATGCTGGTGTTCACCGATGCACAATTCCTGCTGTTGTGTATTTGAAAATGTTAGCGTTTTTGTGTTTAAATCATCTTTGAGATAAAAGAGGCAAACTAAATGCACTTAAGGATCTAGAACTTATAATTCAAGAAATGTATTTAATTGTCCCAAACGAGCTGAATTTCCAAAGTTCAAGCATATGTCTCCAAATTGCCAAAAGAATGATAAAATTGATCAATCTTTAAAAACGGTAACTTGCATTTACATTAATATACCGTGTACAATAATTAGAATACTAGTAGTATCCAATATTTTGATCTAAATGTACAAAAAGTATTAACTGCTATTAAAAGAGGTACGAAAGATACCAGAGGGACAGTCAAACTCAATAATCGAAAATAAACTGGCAACGCCATGGCATAGTAAACGTGGATAAATACGTTCTCAGTTAAAATTAAAAGTTCTTATATGCCACTTAACTCATTTGTATGTGAAAAAAGATAAATCTTTTGGCTGGATTGTCATAGTTTGCGTTAAATCAAATTTTAAGTATTACCATTTTTCCATTGATGTTAAAATGAACTTTTTCAACAATCAGTGAAAAGTTGAGGTAATAAAATCTTCATAAATCATCCATTCTGCATTTTTGTTATACTTTAATGTTTTTTTTTGCTATACATATTTGTAAAATAGCATATACCAATCATTATTTCAGATGTTTCAATGAATTATTTGCTATTTTTTCTCGTACTTGTATTAATTTGTCGGGTCTTGATTCCTTCATACGGACCTGATGTATGTTGAAGCTCATCTAGCTTATAAATTTACATATCTTATGTTTGTATGCCAACATTCAGATTTAGTGTATGCTGAACTTTTAATTGAGATAATAAATGGCTTCCTTCGTCTGTATGCCTGCAAACCGACCTGGCGTATGATAAACTTTCACTTTATGTGTATACTAGAATTTGCCATGTCTGTTTGCCTCAAACCAACCTGGCGTATGATAAACTTTTACTCTATGCGTATACTAGAATTTGTTAGGTCTGGATGCCTGCAAACCGACCTGACGTATGATAGACTTCAACCCTATGTGTATACTATAATTTGTCATGTCTGTATGCCTGCATACAAATTTGGTATATGTAAAACCTTTAAAATTATTAAGTTTTGCATAGTTCAGGTCTGTTTGCCACCGTAAATGTTTTCGGATGCTTGCATACATATGCAGTGAAAAAAATAACCATGGCATCATTATTTATCAATTCGAATATTCAGATTACACTTAGATATTTTATTGACATAGTGAAGTCAGTTCTTGTCCCTGGTAGACTTGTCAAGCTTTTGGGAATGTTGGTTGACTCTGACTGATTGACTTTTCTAATACTCCCTGACAAGTTGTGAATAGGTTTTGTATTTTGAGAGAGACTATTTTGTCTCTGGATCTCATTGGTGTGTTAAGTTTGCAGAAATTTGTCGGTAGGTGTGTCTCTTTTTTACCTGCTGTCCCTAGTGCTCAACTTTAGATATGGGAGGTGAATAGGACTATAAGTTTAGCATCACAGAACGAAGGTGGTGTATATTTGTCACCAAGTTTGCAAGAAAAATTAAGTCACTGGTCTTTTCTTGATTCTTTGGAAGATTGTTTTCCATGGCGAAAGGAAAAGCATTTGCAGGTCTCTCTTGTGTCAGAATATTCTGATTATAAATTGGGTGCCTTAGTATTTTCCAAACTCAGTTTGGTTATCAGACTTTGGAGCAATGACGACAAAATGTCTTGACATTTGCACATACTGACTTTGCGTCATTGATTGATACCTCATATTCTTTTTTCGATTGATATGTTTTTTTTCTATAATTCAATTATTTTAGCTCTACACATTTATTATCGTTTCAAAAAAAACTTTTGATTGTTCTGAAAAAAAAACGATTATTTAAAACCAAATCCTTTTCCATTTTCAAAGAAAGTTTCAGTTTATGCATCGAAATGTGAAACAAGTGATTGTTAACATCCATTCTGGATTGCCATAGACATACTGTGTATGGGTACATCTATTGTTATCGATAGCCGATGACACAACAGTTAAAGATAAATAGTTAGATATTAGTTCGGATCTTAACTCTTTTTTCTTGTATCTGTAAGCATCCCTCCGGACCCTACCGTACCATCAACGTCAACTCACCAACAACCCAGATACTTTACGAACACAGCCACATCAAGAGTGATACGACCAAAAGGGACATTATCGTACCCAGACACATTAAAGGACAACTATCGAAGTAAATAACTAGAGGCTCTAAAGAGCCTGTGTCGCTCATCTTGGTCTATGTGAACATTAAACAAAGGACACAGATGGATTCATAACAAAATTGTGTTTTGGTGATGGTGAGATGTTTGTAGATCTTACTTTACTGAACATTATTGCTGCTTACAATTATCTCTATCTATAATAAACCTGGCCCAGTAGTTACAGTTGAAAATGTTAGTAAAAATTTACAAATTTTATAAAAATTGTTAAAAATTGACTATAAAGAGCAATAACTCCTTAGGGGGTCAATTGACCATTTTGTCATGTGGACTTATTTGTAGTTCTTACTTTGCTGAACATTATTGCTGTTTACAGTTTATCTCTATCTATTATAATATTCTAGATAATAACCAAAAACAGCAAAAGTTCCTTAAAATTACCAATTCAAGGGCAGCAACCTAACAACCAGTTGTCGGATTCATCTGAAAATTTCAGGACAGATAGATCTTGTCCTGATACACAAATTTACACCCACGTCGGATTAGCTATAAATGCTTTGGTTTTTGAGATATGAGCCAAAAACTGCATTTTACCCCTATGTTCTATTTTTAGCCATGGCGGCCATCTTGCATGGTTTGCCGGGTCACAGGACACATTTTTAAACTAGATACCTCAATAATGTTTATGGCCAAGTTTGGTTTAATTTGGCCAGGTAGTTTCAGAGTAGAAGATTTTTGTAAAAGTTAACGACGACGGATGACGACGACGACGACGGACGACGGACGACAAACGCCAAATCATGAGAAAAGCTCACTTGGCCTTTTGGGCCAGGTGAGCTAAAAATGACACACAGCGTCATCACCAAGAATACATAATCTAATACCAGCCTCCAATATTTGTGAATTTGACATGGTTTGTTAATAATGTAGGTCTTGTTTCCTTTTAAAAACGTTTGGGTAAAAATAATAAGAATTTTCTAAGTGTCCTGTGCTAAAACCATGGCTCAATATTTGGTTTTGTTCTCGAGCAAAATTTATGTTCTACAAGGTCTAAATAGCAGCAGAAAGCTTTTCAATGGCGTATGAGTTGAGAAATGTGTGCTTCATGTCAGCTTGACGTTTGTATGTTGATGCTAAAAAAGAGGGGTGAAAGATACCCGAGAGACAGTCAAACTCATGGATAGAAAATTTACTGAGAACGCCATGGCGTAAAAGGAAAAAAACAAACAGAAAAATAATAGCACATAGGGCACAACATAGAAAACTAAAGATTAAGCAACACGAACCTCACCAAAAACTTAAAGGTAAATTAGGTGCTCCAGAAGGGTTAGCAGATCCTGTTCCACAAGTGGCATCCGTTGTGTTGCTCATGTTATTACAAATACGGTAAATATTTTAATTCGGTAGGTCACATTTGAGAAATGGGAACAACGGGATTGTAGTTACGACATTAGAAACATATCCGATAGCATCTGTGAAACGTTTATTCCATAACTGTCAACCAACTCCTGATGATGTCCGTGAAAATTTACGAAGAGATGATTTCTACTTCACTATTTGAAACTCTTGGTTTTATAACTTCCTTGTGAGCAGCAACCCTTTATCAAAAAAATCATGATAGGAAATACAAGCTAGGGAATATTGATTAATTGGGAGATGTATACTCCATCTACAGACTGCTGCTACATAGAAATGGAATGTTCACAATTTGGAAGCTGAAATCATTTTTTGTCATACTGTTTTGTTTTAAGGTGAGGAAACATATTAAAATCTCTGGGTCTTTTTCACAAACTCAGTAACTGTAATAACCACTAAAGTTGAATTTAAGGTATAATCAAATGACGAGGTAGAAGTTTTGTATTCTTTTTTTAATTTTAAGTTCAGGAGGATATATTATTGAACCCAATCAACAGGGTTTAGATTGATGATGTAAAGTAATGTCGACAAGGATAATCGCACAGTATGTTCCCATCGGAATCCGGCTACTCGATGGAAATTTTGACCTCAAATTCAAAAGGTATAATTGTCAGTTTTAATCCTCTGTTTAAATTCTGAGCAAAATATACTGTTTTGTATCCAAACAAAATAAAGGTGTAGCGTATGGTAATCATTTTCATAAAGATAATATTCAGAGAACAGTGATATAAAAAAAAGTTCAGAATCTTTAAACAGTTCTCAATACTCCACACTGAGTGAGTACACAGTATCACATTACAAGGCATTTATTATAACAAGGCGTTTTTAAAGCGCATTATATTACCAATGTTATTTCAACTGATCGGACGGAACTTACGTTTTAATTTGCATAAGGACAGTCTACTTGAAGATGTGTGTGATAAGGATGATTGCCGTTATAATTATTACTGATTTTTAATCACCTATCAGTGTCATCAAAGAAATTTACAAAAGAATTACTGGACACTTCATAGATGAGTTTATCCTAAAACACCTATCTATAGATGGACTGGTTTATTATGAGCGAACCGGTTAAACTCCGCCCAGTCAAGTGAAATAAATCGAGTAATATAACACTACAATCTAAGCGCTTTACATGTGAAAACAAATATACATAAGTTATTATGTTAATGAAACTACAAAGTTTAAAGTAAACAAAAATATGTTTAAAAGCATACAACATAAAATCAATTATAAAATGTTAAAACTCTAAAACTTCATTAACTTGGTTAAAAATGAATTAAAAAAATTATTAATGAATAAGTAACAATTCTTATACTTGTTATCTTAACTAAATATTTCTAAAAGTGCTCAATTAATGCTACTATTATTTTGTATTTTAAAAAAAAGTAACTAAAAGACGTCGGCTTTTAACAAAATATTATATCAAAGTATACGGAAACACATCAAATCAGACGAAAATGTACAAAATATTACTTTGAATAAATGAGTTTTTAGTCCTTTCTTAAATTCTAGCGATTGTTTATTTCGATGATTTGTTTGAAGGCTAATCTACAGAAACTCGACCACCTAATCGAATCTCCGTTCGCCATACATTTTGAGCCGTGCATTTTTGGCATCTACATTAAAGCAGCATGTTCACATCGCAACGATCGTGCTGTAAAAATGTATGAGTTCACTCAGACACGCAGGTACAGGTCCATGCAATGATTTGAATGCGTAAACCAATAGTTTATACTGACATTGGAATATAAATGGTAGCCAACGTAGAGTCATAAGTGTTGGAGCCTGGCAGCCGTGTTCTGTACACGCTGAAGTTTAAATTGACTTGAGACAATCACACCATACATTAAAGCATTACCATAATGAAGTCTCGACGTTACAAGAGAGCGTTCTAGAGATGTGCAAGCGTCCTCCGTTATATATGATCAAATACGTCTAGGTTTTAATCTGTCATTCTTTACTCACATGTTTCTCATAGTCTATTGAGGCTGAATAATACTGATTTGTTTAACTCGGTTAGGTGACAGACAACAGTTTTCACTAGTTCACGTACAAGTGATGGTCAAATTTTAAACAAATTCTATGAATATATCTGTAAGATTTAAACATGCCTAGATTTTTTTTATGTGTTAGAAAGTGATGGAAATTGATAATGAAGTATTTCTGGTCAATATTTTTTATTATTTTTTCTTAATCCCGCATTATCTACTTTTCCCAGAAAACTGATAAAATTATGCAAAATTTTCAATTTTGCATCCTATTCCAAATCTCAATGCATCAAATCTGTTAATAACTGACAAGTAAATCATTCAAAATAATATAATTTAATAACTTACACCTCGAATTAATAAAAGCTGAACATATCCTTACCATCAGACTTGTGTGTCCTTAAAGAACCACCTGTCTTGGCCAATGAAAAACATGATAACAATGTACAGCTAGCATTCAAATAGTATATATATGGTACTCTAGGTTTTTCATTTCAATTAAAGATAAAATCATGAATCAATGTAAACAGGAAGGATAGCATTGTGTAATGCAATCTTATAATTTTAAATCATTTCATTTATCACTGTCCAGTGAAGGGACAAATATATTCAACGTTTTAATACCAATGGTCTACGTGGAACATTGACACAGAAGATAAGATGATTGCAGTCTTGTAATTGACTGCTCCATAGGCTAAAATGCAAAACAGCTGATTTCTAATAAAAGATAAGAACATAAAAAATCAAACTTTTTTTTTCATGGTTATTTTATGTACTTTAATGTGAAATTGTGATTTAATCGGGAAAAAAGTGGGTGATGCCACGAAGAATAAAATGTAAGTTAACCCTAAAGTAAAAGTAATTTTGTCTACTTTCTGTTTGCTGGTTTACTAGGCCGCACTACTTCCAGTAAACATGATATCCTTCCACTTTCCTGGATTAATATCCTCTAAAAGATGCAGATTTTTTGTGTTTCAAGACAAAAACTTAGGTCCAGAAAAAAAATCAGAAAAAAATGGACTATTTTATTTCCCTTCATGTACCTACTACCTTAATCTGCTTAAAATCAATAACGTATATTACTTTTCAATGTTATCTTAGTGTTTGTTGCGAAAAACAAAATAGAAAAAGTTAAGTGCCAATAGTGGTTGATTTATTTATCTATTTTGATAACGACTAGTCTTTTTATTTACTTGTTATAAAAATAAGAGAATATTTATTTCATTCATTAAACGTACAAATAAAAGATATTGAGATATCTATGTATGTCAAGTACGAAATAGTAATATTAGAAATCCATTAAAAGCGGAAAGACTCTGTTGTTAAGGACTTGCGTTTGCAAATAACGTATCTACAAGACGATCAAAAGGTTACAACAAACATTTAACAGATATTTCGATGTCAGAGTCAAGCAGGTATGATAAAAAATCAAGGCAATCGTTATACGCCAAAGGTAAGGACGTACATGTATAACATAAATATTATTATAATTCAAACATACTTGTAATCAACCACTTTGTGATCAATGCTTCAGTTACATCGATGATTTTTAGTGTTAGTCCTGTACCGGTGGTAGTAAACTATGTTTTTGATGGTATGGTGTGGCTATTATATCATGTATATATATGTTCCTCCTCGATATGTAGCTCCTTAAGTAATTACGCATCTTTACTTTCATATTCTTAAAACCATCTTGTTAATAGAAATACAAATGTGCTGGACAACGAACAGTCTTTTAAACAATAGAAAGACAAAATATAATATTATTTGATAAAATAGCATGACCCTCTTTTCACATAGAACCGAGGGAAATGTTATCAAAGACGGGCAGAAAATAATATTGTGTAAAAGATAAGTAATGCTATCTGCTTTATATTTTTTTTTACAGATTTATGATATGAGTAAAACTGAGGAAAAAAGAACTTAGGATCTCTTAAGATTTACCAGTATCTTTGTAATGTCATTGGAACGGAGGAAGTCGTGAAAACAAGACGAAATATATTTTGTGCAGTTGATAGTGTTTTTCAAATAAAAAAACCTACAGTTATTAGTACTGGAAGTAAAGCCGAAGGTCTGGACATCAAAGGGAGTGATTATGATCAAATGTTTGTTGATAACGACATCCAGGTTCACGAAAACAAGAGTGAAGTAGCATCCTTCGCATAGAAAAACATAATAATGGACATTAGTGACACGAAACCAGGATTTACGAAGCTCAAGTTGAATAACCCACGACTCATATACGTATGGGGTATAAACCATTTGGTGGAGATTGTAGAAGGAGAAGCATATATTTCAAGTAAATTATTTCGTGAGGTTGATTTGTCACATGATATGGTAATTCATGGGCCATGTAAAAGTGATTCAAAAGATAACAAATTAGTTATGTCTGTTATAAAGCTCGGAGTTTTGTTTGTGCCTATTGGATGTAAAGGATCTTTGAATGCAGATTTCGAATGGCGGATATCATTTTCTATGGCAGAAAAGCAACTTATTTTTTTCTTTTCTCATACCCAGTTATTTTGTTACGGACTGCTGAAAATAATTTTGAAAGACATTATTCAAAAGAAACACTGTGATCTTATTTGTTCATATTTTCTTAAAACTATAATGTTCTGGTTATGTGAAGAATCAAGTCCTTTAGAATGGCATCCTCGTTATATGAATTGCTGTTTTATGAACTATTTAAGGGCATCCGATACAGTTTCAAGGGAGTTAACTCTTGGCGCGACGTTAAGCGTTTGAATTCCTGCAAAACGTCACTTTTTTCGGGACGTAATGCGTGAAATTTTCCGTAATTAGAAACGTAATGTGGATTTTTCGATGCTCCAATTTCTGTTTCTCTCGCATCTAACTTCTACACCATTAATATTAGTGCATTTGATTCTAACAGGATAACAGTATAATAAAGCCATAAGAAATAAAACACATTTCTGTTTCTGTGAGATCTTCAACAAAATATCGTATAGTTTGCAATCTCAAGATGACTGACCCTTTTGGTGTTACTAATATAAACAATGCATGTCCATTATCATTTTTGATATGAGGAAGGCGCTACCTTAAATGCCAGCTTAATACCAAGACTATGTCCTATAAAGTGATTGATTGATTGTTGATTGCAGTGGCAAATATTTCATGCAAAAATTTTGACGGGACGTATTATGGAATACGTCTGTCCGTCGTAAAAATGGTACAGCATATTATCATAATGTCATGGTTGGTTTTTTTCATGATGGTCAAACTATCTTTATTCTTTTTGGTGAACTTTTTGAGTAACTAAAACAGGGGTGTTTTTTCACAGTCCGCGCTGTATCTCAAAAACGATTTATGGTTATTGCTGAAAGCTTTACACACTTCTTAGTGATATGAATTTAAAGATCTGTATACTTTTTGAGGATGGTTCAAATTTTATTTTTAGAGTTATTGAGTTTATAAAAAAAGAGTGGGTTTTCACATGTCGCGCCGTATCTCAGAAACTATTGAAAATTATTGCATAAAAAAATTCACATATACTTGTTAGTTAAATTATTCTTAAGATCTGTATATTTTTTCGTGATGATTCTTAAATTCATTTTTGAGTTCTCAGTGAATTTTTATTGAGCTACAATTTGGTATCATAGAAAACATGTTGTGATATACAAACTTCCTTTTGAGCAAGAATAAGGAATGAGTCAGGATATACTTCCCATGACGTCCTGTACCACCCCTGTGTTGTTTTAAAAACATGTATTATGGTTTTTTTATAAGACGACGAGCGTATCATGCGCTCGTAGTGCAGCTGTTTATTTTGAAATGACGGAATGACACCAAATACAATGCAATTTCCAATATAATTAATATTTACGAATTGCACAGGGCCTAACTCTTTTAAAGGATAGTTGATATGCACTGACTTTCGAACGTGTCCATACGATATCAGTTTAATAGATTAACAACTATAGGTCACTGTACGATCTTCAACAATGAGAAAACCCATACCACATAGTCAGCTATAAAACTGTCAATTTTAAAACTGTTAAGAAGCCTCCCAATTTTATTCAATTGTTATCATTGACCCGAATAAAAGTTTAATTTTATGAATTAAATTGTTAAATTCAAAAAAGTGATTAAAACGTGAATAGAGGAATTTAAAGGAGTATTATAATGAAACAGCAGCCCACTATAAAACAACATAAAACAAAACAAAAACATCTAGAGTTCAGCAACTGGTATAAATTAATACATACGTTAATACACGAGTGCGTACAGTACATGTACATGTATGTCAAGTTCTAAATTGCCGAGTCTTTAATTTTAAAATCTGTAAAAAGTATCAACATTCCGTAATCACTTTTCCTAAGATATTCTCACTTAGACCACAAACATAGAGATGTATTTATGATTTACATGATTTTTTTTCCGAAAATAATATTACTTATTTATAGGTAGCTCTTTACAAGCAATATTTATACATCTGAAAAATGTCGCAGGTAATTTGCAACGATAACGTCGAAAAAGTCTGCCATCGACGTCGTGCACTTTAGCGCTAACGTTGAGGTTACAAAAGGGGGGAGGGCGCAATTTTTAGGATAAATCGCATTTATCATAGAATCCAGCACGGTGACATATATCTTTTATTTGAAATTAGGAGAAAGCATGACAAAATGCAGTTTATGCAGAAAAATGATAAAAATGACATTTTTAGAAACACTTTATTTCCATGTTTTTTGGATTAAAAAAATACCACTTTGAGCATCTGGTCCGCAAGGTCAAGCAAGGCTTAAATAGTTGTATAGACATTCGTGTAGGGATTTATTTTTTCCGTATTGTCACTTATCACAGCTTCAAATTGAACCCGATCTTAATAATTTACTACGAAGAATATTTGCTCCAAAAATGTTATAACATTGCCTTCCTTTTTTTTACAAAATTGCAAAAATCTCCAATTTTTAGCCTCAATTTTCTCGAAAACGAGCACGGTGACCTATGTTTTATTTTATAACTCACCAAGGCCTACAACATATTTCAAAACTATAAAAATGACATTAAATCGAAAAACTGTATCGGATGTCCTTAAGACAACTGATTTACTGTGTGGCGTTTAAAACCTGTCGCCATTATTTTATCCCAGAAAACAACCTTTTCGAATGCAGATTTACTGATTACCAACATAAATGTTTACTTGACTTATTAAATGATATTTACAATACGTTATGGACTTATGTTTTCCACACGGATACATTTCAAAGGTTTAGGGAAGAACATGGAATTTCATCATTACCTTATTTGACATCGTCTTCGCTATCATGTTTAACTTACCCGAAAATGCTAGGTAACTCTTTGTATTTTCTAAACAGGAAGAACATCATCACACGTTTAAGTGATACGAACAATACTGAATTATTAACATACATGATGTCCCTGATTTCAAAGTCTTGGATGCAATCACCAGATGGAAACAACTATTCAGAAAGAAACAAATTGGTGTACAAACAATACAAGATCAGTTTAAATTGCTTCAAGGCAGGACTTTTTGCTGATTCTAATTCTGCTTGGTCATTATTGGAATCGTTATTTTATAAACATAAGAGGTTCAATGAATGTATAGATATTGTAAACTACACTTTGTCAAAATGTACTCCTGACAAAATTATGTTAAGTTATGAAAATAGTTTGTCGGAACAGACCTATTTCCAAATATTCAAAACATTAGCTGGATTTTTATCAACATGCAAAAATTTGATCATTGAATGCGTGACATTTATCAAACCATATGATTTGTTGCCAGTAGAATCGAACCCTTTAATTCGACACGATCATTTCAATTGTATAATTCCTCCTGTTGTGTATTTGAATATAGTATCGGTGTTATGTTTACATCATCTTAGAGATCACAGAGGCAAACAAAATGCCATTCGGGTTCTGGAACTAACCATTCAAGAAGGATTTTATGTATATCAAATCTCGTGGCACCATAAAATTGCAAACACTTGTCTCCAAATTGCTAAAAGTATGAAGTAAAAGTAATTTCCACAAAAATACTGAACTCCGAGGAAAATTCAAAACGAAAAGTCCCTAATCAAATGGCAAAATCAAAATCTCAAACACATCAACAGTTGGACAATGATTACTAATTGTTACATCGGTTATAACCTGTATGTCACTTTATGATTCACTGTATAAATATTGAGTATTGTCAAAAAGCGTATGGCTATATATATTAAGCAACGGTCATATGTGTTAATCGAATCTAAATTACCGCTCGTTTCCAATTGACATGATTCCAAACACAGTCGTAAACCATGTATATAAATTTATGTATATGCCAGGTAGACAATTCTCCATTCAAATCACAATTTGAGTAAACCATTATAGTTCAAAGCACAGTCTTCAATACGGAGTATTGGCTCATATCGAACAGCAAGCTATAAAGGGACCAAAATTGACTAGTGTAAAACCATTCACACGGGAAACACAATGGTCTAATCTATATAAAAAAAAGAGATTAAAACATCATTAAACAACAGCTACTGAACTTCAGCTTTCTGACTTAGCACATGTGCAAACAAATGAGCGGGTTTAAACGTTTTAATAGGTACCAACCTTCATCCTTACCTACGACAATAGTGCAAATATCACAATGTAGAAATACACAACTGATCATACCACATCTTCTTATCTTTATATTGCACAAAAAATATCATTTTGTTACACTTTGAAAAGGAGATCATTTTATATTATTTCAGGCTTCTATTTTCTCTATAACACTTTTCTATAAATTGACTTCACAAATAAGGTTGTAAAAGGTTCTTGTACATCGAATGAATCAAATGGCCACTTATTCCATAGGCACATATCTTTCTGCAGTTACGTGTATGTTATGTACCTTATGGTCATGGAACACCTGGAGTGGTGCTAAAGAGGTTAAAATATTGCCAGAAATCAACTATTTTATGTTGTGTCGTTTGTTTTCTCTTATTTTTGTGTGTAAATTCACATTGCGATAAGACGTGTCACGGTACTTGTCTATCCCAAATTTATGTGGTTTGGATGCTATACATATGTTATATTTGTTATTCTTGTGGGATTTTGTCTATGTGTGTTACATTTTAGTGTTATGTCGTTGTTTTCCTCTTATATTTAATGCGTTTCCATCGGTTTTAGTTTGTTACCCCGATTTTGTTTTTTGTCCATAGATTTATGAGTTTTGAACAGCGGTATACTACTGTTGCCTTTATTTATGTCAGCAACGACCATTTTATTACAATTGGTAACTGATTAATGGGACAATTTTCAATTTTGAAACCCTTTTTGCGATACATAAATTAACTTATTTAAATGTACTAGACCTAAAGCTGACGAATTGAACATATAAGATATAAGAATAACTCGACTCGACTTTTTCTGTCGTCACATTGAAGCATCTATTGCGTTCTCATTTTGTAGATACACTTCCGAGCAAGTTCTCGAGTGCTGCTTAGTAACATTAACGAGTACTCATTTTTTTTATTCTTGACTCGAGTTGACATCCCTACAAAACAGTCCATCTACACAACACACGCATAAAAACCAATCAATGATTTCTTACAAAATCTCAAATTAACTAATTTCCTTTATCAAAATGAAGGTTTTTTATTCTCTCTATTCCATGATTAATGATATATCCCCTACTTAGTGTCAACAATATTTTTACCAACAAAACTCATATAAGTACACTATAGATTCACATAACAAATCTTAACCGGAATCAGTTGATTATGTTGTGTCTCCTAGTTCAGTTAATAATTCTTATATAAATGTTCCGAGAAAAAGATAACGCACGCAAGTCTGATAAATCGTTTAAGAAAACAACTCAAGGTAGCAAGCATATACTATAAAGAGCTAGAAATTATGCATCGACAAGGCACGGGTGTTCTACTTTAGTAGTTATATAAATCGATGGTTCGCCAAAGCTAGTCAGAAGACATGATCTTAATCATGTATATAAAACACACTTTTAATACATTTGTAATTCAAAAGTTTTGTTATACACAAGTCTTATTTTGTTTTATATTTCTATTCCGGCATAGACGTTAAGTGTTATATACATGAAACACTTGATAACGATATATTGCAATTTCAAATTTAATCATGTAGTTGGCAGTAATAAGCGAATTTGACTGTAATATTAAAATGTAAAATGGTTAATTCATCATGTTCATAGTCAATCTGAATATTTTCCGTTTCTGTATTATAAATATTAATTCATTGGCAATTCAACTGGACATTTACTAAGTCGATATTTGAATTATCTTATTTTTAATCAATTTTCGATTCTTCATTTTGAATTAATTATTTTGAATTAAATTTTTCTTTCACTCATTATTTTGTTTGAAATCCGTGATCAAAGATATATGTTTTATGATTTGAGAGTGACTTATAGACCCTATGAGTCGGGTTTATTTTATTGTTTATATAATATATTTGTATTTTGTTAAACTGTTATTACACATGTCACTATAATAAAAATTTACTTACTTACTTTACCTACTTACTATATCTGGTAGATTTTAGACGAAAAATCTGAATTAATGAAATTTATTTTCATTGCAACTATTTACCAAGAATGTTTGTTTGTAAGTTTTGATAAATACTTTCGTGGCGAAGATATGTATTTTGAAAGACAATCCCTTTACTCGACCTCTTTTCGATGTTTGATATCATTGTGTTTCATTTATTACAAAATAGTCTACTAGTAAACCTATCTGACGAAAATTTGGTGTTTGCAACTTACCTGTACACCAAATGTTATTTATTCAAAGGGCCTGATTAAACAACTACCAATCAATTGATTTTTTTCGTTTGATTGCTGTCTCGTTAAGCTTTATTAAGAATCTGCTTCAATTCATAAATAATCAACCTTGACAGAATTTACTTACAGTTTTATTATATTTTATCTATATGATGAGCTATAAATATCGGTAGTATATATATAACCATTCTGCCTAATATGTATTTGGTTGCCAATATAATTTTATAAGTACGATACAAAGTACAAGGTACGTCATCTAAATATCTATTAATAACAACTACGACATATTAAAATGCTGTGGTGTTTTTAAGACGTGCACTGGCAATTAACTTATTTTCATACATTAGACACCGAACTGTAGTAAAAGGAAATTAAGAAAATTAAATCTAGAAGGCAATAAGCAAAGTAGATGATTCAAAGGAACAACGAAAAGGGTAAGAATGTCAATATTTGAAATATCACCGCGTAATATTGCATATCATAAACTCTTACCTTATATGACTATAAAAAACTTTCGATTTTGTTAAATGTTCAGGTACGATCATGGTAATTTCATTGTTCAATGCATGAAATGGAAGTTTCGTTTTCGCGTGTGGGTAATATAATTTGAAAGCAACATTTTTCTTTGAATGAAAAAAAAATATCTTGTAGTTTGATTGTCATTTTTCTCTAATTCTTTTTTCCTTTATTTAAGATATCGTAAATAACATGCTGTATGTAATGACAAATTGTCACTCATTGATAATTTTTCAAACAAAAGGAAAGGTATGGCAAGGAAAAGTGAAGCCTTGTATTTATTCTAAAAACTAAAAACTATCATCAAGCATCGTCAAACAACAAAAACGGATAAAACCCGTTTATTTGAAAAAGGTAAAATCACAAAAATACTGCAGTCCGAGGAACATTCAAAACAGAAAGTTCCTTATCAAATGGCAAAATCAAATTACAAAACACATCAAACAAATGAATAACTACTGACATATTACTGACTGAGTACAGGCTTTCTGATGTGATGTAGAAAATGGTAGATTGAACCTGGTTTAAAACTAGTAAAACCTATCACTTGTATGACAGTCGCATCAAATTCCATAATATTGAGAACGATGCGTGAACCAAACAGATAAAATGGGTAAAAATGTAAAAAAAACAGAGGTCAACATTGGGAAACAATCCCAATTCCTACAAAAACAACCAAATATGTAACAAAGAAGCACAAAATGCCATATAGACCAAGCATATCAGCAAACAAAATTGCCGAGATTAGTAACGATCAGAAACAGTTACATAAAATAAAAATAAGGAATAAGAGTGAAGTGGTTCTCCGTTTGTCTTATGA
Organism: Mytilus galloprovincialis; assembly: GCF_965363235.1. Lineage (NCBI taxonomy): Eukaryota > Metazoa > Mollusca > Bivalvia > Mytilida > Mytilidae > Mytilus > Mytilus galloprovincialis. The sequence continues at coordinate 45,621,497 of NC_134849.1, forward strand.
TGAAAAGGATTTAGCAAATAGGTTTTGTGAATTTTTTCTTGATAAAATTGATACCATTCGAAATGGATTACGTGCATCGATCGGCGAAATGTCGGGAAGTCGAAATTATCTATCAGCTGATCAGAAATTCAAAGGCGTGCATTTACATGTTCTACCTCCGGCAACACTCGAAGAAGTCAAGAAAATTATTATGAAAGCGCCATATAAATCTTGTGAATTGGACCTTTACCAACACACCTTCTCAAAGAGTTCATAGACACTCTAGCGCCTGTCATTACGAACATAGTGAACATGTCGTTGGCTGAATCAATAGTACCTTCAACTTTCAAAGAGGCAGTTGTGCGGCCAACATTTAAGAAAGCGAACCTAGACAAAGAAGTTCTAAAAAATTACCGCCCAGTGTCAAACTTGCCATTTGTATCCAAAGTTGTCGAGAGAGTTATTGACACGAGATTTGGATCTCATATCATGTTGAACTCTTTACATGACGATATGCAGTCAGCATATCGCACCGGACATTCAACTGAAACAGCACTGATCCGTGTTCATCAAGACATTACATACGCACTCGACAACAACTCTTGTGTAATATTGCTGATGTTGGATCTCTCAGCAGCGTTCGACGTGATCGATCACGACATTCTATTCGATCGTCTACAGTATACTATTGGTATATCTGGAACAGCCTTGTCGTGGCTTCGTTCATACTTGACTAATAGGTCGCAATGTGTCTCCATTGGATCTGTTCACTCTGATAATATGGTTCTGAAATATGGCGTCCCACAGGGTTCCGTGCTTGGACCGAGACTTTACTCCATGTTTTCGTACCCGGTTAGTGAAATATGTAAGAAGCATGGCATGGCATACCACTGTTCTGCGGATGATACACACATTTACCAAGTCATCAAGCCATTAGATAACTGGGATGACATTACCGAGCGCCTAGAAACTTGTTTAGAAGATATAAAAACTTGGACGTGTACAAATATGTTGCAGTTAAATCAGGACAAGACCGAATTGATTATTTTTGCTCCAAAACACAAAGTCAAAAGTATTAGTAAGTTACAATTGAATTTTGACGAAACTATACTAAGTGAATCTACCTGTGTTCGAAATCTTGATTTTTTTCTTCTCGATCAAACCCTTAGCATGAAGCAACAGACAAATGCAATTACCAAATCCTGTTTCCATCAGATTCGTAACATAGGACGGATTCGATCATATATAACGGAGGAAGCTTGCAAAACTCTTGTATGCTCTCTTGTAACGTCGCGACTTGATTACGGTAATGATTTGATGTATGGTGTGAATGCCTCGAGTCTATCCAAACTTCAACGTGTTCAGAACACAGCTGCCAGACAAGTGACCCGCAAAAAGAAGTTTGAACATATAACTCCAACATTTATGACTCTTCATTGGCTACCATTCAAATTCCGATGCCAGTACAAACTGTTGCTTTACGCATTCAAAGCCTTGCATGGACTTGCACCTTCATATCTTAGTGAACTAATACATTTTTACAAACCAGCACGATCGTTACGATCTGAAAATCCTTCTTTAATTGAGATGCCAAAAAATGCACGGACCAAAATGTAAAGTGAACGGAGGTTCGATGTGGCGGCCGGGACTCTGTGGAATAGCCTTCCAACAAATCTTCGAAATGTACAATCGCTAGAACTATTTAAGAAAGGACTAAAGACGCATCTATTCAAAGTTGCATTTGTGGATCACTCATAGTTGAGGGTCTGGATGGGGGGGTCTGTTATTCTGTAAACATTTAATTTTCACCCCTTTTTTCTCTAATCTTCCAAAAATAAGTCTATTCTTTAAAAGTGTTTTTTACGCATTATTCTCTAATTTATTCCCCAGTTTTCTTTAATCTTTAAAAAAAAAAGAAGTAAAAAACATTCTTTTAAATGAATGAGAACGGTGATTTCCAAACAACAGCAAGGTTTTCATTTGTTTCTCAACAATGACGTGTTGATGTGTATTGTTCTGCATGATTTAAGTGCTAGTTCCTTGAAGTAACAAGTCCAAGTTCTCATCAGTTCTTTCCTACATGACTACATATATACAAAAGAAGATGTGGTGTAATTGCCAATGAGACAACTCTTTGAAAGAGACCAAATGACACAGAAATTAACAACTATAGGTCACTGTACGGCATTCAACAATGAGCGAAGCCAATACCGCATAGTCAGCTATAAAAGTCAAATGACAAATGTAAAACAATTCAAATGAGAAAACTAACAAAACAGTTTCATTGTGCCTTTTTTGAGTTAACACATGATCACATATATGAACAATTATACAACAATAAAATGTCCTTACACGTCTCTTACAAGTCTAATCTCACAGTGGCCCTTATAATACGACCTGACCTACTGATATGACCAATGTTTTCATTTTCAGTTTGTTCCTGTGTATCATCATGATCATGGCTATCATCACTACTGCTGGATGAGTCATATTCATCTGAATTTTCGGAGTCATCTAAGATTTCGTCAACTAAAATTTCGTTTGGTTCATTCATTGTCTCTTCTGTAACACGCACTTCATTGCTTATTCTGAATTCAATATGCCCCCTGTTTTGAATGTCCTGATTCCGGTATAAAGAAATTGGTAAAGTGCCAGCTTTGTCTTTGGTTGTTTCATCTCTGACACTTCTTTGTCTAATGGGTCGGTAATTTTCTATCCATGATTTCATTGCAACTACATCAGTTTTAGATACCTTCTTTATTTCCAAGTCAAATTTAATGTCGAAAACGTCTGATAAAGGCATGTTGCTGTTAGGAACGGGATAGTAGGAGTTTGGGTGTGTGAAATACTTTACAGACCAAACAGATACTCTTTTAAGAGATTCTCGAATGATAGTGCTGAAATCCCTGGCATATTCCAGCATTGAAAATGTTTGGTGTCGGAGGTGCGATACGGCATGGAGGTTTTCGACAATAGAAGTAAGCAAAGTAGAGGCTTCTGTGCGATACTGACCGGAAGACAACACGTGAACATTTCTAGTTAACTCGCTTATTCCGGAGTGGAGTATCTGTATGGATCTACAGGTTTTGTTAGACACGGTTCCTTGTGGGCCATTTGTCACATTAACATGAAGCTGTTGGACGTTTTTCGCATTTTGGACATGCTCTTGTACAAAAGATTTTGCATCGTACACACGCTCTACTGTTGACTTTAAATCAATCTTTATATATTTTTTTCCCTTCTCATGAATTCCAAAGGCCCTATATAGTAAACCCAGACTTTTTAAAAACATCCTTGTTCCGAACAAATCCGACACGACAGCTATTCTTCCGCAGGCTGGATCCGTCACAAAGACAGAGTTTCCTTCTGTGCAAATTCAAAATGGTTGGCTAAAACGGGAACTAGTGTTAGTGCCATCCTTGTATCCCTTAGTTCCATTGCCAGCTATTGGTTTTAATGTGTTATTTTCCGTGTTATATACACTAACACTGTGATTCACCTCATCCCCAACAACAATAGATTCTCCCAACAATCCTAATCCATTTAAACCTTGCTTTGCAATAATGGTCTGTTGTGCGCCTGATTCCAAGTCGAATGCCACGATTCCACATTCGACCCCTTTTGTAGTACAGATTAATTTGGTGTTTGACTTGATGATTCCATTTACACACAGCACGTCATCCATTTGATGTAACAATATGGCATTCCCGTTAACACCAATGCCGTCAAAAGATAGATTAATTTGGAATAGGCATTTGGTAATGTCATCAAAGCAAAAGAGAAAATCCGACTCACCACAAATTGCTGTTGGAACAATGTTTCTACTTAATAAAATGTGGTTAATCTTTGGGTGTTTCTTTACAATCTGCTTCAAGTGGTTATCCAACCGTGCGCGTAAAATTGGTATAGTACCAATCTTTGACAGATGTCGAATCTCCAAATTGTCTTCCAATTCCCTTTTCGACCGTATCTTTGAAACTTGCAGCTTAACTTTATGTTGTATATCATAGTATAAAATTTTTCCTGGTCTGTTTCCACATATGTATACAACTCCATTTAAGTAGCATATATCACCTGTTAAGGGTCCGTCAAGTATTTGCAACACCTTAACATCTGCTGGGTAATGAAGCCGTATTTCCAACAGCCTACCACATGATGTTTCCTCATCCAATATGTCTATCGCCAGCAAAAAGCCGGAAGGACCGGTGCAAATTCCTACTGGGTGTGCATACGTGTTGGAAAGATTACTCTTCCAGTACTTATATGTTTCGGGAACAACTGTGTGAATCACATACTCCACATTATTGAGAAGTTCATTTATTTGTGCTGCGGTTAACCTTAGTATTGGATCGACAGCCATGCGGTCTTTGTTACGAACACACTCTAGGGAAAGCAACTTACATAATTCAGCTTTCAGATGCGCATCACCATGATCACGTAAAGTTCTCATAAAGACCAGGTTTGTTCTACAGTTTTCAACAATTATGAACCAGTTTGCCCAGCTACACTTAAGACTTTTCCCTACATGAACGCAATCAGGTATCATAACTGCCTGGTTTAATGATGGATTTTGTAGTTTGACCTCATCAAAAGACTCCATGACTTTTTTATTGTGCTCTTCGCAGTCGGTTACTAGCGAAAACACGGCTACCTTTACACATTTAATGCCTTTATCGGTACATTTACTGCATGGTCGTAGTGCGGGATAGTAACTTACATGCCTAGCCTCATGCATTGCTCACACAATTCTTGTGTATCCCAACAAGATTGACAATGACTAATGCAAACATCTTGCACAATATTCTTATTCACAATGGAAATGTTGGTCTTAATGCAATCAACAAGACAAGACGCACAAATTTGAACCGATAAAGCAGTTTCAATGAACATGTCTTTCATTTGTTCTCCGCTAAAAGACTTTGGTAAATAATGTACACCAATTGGCATACTGGCGCCGTTGTCTAATGATGTTAAAAAGGAAACATCTGCTTCAGTTACCATTTGGGACTTCAAATGTAGATTGTTGGCAATCGGGTTTGCTTTAATATAATCTGCGTTCAGAGAATCTGTCAGACCAACGACACAGTGGTGCGTGTTGTCATATTCGAGCCCAGGCTTTAACGCTGTACCGTCAGCAGCCAAACAACAAGGAATTATATGTACAGTATCTGATGAAAACAAAGGTGACACCAGAGCCTTTTCTAATAGTGCATTTTGGTAAAATGCATTCATTAGAGATGAATACACACCACTTTGTGTTGAAAACCCAGCCTGACATTTACGAAGTGCATGCGTTGAGGGTCCACAGAGGTTAAAATCTGAGAGAGTGTTAACATGTTTGATACCTCCTCTGCCTGAACCGAGAAATCCTGGCCCTCTAACGAAGTTGAAGCTTTTTTGACCACCAAGATATTTAACCGTGTTAAAAAATTCAATGACTTCTGAGTCCCACTGAAAAGATTCACTACCATTTTTCATAGCAAACTTGAAAACGTCGGTCAAATATTTGTACATAAATGATTCTTCTGTTAGCTTTCCTTCGGTGATACAGTCTTGAAGCTTCTTCGCAAGTGGATGTGCATCTTCAAATACGCTGCAAGATGAAAAACATGTAAAACGTTTCATCTGCGTTTAATTTCAAGACGAAATATAACAACAAATAACCGAATAATAATACCAGTGGTCATTTCAAAAAGAAACATAAACAACAAATTGTCTGTCTGTCGGGTGTTTTACGACCAATAAACAGTGTTTAAGGTATATGATGACGAGAACAAGGTGTAGTGCATTTAAACTGTGTGCTTTGGCTAAACTGGCCAGCACACTGAGCTGAGTTTTTAAGAGTGCAAGCACACTGAGCTGAGTTTTAAAGAGTGCAAGCACACTGGAGAGCTGCCCACAGTTGGACACGCACTCTGCGCAGACACATTATTCTGACTTCAATGCACTAACACTAACACTTGAGTGCAACGTGTTTAAGGGATAAGCAGTAAGAACCAAATTTTAAAATCTTTGGTTTGACTCGCCCGATGATCGAACCTGGGTCTCTTACTCCTAAAAGCAAGCACGCAACGGAAACAACAAATATAACAACTGTTTAAACCAACACCATTCACCACAAAGCAAGATTTTACAGCAATGATAAATAGTTGAAGTGTACGTTGTGAACGATGTTTTTTTTATAGTTTTTTTTATAATATTTGTATAATGTCCATGCATACCATAGCATTGCATCCAAATTGAATGAAAGATAATCATACTAAATGTAGTAATACAAATGCAAGTATCTCCAGATAAGCTTACTAGTATTAAATTTTATGAACTATTATAGCCCAAATAGAAAGAACAATACCATACGTGCCTTGAATGATTATATGTTGTTTTATTATCTATGTATAAAGCAGATAATGTTATTGTTAAATTTTGAAATGAATATGGAAAATTGTGCATTTCTAACCAATTAATTTCACATATGTTTGTCAGCCATACTTTTTTAATGCCGTCCCTTTCTTTTAATTACACTAAAATAGATATAACTTTTTATAAACATACTGTGGCATTAATAGGTCCTCATATTCTTCTTCTGAACATACAGACGAATCGTCGCAGCTACAACATGATCCATCCATTGATACATCAGAGATTACTTGACGTTCATCACTAGTTAATTCTTGAATTGGGTGTTCAAGCTGGTCATGCAGTGAATCGTGCACGTCCTCTTCTTTTCCGATGTCATATAGATTGCTATAAACATGCATATGGTACATTGAGAATATAGTAGAACCACAAACGAGACATATTCCACTTATGTCAAACACACTTTTATAAGAATCAGTTTTGCAGAATCATTTGTGATTTATCGTTGGCACGTTGATCTTATAAACTATTATCCAGTGTCAATTTTGTATATACATCCGAAGTCTCTATATTAAAGTATAATGAATTAAAAGCTCTAAACAAAATGACAGGATCTGTTCGGCAGCTCTACCGGCCCTCAGTAGCATGTTTTTTTCTGTAATATATGTCATACGACAATGCATATATGATCATATATAAGAAAACATTAGAACCGTCTTATTCATCTGCATGAATGTAATATAGTTTTGACCTCATGTTAAGTTTTCCGTTATTATAGCAGGCAAGAACTACCCTTAAGAAGAATCTTGTAAAGCAATTTTATTTCATGCTTTCTTATTTGTGGGTTCTATACTTTGTGCTGTTTAAGAAGTATAAAGATGTATATCAAGATTGATTTATTTCATAATGTTTAATGGTATTAATAACAATAACATATTATGTAATTTACAAAGTCTACAGAGTTCATTGTTGTAGTAGATAGTAATTTCACTAGGTCAAATAAAATGAATTATTTATGTTAACATCAACGTTCAGTAGTACAGTCAGATTTGAATATTGTTCTTACTTATTCACAATTTTATTATCATAGTTTGATGGGTCAACGATGGCTGCATATGGGTCTTCCTCCAACGTCTCTTCTTTTTCGTTTACGTTTAGTACGTCATTGGTGTCAAATGCATCTCCAACTATTGGCTTTGTAAAAAAGTCTGTTATTTTCTTGCTCTTTTCCGCGTCTTTCAAATATTGCTTTTGCTTTGTAACACATTTGTTATAGTGATCTAAAAAGAATCAACATATTTAAAAATTATTGAGATGTTTTAGTTTCAATCTTTGTCTTTGAGCATTTTTAAGATCTAAAATAAAATGACCCGATATGATTCGATATTGAAACTACATTACAGGATGTGTCTATCTGTTGCAAAACACGTCGTATATTTAAATGTTTCTTTTTATGTTTTGTTATTTGCATACCTCTTCAACAATAATAAAGTACAAAAGACTAAATCAAACTGCATATCATGACGTGTAGTCCAACAAGTTGTGTGTAAACAGAGCAAAATTATATGTCCTCCTGGTGGAGTATCAAGGTGTTTAATCATTTAATCATGGCCACAGTAGGATTTTGTTACTCATTCGTTGTTTTTTTGACGATTAGTATTGTAAGTTATATACTTGGTGACAAAAATATTCAGAAAGGTTCCAAGGGACTGATGTCTCATCTGACGTTTTTTATTTCTTGTATGACAATGAAAACTAGTACAGGCTGCATATTCCTACGCTTGCAACTGTGTTGTGTTAAACCACCATAGTTTGGCGAGAACAAAATGTTTGAAACCTTTGTCCTTAAATACTAATCAATATAACCATCAATCCAACTTTCTATGTCCAAATCAAAAAAAGTTAAAAAAAAACTACCTTGGGCTGTATTATAAGTATCTCCCCAAGGGACAGAATCGAAATTCTGAAAATGACTAAAGGCCACTAACACAAAGTTCTCACACAATATAACTACATGTATCAAACCCAAGTTGCAATGTATGTCATGCATAATTTCAAAAATAAAAAAAAAATGCCTGAGACTTATTTTTAGCATCTTCCCTGAGGGATGAATCAAAATTCTGAAACAACTGCCGCACAGTATAATTATGAATAATAGCAGAATGGAGGACGGCTACCAATCTGAAAATGTTTTTAAAAATTTAGTGGGTTGGAGTTAAATCTCATTTCAATCCACTTATTTGATTCTGAAAATAGCATATAAACATACTTTTCTTGAAAAAATCTATTTTGCCACCTGTACTTCTTGCTTCATTGACAACAAAAACGTGTGAACAGACTCCACATCTCATATGGATTTCATCTGTAGGAACCGATTCAGACAAATTTTTCAGTTCTGAAAAATAGAATTAATAAGTATATGGATTGCTGTAATTAGAAATTGCCTTGCCTGATACTTTGTTTCAACTAAAAATATTATGTTGTTTCGTGTCACTGAAAAGAAAAATTGTATGCGGATAATTTAGTTTCACAGCGCCCTCACTCTTAACCAACAACAACCAAGAGAGGTTGCAACACCTTCATGAGCATTTGATGAGCTTTCCTTTAAAAAGATACTAGTATATGTCCCGCCCCTACCGACCACAGGGTGTGACGAAAGTATATTGTACGAGAGTAAGATGAGATACAGCAACAGGTAAATGTGGGTTTTTTAATGGTTATTGAAAAGCTTTTTACATTTTAAAATCTATCTTTGATGTGTTATACTTTCTCAGCCATAATTGACCTTTCATCTCTACCAGATTTTCATATTTACCGGACTTAACATAGAAACAACACGACGGCTGCCGTTAACGGTGCAGGAAGAAATGCTTACCCTTCCGGAGCACATGATTTCACTTCAGGGTTTTAGCTAGTTCGTGTTGTTTATCATAATTTATTTTTTTGTATTTTTGTGTTAATTGTTGTTAAGGCCTTAAGTTATCGTTAAATTTATTAGTTTCTGTTTAATCCTTGGATTTGGTTGTAATCATCTCACCTTTACAAAAAGTCTCAAAGTCTTCTTTTTGTCTTTCAGTTCTTTCAATATTTTCGCCAAGTTTTATTTTCTTCACAAGAACGTTGTATTCTGCTTCCTCTTGTTTGGAACGACGTTTCCGGAATGGCTTGTTTGTCTTTAATTTCCTGTTTGTACTCACTGGCAATGCCTCGCTTCCCTCAACCAGAACTATTGTATTACCAGACCAATTAACAATTTTCTGAATGACATGGACTATAAAAAAATATTCAATATTAAGATCACAGTATTGTTGTTGACACACCATTAATTTGGATATGAAGAATTCATAGATTTCCAAAGGTCGTAAATATACAAACAGGCAGTTTTTAAGACATGTTTTAAATTTTTTTAAGAGGAACTCAAACTGAAACTAAAATGAGAAAATAATCTTATGAAAATTGAGTTCGGAGTGTGTGAATTAATATATGAAATGTAAAAGTAGGACACCGTGACCTACATTATGTATTGTCCCAGTTATAGTTACCAAATTAAAAAGTGTTGGGTATGTGTAGATACACCATTGGAGGGGCTACATTTCACGAGAAAGCTCTGCTTTCGAGTGAAATTTAGTTCATCCTCTAGTGTATCTACACATACCCAATCAAATTTTTAATTTGGTAAATGACTTGTGTCTAAGTTCATAAGACGTCACAATTAACTGATATCACGTGATGAAAAGTGCCTTTCCCGCTGCATTATCAGTTTGCGCGTTTCAGTCGTCTGAAATGGCTGCAAAAATGGAGATAAGTGACATTGACTTTTTGAATGTAATTCCCGAATGGGACAACATTATCACAAACATGCAAAGATGCTGAAAATGAAAATACTGCTTTCGAAAAGCTGGAGGATTTAACTCTGTCTCAGGCTTTGGACCAATATGAAGTGGATTTTGAAATGGATGACTTGCCAGATTTTGAACTTACGCAGGTTCCCCTTACGGCGGATAATATTATTGAAGAATTGGAAAAGGCTGTTACTGAGAACTGTAGCGAGAATTCACGCTATTCTTTTGTGGAAGATATTGATATTGATAAGTTAGTTAAGTCCACCGAAAGCAGAAATACACGTAAAAATACTCCTTGGAGTGTTGCCACATTGAACGACTGGAGAGTTGTGCGAATGAAAAGTAATTATTGTGCCATTCCAGAAATTTACAGTTTAGCCCCAATGATGTAAATCAATGGCTTAGCAAGTTTGTAATAGAGACCAGAAGAAAAGATGGTAAGCCGTATCCACCAAAGACATTATATCTTTTATGCGTTGGCATACTGAGATTTCACCGAGAGAATGGTGTGCATATGAACTTTTTGGACGAAAAAGACTGTATTTTATGATTTCAGACGTTCTTTGAGCGCACGCATGACCAAACTCACAAAACAGGCTAGAGGCACCACTACTAAACAGGCAGAGGCGATAAGCGAGGAAACAGAAAGCACTCTCTGGGAAAAGGGCTTGCTAGGGAGTACCAGTTCTAAAGCTATAATGAATACCATGTTTTTCTATAACAGTAAACTTTTTGGAGGTGTAGATGAGCATAGGAATCTGTCCGTGGATCAGTTCGAACTGGGAAAGGATCAGACGGGAAGCTTTATATTATTCAAGGGCAGAGCCAACAAAACGTACAAAGGTTAGTTTCATTTTTCTTAAATTATTTTGTATTTTCTTGCGTGTTTTAATTCGTTCATATGTGTAATTTTGTCATATGAGTGTCGATTTTCAGAAAATACGGGTGTCTTCGTTGAGGTCCGCGCTTCAACAGGTGCTTCATTTATGCAAATTCACTGTAAAGACGGCCGGTATATATATTCATATCATGCGTAGCGTGTATGCTTATTACATTTTACCCAATTCAAGTAATATAAAACTTTCATATTTCACTGTTATTTTGGATTTTAAACAAATAAAGTATCTTATCTTATCTATTTCATTAATAACTCAGTTTTGTTCAGTGTATGATTTAATTGTCACTCAATGTCATCACTTCATTTTTTTTCAGGTGGACTCAATCGGCGGAACTTGAGTGCCAAAAAAAACTTAAAACACTATCTACAAAATCCAGTACTATTTTAAAGATATACTAGAACACACCCGCGAAATCGCGTGCATTCAGAGCGTAGTAGTATGAGTAAAGTGTTGTTGGAAGAATTTTGTAAAATACAGAATGACTGGAGAATTTCAGCAAAAGTATCGTAAGTCATAGGTTATTGGGGACCGGAATTTTTTTTTTTACCCTCCACCTTTATTTCCACAGTTGTTAAAATTAAACATGAAGACAACACAGAAATTCAAAATCAAGAAATATCAAAAAGTGCCGCAGGAGGCGAGGCGTTGGAAGTTTGTTCACTGGATGTGTGTTCAATTTTAATAGTGGAAGTTAAATATATTTGTGATTATTTCAGTATTTGAGGATTTGGTGGTGTATTTCATTCAAAGGAATTATATATTCATTTTGGAATTTTTAGTAGAGAAATTATGCATAATGGAATTTATGCATTTGTAGTGAAATTACCAGTGTGCCATTCTCGAGGATTAGAGGATTTTATATTTGGCTTCTAGTTTCACATTTTATTAAAATAATACAGTTATTAAAATTCATTTTTGTATTTATTCTAAGAAAAAGAAAGGATATGGGGTATTTGCCAATGAGACAACTACCCAACACTATAGTTTTAGTAAAAATTTAGAGTTGAAAAATATTACAGGAAAGAAAATGTTACATTGTAGGTTGTGTCTAAAAGTGTGAGGTATCTCACATACCCCACATGACCATTTTCAATCTTCTGGTAAACCAATCAGAGGGTTGATATGGAACTGTGGTGTATGTGTAGATACCCTCACACTTTTTCAATGGAAAATTAAACAAACTAAGGTACAAAAATCATTGACCCCCATTCCCACATCCTCGCGATCATATTTACTAAATTTGAACTTTGTAGCTTTTGCGGTTAAAGATAATCTAGCTAGCTTCGATAGATGACATCAGAGACATATATGACATATATAATACAATATTAATTATTATATGTCATTGATGACGCCGACAACGATGGACAATATGACGACTATGTATCCCGAATTATCGTCAGGATAAACATATAATTTATATATTTAATGGACCTATATTATCTTTTTGAAATTGAAAACAATTTATTATTTGTTTATAGTCACCTAATTAGCCAACATATAGAAAACATAATGGTATCACTGTGGTAGAACAAATTAAACCCGTTTTAAAACTACGGCCGTCTTCACCTTTACTGTTACGTTAGAAAGTTTCTGTTGTAGGAATATCGTTTTAAACCATGTCACCGTAGAGTCACATTATATTCGGCATATGGGCTTCGCTCATTGTTGAAGGCCGTACGGTGACCTATAGCTGTTAAGTTTCTTTGTCGTTTTGTCTCTTGTGAAGAGTTGTCTCATTGGTAATTACACCACATCTTCTTTTTTATATATGCAGTTGTCCCATTGGGTCGATCCAACAGACTGTCATGTGCCTATTTGGGTGTCCCAGGAGCGGGTCCCAGGTTTGAAACCCTCCCTTTTTGTTTGACAACATTGTGTCCCCTCTCCGTAATAAATCTTTCCTTCGGCACTGCTTATTAGTGATCACGAACAATAATTATTTTGTCTGTCAGGTTTATAATTTATAACATGCTTTTCAATGCCAAATGAAATGTAAATCCTCAATAGATGATCATAGATTTTTTTTTTTTATAATATCTATTTAAATGTCTTAAATTATTCATGTTATAGCTTTAATGTATTTCGGAACACAGTAAAATTAAGTAAGACTTCTGTATATATATACGTATGCCTCTTTAAAACTCAACCTTTTTCTTGTATTTACCCTGCAGTTATTCTAACACTAAATACTATTTGTTAGCATACTGTCATAGAGGAGATATGGAATCAGTCAGGAGAATGTGAAAATGTGCACACGTAATTTTCGGCGCTTGGTAATTATAATGCAGTGCCGGCCCTGGTTTAATTAGAGAGGACTAATGCAAGATATGTTCGGTCGGGCAATAATGATCCATACAGTAATTAAATGAACTTGAGAGATTAGCGTTGTCAATGTTACAATTGGAGGTTTATTTGTCACTAACACAAAAGGTGGGAAAAAGGGGGGGGGGGGTGCAAATGCAATTGATCGAGTATCTCAAAGTGCTTACCATTTATTTCACTCGGAGAACCTACTAAAAGTGGTCTCTCCAAATCCCACTGACTTTGGGTTTGTATAATATAGTTTGTATTTGTTTTGGTGTCGAGTCTGTATAATTTTAGTTCAAAAGAACCCACACCTATGGAGGCTGCGTGTTCTTTGATGCCAGCAAAGTCTATCAAATGTTGTTTAAATCCATTTAAAGTGGTGTGCTTCTTGAAGCATATTTGTATTCTAGTGCGGAATCTCTCCTTCACAGTTTGTTCATTTGAATAAAAGCTTAACACACATGGAACAACAGAATTTTCATCAAATTCGTCTGCTATGACCTCTGACATTTTAAAGATAGACGATAACCAGAGTAGAAGTATGAACCGAAAAGATCCGAAATCCGAGTAGAAGTATCGGAAACCAGTTCACATTGACTGAATCCTATAGTCTGTTATCACGAAACCAATCGGAACAACTCGGCCTTTCTGGTTGCACGAAGAAATAACTATTGTACTGCGTAGCGAGAATGGCCGAGTAGTTACGATTGATCACGAAACCAAAAAAGGTTTACCAAGTTTGTTTTTACTTTTATATTTTTACAATGATAATTTTGATAATTTTCTTTAAATTTTAAGAAGGGAAAATTCTGTAAACACTTAATTCTTATCGTTTTCTTTTATTAATTATTCAATATTCATTATATTTTTAGACCACGCATTTCTCTAATCTTTATTTTTTTGGCCCGTTATTCTCTAATCTTCATTTTTTAAGGGCATTATTCTCTAATCTTTTAACCCCATCCAAACCCTCATAGTTAAGACCTGGAACTGTGATTGGTTGTATTTGACTGATGTTGATTTTTAATATTTTGTACATTTTTTTATGTGTTTCTGTATATTTGATATAACGTTTGTATTTCTTTTATTTTATTTTTTTTACAAGCTGGAGTATTTTAGTAACTTATTTTTAAATACAAAGTTCAGCAAATTTTAGAAATATTTAGTTAAGATAACAAGTTTTCAAATTTTTGCTTATTCATTAATAATTCTTTTAAGTCATTTTTTACCAAGTTGCTGGAGTCTTAACTTTTTATAGTTGATTTGATGTACAAAATGATGTATGCGTTATACATATTTCGGTACATTTTTAACTTTGTAATTTCGTGTATGTAAGAACTTGTGTACTTTTGTTTTAAGATGTAAAGCGCTAAGAGTAATTGAGTTTTTTTTTAATAAATGCGCTATAAAAATGCCTTGTTATAATAATAATAATAAAAACAATTAAAGACAAGAATACACAAATTTACCATAGCACAATGACGGGATGTATGAGTACAGAGCCACGTCATATTCATATATGTAACAAAGAAACATAAAAAGACATGGTTTGTTTGAGAGTTCGTCGTTGATAAAGGTTTTTGTTGAAGCCTATGTGAAACATTAGTATCGACTTTTTTTCAACTACCTGCACAATTAAGGAACAAATATCAAGCAAAGAGATATATACTAGGGATGTCAAAAGATCTGAAATTTAATACTCGGATACTCGGTCATGATACTCGAGTACTCGGATGAATCTTAAACGTCTATTGAAAAAGCTGCGATTTTAGGATGCAGTGTTTTTGTTATTACCTTTTGTAACGAAAGACAAAGGTACTACACACATATCTGGATCCTCTGTTTTTTGTGTCAATTACCGACCGCCGTTTCTACAAATAACCTATCATAAACAATTATTGTTTTATACGTGTTCATGAACCAAATTCCAATAAAATCATAAAATATTTGCATATAAAGTCCGACAAAGTAGACAATATATGTAGCATCTGTTCTTGAGGAGTTCGTATTTTTTTATAATACGACTTGCCAATTATTTTGTCAACAACAATATTGAACTTCAAATTACTTGTGCTTTTTCGTGTTGATCAGTCTAACTTTTTTTGTGGTTTTTTTTTTTGCACTATCGTTAACTTTGTCTAATTTTTTTAATTTTTTTTTTTGCCAAGACGTTGTCAGTTTTTTTTTTCGACTTTTGGGTTTGAATGCCGCTCTCGTATTTTCGCCTATCTTTAAATTGTAAATTAAAAAATCAGAGTTAAGTTTCAAATACAGAGTTATTAAATCAATTTAAATGTTTATCTCATTCCAATCACGTTTACATAGAAGTCTTGATTAACAAACAAAGGTAAGTTTTTTCGGCTTGAGATGATTTAATTATGAATCCATGAAAGTGTTGATCCGTGTACAAACACCGTTATAATTGCCTCTAAACAGTTGCGTAGGGTTCATCGAAGGTCACTTTGATTTTGTTCTTGTTTAGAAATATGATCTTGTCTACAACTTCAGATGAAATACTGTTAGACTTTCTATTTTTTTTACAAGTAGTCCACATGAAAACTTTCCCTCGGAAGGACAGGGGATTGCTGGTACTACTATAACAAATAGTGACCTCAGGATAAACATATGTATGTTCTTAATTGATTTTATTTGGTACTACGAAGGGGATATTTCAACGGGACTAAGTGAGTGGAAATGTGAAGAGAAATATCTCAAGATGTATAACAGGCAAACTAGTATCCGAGTACTAAAACTGTACTCGAGTACTCGGCCTTCCGAGCGAGTAGAGTACTCGAGTACTCGTTGTCATCCCTAATATATACAATTTTTAAAAAAAACATTGATAACAGTTATATCAGAATATGGCCGATACAGGCCGTTCTGTATGTTGAGTAGTTTTTAGAAATGTGTATATTCTCTTAAACTACTAGGCCAGAAGTATGAGAATGAAGAGTTTTATCCTTCTATTAAACTTGTCATGGTGTCGGTTTTCTCATGGTTAAGTTTCAGTGGCCAATTTGCAGACAATTTATGGATGTTTTGCCAGATCACTATTCAAATTGTTTTCTGATTCTGACAAAATGTTCTTTTTTATGCCATTAGCTTCTAGTTTTTTCAACAACCCCTTATGCTGAAGTCTGCCAAATGTCTTATTAATGTCACCAAACATTACTATGATTTCTTTCTCGTCATTTAATGCCTTCCCAAACTCATTTTTTCTATCAAGCATTTGATTAATGGTCGATTCCCCTTATATGGATCCTGATTCGTTGGTTGTAATGATCTGGTTAGCAAGTAAGTAATAATAAATATGCTTAAAAAACACTCACAAGCATGGCTTTGCCATTAACGATTATCAATGAGATCGGTCTGCAGATTTTATAGTCACTTGGGGAGTCTTTCTTAAACACGGGGGTTATATTAGCACATTGCCAGTCTGACGGGAATTTGCTTATTGGTACAAACAGCTCAAATAACCTGCACAGTTGATATTTCAAAATTCCAGATGCTTCCTTGAGAAATCGTTGACTTACACAATCTAATCCCGATGATTTTGATACCACCTCCAAAATCTTCAAAATATCTGCTTCCGCGTTCTCTGATATTTCAATGTTACCAAGTCCTTTGTTCGTGTGTCAGGTATTTTAGTATAAAAGAGGGGGCGAAAGATACCAGAGGGACATTCAAAATCAAATAGTAAACTGACAAAGACAGGGGTAAAAAGAATAAAACAAACAGACAAACAATAGTACACAAGACACAACATGTATATAGAAAACTAAAGACTAAGCAACACGAACACCACCAAAAACTGGGCGTGATCTAGAAGGGACTCTAGAAGGGACCAGGATTGTAGTTACGACCTAATGAACGTATCCGATAGCATCTATGAAACGGATCTTTTGTAACCGTCAACCAACTAGTGATGGCGTCTGTAAAATTTACGTAGGGATTATTTCAAATTGACCATTTGGAACTCTTGGTTAAATAGCTTCCTTGTGAAAAACCATCATCTATCAAAGAATTACTGTAAACCAAATTATTTTCGCGGATGCTTAATTTTGCGTTTTACCCTTTCTTGACCACTTCGCGGCTATTTAATTCGCGATTAACTTGACGAAGTTCACGGTGGGTATGGTTGTCCTGCGAGAGAACGTTCTGTGCTGGTGATTCGGTCCTGACGGGTGCTGGTGATCAATGAAAAAATGTAAACAAAGACGAAAATGATGATTTTTGACGTTTTCACTCATAAAAAATTGAAGAAACACGTTGAGATTTTTCAATTTTGTTTCTTATGGGTTCATATGTAAACCATTAAAAAATTGACCCTCTAAACTGTTTCAGTAACCGTAACGCAAAAATGCTGATTTTCAGAAAATCTAGAACTGAAAAAATAATACAAAAATGCTCATAGAGTCCGCTTTCTATACCGCAATCCACACGACAAAACTTTGTGAAAAAACATTGCAATTTATTAAAATTTAGTATTTTCTCAATTTATTCATGTCCTGATACTGTGCTGGTGGGTCCTGTCATTGTGCTGGTGGGTCCTGATACGGTGCTGGTGATTTTGGATAAGAAGTTGGTCATATTTTAAACAAATGTTACAAAATCAATAAAATTGGGCAGATAATTGTTGTCAATAGGATCTATGACTCCTATATTAGCTCTTGTGCATCCATTTGGCTGTTTATATATGTGTTTTCAAATGATCGTAACTTGTATTACATAATTACATAAAAGGGCAACATCTTTCGTTCAATATCAGATAACAATATATAGTATCCAAAATAAGAATAGTTTTAGTAAGATATTAAATGCCCCTTACATTGATGCTTCAACAATGATCAAAACCAATGCCGCATAGACATGTTTGTTAGCGCTCCGCATAACCCTCCCCACGTCCACCCAACCAACCCTCCTCATGTCCTCCTTCATTGTTACAGTGATGTATCAACACAACAATTCATCACATAAAATAATAACACAAAGACACACATTATTGAACAACAAATGCTCGCAGGTACTGAAAGCTAGTTCAAAGCCGCATTTTCAACCAATAGATAAACCATGTTCTCATATACAAAAATTCCAATCGTGTCGATTAAAAAAGTCTCAAAACTTAAGTTCACATTTTAATGTTTGATGAAGCAGAACTTTAAAAGTGTGTAGTGAATCTTGTGCTCACAACAGTTATTGTCATAATTATGTTTACATAAGACTTATAAAGGAATTAAGAAGGTACCAAGAAATATTTTACAGTTCAATTTAATGATCATGAATGGAAGGAAATGGTAGGGAAGTTTACATAGGACAAAAAGAAATTGATAGTATTTTTTGGCGAAAGACTTAAACGCTTCTTTGCATTATATAGTACAGCTCTTCTATAAAAGCATGCAAAAAAAACTTTGATTGACTTGCTTGCTATGTTTGCTTGGATGTTTTCAAACAATAGGTAGGCGGAGTTTCAATACATACTGGGATTTGATTGGACAAATACAAACTGACAGAAATTGAAGTTAATGTTTATTGTCCAAACAAATTACAGTATATAGTAAACAGACTACTTACCTGTCGTTTACAAACATCCAAACAATCATAGCAAGCAATTGGATCAATGGTTTGCTTTGCATATATTTATAGAAGAGCTATAAATTCAAAAAAAAAACATTTTTGTTGTCGTAGATGGTTAAATCCTCAACAAAATCTCAAAAACTTTGTTGGAACGAATAAAGGTTTTAAATCAAATTTTCGTGGACTTTTTAGCTTCCACTCTGACGAGGCATGGTAGCTGTTCGTATGCTGTTGCACATGACGCACGGAAACTTTCACATTTCCATCTTCTTTTCTGAAATATTTTTCCCAGCTCATACTTGACAGGATTGTTATCCTAGTAAAAGGTGTAACCAATGAATTGAACACAATTTAAACATTCCACAATACTATATAATTCATTTTATGTGTCAATTTGTTCGAAAAGAAGAGAGTTTTTTTAATGTCATGATTATCTGTCGCTTTCTAGATCTATGCTTAGCATTTATTTCAGATGACATGGACTCCTCACCCTGATGACCCTGCTGTCTTTCATAACTTTATCCGTATACATATATTATAGATAAACAAAAGGCTGCAACTGGTATTTTTGTATTTAAAATGATTCGTTGTAACGAGAATATTTGTGGTGAATGGAAACTGTGAGGGTCAAAATCTTAAAGTGCTTATAAATGTTGCTGGACCCAGTTTCGTTATCTGATCTGAATTTTCTGAAATGTGCAAGGATAGATAGACATTGGCCTTTTGGTTTTTTTTACTCGGTAAGTTTTGCCCTAATTGCATGAACTTTTGCAATATTAAAGCCGATTTCAATGAGTGTGTAGACAAAGGTAATATCTTTGGTTATCTTGCTTGCTGAACAGAAAAGTCATTGTTAGGTTATGTAAACTACCCTACTTTAAGAGTAGACTAGTCCGACAAATGACACATCTTTCTGTCTGTAGGACCAGGCTACTTCGAAAGGAGGGTAGTATACCTTACCTAACAATGACTTCACGGTTTAGCTAACAAGCAAGCTAACCAAAGATATTACTTTTGTCTGCATACTCAATGGAATCGGCTGTAACTTAAAACTCGAATACATTTTAACAGACAGTGGTCATGTTTGTTGATGAATATTGTTTTTCCTAGATTCACTTTTGAAAAATCATTTGGTAACATTTGGTCAAGTAATTTCAGAAAATATCTCTTTGTAATGGCGGACGCCAAGACAATACATGAACCTCACACGACCCCTCGACACAGGTGATTCGGGTTGATAACCAGTTGAAATTAAGCCAGTTTTTTGTGTGTGTAGATTTGTATTGTTTTAAACTGTTATGACCTTTTAAAGTTAAATGTAGGTGTTTAATCTAAGAATTTCTTTTTAAAACTTATATACTTGTTTTATACTCAATTGGTAGTATGAAGCTACGAGATATTTTATTTTTTTAAATTGAAGGCACAATTAACAAAGCAAACGGTAGTTTCAAATACTTTTAAATAGATCTTTAAGGATAATGTACCCTTGTGTTGATCCCATGCTAAACATAACAAAAATCTCTGTACAAAGGTTATCTCGTCTTCATTCTCTGACATATTCTAGTTTGCCCTTTCATAAAATAGTGCTTTTTTTAGTGTTCTATCGAACTTTCGAAAAAAATACCAGATAACCGTTCAGACAAAAACAATTATGTTGAAAAAATCTTACAGATACAGCAAGTGATTCTTAATAGCTATAAGATACATTTTTCTTTTAAAATACAACTTTTAAATCTTACGAGAAACTATTCCAAGCTTAAAACTTTCACTGTAACCTCGCTCTAACTTATCCATCATCCCCCCCCCCCCCAAAAAAAATCCAAACAAAAAGAAAGTCCTTTGTTCTATATTTTTGCTCTCCATTTTTATGCAAAACCTTTTACATTTTTTTTATGGGTTATTGTTGAAGGTCGTACTATGACGTATGGTTGTTAACACATACTTCCTTTGGTTTCTTATGGAAATTTGTCCATTGACAACAAAAATACCACATCATCTACTTTATATAAGTATTGTATAAATTACAACGTATTTTGGTGATCTTGCAAAATGTTCGTAATCCCGAAAATCGTAAATATATTTTCTTATCTTAAAAGTGGGCAAGAAGGGTTCCATTAACAGGCCAATAAATAAGATTACAGTTAATTTAAAAAAAAATAAAAAAGTAGGGGTATTTTTTCTCTCATAATAACAGTAAACAGATTCACAACAATGTCAATTTCAAGAAAGCAGATAACAGTTAATTAGTCAATAACAGTACAGCATCAATGATCTTGAATATATGTCACTTTTAACTAAAATATAAAGGCACAGAACCAGGACATAGGAGCACAGAACCAGGACCGTTTTTCTTATCACCAGCACAGCGTCAGGACAATTCCGTTTAACGAACTTGCACGACTTTTGCACTATAATATTGTTGTAATATCCTTTGCATGGTACTTATGACGCATCAGAGAAAAATTAAGCAACAAAACAGTCGTTTTATTGCCGTTCTGATACAATGTAAACAAACCCACCAGCACAGAATCAGGACCCACCAGCACCTGACAGGACCAAATCACCAGCACAGAACGTTCTCTCGCAGGACAACCATACCCACCGTGAAGTTTAAGAAGGAAAGATACAAGTTCTACATATTCGCAACGATTTATATTCGCGTTATTTTCTACTCGCGAAAGTCGCGAAAATTAATCGCTCGTGTAAATAAGTTGCTTTACAGTAATTACAGGAAATATAAGCCCGGGAATATCGTTTCATTTGAGAGATATATACTCATCAAGAGTCATCAAGATTAGATTGACTACAAAAGTGATAATTAGATAGTATTTGTTTTGTCTTCATTTATCAAATAATCGTCTAGCTATGAACAGTGGATATTGCACCAGTCACAAGAGTCACATTTCATGAAAAATTTAATAAAATTTTGATATTTACCACCAGGAAATTCAGATATAGTTTTGGTTGACAGTTTGAAAAAAAGAAGTTGTTTAGTTTAAACTAGTGTATTATATTGTTTCATAATTAATCCAAATTTTGTCTACTCTGGAGCAGAAGTAGTTTCTGTTATTGCCTGTTTTTGATACGATTTTATAACCGAATCTCTTTTTTTTATCAGCATTAAGTCAATCGTTATTTGTCTTTTCTGACATTAAAAATTCGGTTTGTCAACATGTAATAGATGGTGTGATACATGAGTCATATGTTTTATTGAGCTTCAAAACTTGATGTAATTTGCATGATTGAGTAAGTAAACCTGTTGCTTGTAAATAATGTCGTATTTGATTCCAAATCATGAAGGACATCAATTTATATTGTTAAACAGTTGAAAGTAGAGTACATTAAGTAAAATTTACACGGTATTTTTAATGGTTTGTGATTTATGACTATAGAACAACTGTTACTGTTGGCTTTATTGTTTTCTTGCTTGTGTATGGCTTGCTTTGAATTATGCCAGATGCAATCAATGATTTTTTATCAACGTGAGTTGTTTTTTAAGTCCTCTACTTTGCATGATTATCCGTACTGTGTTGATGACCACGACACATTTAATCCGCCATAGTTATCACCAAAACACACAAATTTTTTTTCTTCAACCGTTTAGTTATTACATGTTATTCGGAATTCAGTCCTTCAGTACCCCTTAACGATACGGGTTGTTGGATATTTACGTTATAATATTTCATTAATTTTGGTTGACCATATAATCTGGAGCATTAACAGAAGGCATTCTGTACATCTAGTGTCCATCCACGTGATCGAGATGACTCTTCCAAGCCATCGGATGTAGGTTTCAGCTACATCTAAGTTTAAACACACAAAGCATTTCATACGTAGCATTTGACATGTTTGACTGATGGCAATTCTCTATTGAATAATTGAGAATCATTAAAAAAAATGTCTTCCCTAATAATACAGTATATAAATGGAAAGCATTAAAATCAAAAGATTAAAAATAGAAATGATAGTTGGAAAAATCTGCTGTTTAACGTGATTTGTGATATAAGAAGAAGACAGGTTATTTCTTTTTTTTTAATTACAGATTAGAAAGAAATATGGGCACACCAAGCATAGACTGTTCTCTTCAGATTTACCAGTATGTATATACTATAATTGGATCAGAGGAAGTTGTGAAAACAAGGAGACAGATATTTTGGGCATTAGATAATATTTCCCAATATCCTGATAGTACAGTTATAAGTAGTGGTAGTAAAGCAGAAGGTTTAGACCTCGAGGGCAGTGATTATGACCAAATGTTCGTTTCGAAATATGTTCGTATTTACGAGAATATACATGCAGTTTCATCTTCCACAAACCAATTAACTGTAATCATGGACATGAGTGACACCACACTAGGTTTTACAAAACTTAAGTTGTACAACATATCACACAGATGCATTCCTCATATTAGCCTATGGGCGAGATTATTGAAGGAGAACAATTTATGTCGAGTAGACTTTTTCGGGAGTATTGTTTGCCAGACCATATGATAGTTCATGGACCTTGTCGATCGACCCCAGATGAAACATATGATTCTGCACATTGCTTCAGATGTACAGAATGGATACAACCTGCTTGCCATTGGATTGTCAGATCCAGATTGCCTTGGCCCGATCCCACATTAGTTACGGCTATTGTTCAGAACGGGGTTTTATTTGTTCCTATTGGATGTAAAGGGTCATTGAATGAAGATTTGGAATGGCGAATATCATTTTCCATTGCAGAAAAGCAATTAATTTTTTCCTTTTCCCATACCCAGTTATTGTGCTACGCATTAATGAAAATCATTTTGAAGGACATTATAAAGAAAAAACATGGTGATCTTATTTGCTCGTACTTTATTAAAACTATAATGTTCTGGTTATGTGAAGAATCAAAACCTTCACAATGGCATCCTCAGAATATGATTCCCTGTTTCAAGAGCTGCCTGTGGCGATTGATATACTGTGTAGAATATAAAATCTGTCTTCACTACTTTATTCCAGGAAATAACTTTTTCGAAGGTCGTTTTACTGATAGTCAACATAAATCTTTACTTGATACGTTGAATGAGATATACAATTCATTATTGACAAACGTTTTCTATACGGATACTTTTCGAAAGTTTAAGTCAGAACAAGGAGCTTCCCTTATACCTTGTCTTGCAGCCTCTGAATTGTCTTGCTTAACATACCCCAAAATTTTAATGATTCCTTTGAATTATAACAACATAAAACAAATAGTCACTAGTTTATTTAATATAAACGATGCAGAAATGTCTTCATACATGATGTCATTGATTTCCAACAACAGTCTACTATTATCAAGCCTTAACTATGAAGGAGGAAACAAATCGTTATACAAACAATACCAGACAAGTTTACATTGTTACAAAGTGGGAATGTACAACGATGTTACATCTGCTTGGTCATTATTGGCATCGTTATTTTATAAATACAAGAGATTCCAGGAATGTATAGAAATCTTAAACTATACTTTATCAAAATGTGCCCCGTACAAAATTATGTTAAGTTTTGACAATAGTTTGTTGGAACAGACATATTTCCAAAAAGTCAAAGACGCACTCGGGTTTACATTAGCTTGCAAACATTTAATCATTAATAGCGTATCGTTTTCAGAACCATATTATTTATTGCCAGAAGAATTAACCCCTTTAATTCCACATGATGTTTATGATAACACATGTTCAATTCCTCCGGTTGTTTATTTGAATATATTATCGTTTTTGTGTTTACATCATCTGGAGGATCAACGAGGCAAACTAATTGTGCTACGGGAATTAGAACTTACAATTAGAGAAAAGTATTTTATCTTCCCGATCGAGACGAATTTTCAAATCGCAAACAAATGTCTCGAAATTGCCAAAAGTATGATGTAATTCTTAAATCGATACATAGCTGTATGCATATGTTAGATTATCATTTGGTGTATACCAATTAAAAGGTCCAATTTTGTGTTCTACGCGTCAACCAAATCCCCGATTGCAAGTAAATAAGGCAGATGAATTACAATAGCAAAATTACTTGTGCCGTTTGCTCAACATACTGGGCAGTGGATGTATATATTGATGTGATATACATTTCAACAATCAATGTGTCTTCAGCATGATCAGTGATGCTCATATGTATCATAAACAGTACTTCTACTAGGTTGTACAATGACTGTAAGGTGTACTACTCAATGAAGGTTAAAATAACAGTAGTATGTATTGCATGTAAAACACTATAATACTAAGCAAAAATATAAAAACTAATTGTAATGATATATGGTTGGGTTTTTTTTTCATTAGTAGACATATGTTAAAATATAAAATAATTAAAACGAGGAAAACAAACGAGATGAATTGTGTATAAAACAACAAACCAAAACCAAAAGCATCTTCGATAAAAAAAAATATATATATATATTTATTTATGTTTATTTACGATTGTATTTTCACATTGCTGATAAATATTTCTTAATTGTATAGGACATTGAATGATTATCTGGCTTATTCAGAAAAGGCTGAGGCGAGACTTAAACCGTTAATGGTAACATTGCCGGAGATATTTACTTGTATAACCCATATAGACAAAAAAGAACAGTTCAATATTGATGCGATAAATTTTCGCTGTTGATCTATTCTGTCCAGAAGTCAGTACTGAAAAGGAAGTAACTTTAAATAAATTGTTCTTGGTCAAACTCAAACACATGTAAAACAATCCAAAATGTAAGATCACGAATGGTTAATCTTAACAAGGTACATGATGATAATCCCCTTTTTGATTATTACGTTGTTAACATTCTTAAGAGGGTCTTTATCAAATGTACAAGATATAAGGGCTGAAGCCCTACTAGCCTGTTTTCAAATTCTTTGTTACATTTAAAAGAATACATTTGATATGAAAAATAAAGATCCGAGATATACATCAATAAGATAGATACCACCAGAATGAAACAACCCATGAAAATCTAAAGGTCACCATGTAACACTTTTATAATACATGAAGTGTCGTTTACAAAATTTTCGGTCGATCTCCAATGCTCATTAACTTCGTATTTTCTTCGACCTTTTTTTCTTATTATTCATGCGTCACTGGGTGTGTTTTTTGAAAAAAGAAACGGGTTGCCGGAGTGCGAAAATTTTTAAAGAATACATTTTTAAAAAAAAACATTATGTCACCTCGCATATCAGATGTTAACAAATAACTTAAGTTTTTTTATTATTTTTTCAAAGCATCGGAGATCTTAAGAGATCATTAGCGTTCTTATTCATGACAAAAAATGCAATTCTTTTGGATAAAGCCAGTCTATTCCAACGTGTTACATACTCCAAACCCCATCATCGAATTTAGTGCGATGATTGACTTTCATTGTGGACAACCATTCATATTATACGCTAGCCTTTGATCATTAACACTTAGTCCAGTACATTGGTTTGCAGGTGTTTTAAGCTTTGAACCGTCTAGATTGCGGAGCAAAAAAAGGTTAAAAACAAAAAACATCGCTTCTCATTACGGTTCGGAGGTTTGTTTTTTTTTAATTTTTCAACACAAGAAGATATATTGATCCATAACAAAACTATTTGTTTTACGAAAAAAGAAACGTTTAACAATATTACCCTTTCAAACGCAGACCCTATTTGACTTGTTGTAACACACCATGCAGACAAAACCAAACTACACATGTGTACACTTTTAACAAAATTTAATGACAAAAGGGATGATTTCAGCTTTCCAATTGTGAATTTTCCATTTCTAAGTAGCAACATTCCAGCAGCACCTGCATACGGGATATATATCTCCCAATTGATACGATATTCCCGTGTCTGCATTTCCTATCATGATTTTCTTGATAGAGGGTTGCTACTAACAAGGAAGCTATTAAACCAAGAGTTCCAATTGGTGAAGTTGAAATCATCCCTTCGTAATAGTACGGACGCCATCACGAGTTGGTTGACCGTTATGAATTAACCGTTTCAGAAATTATATCGGATATGTTCCTTACGTCCTTACTACAATCCCCTTCCCTTTCATGAATGTGGCCTACCGAAATAGACCTTTTACCGGATTTGTTTTAACATAAGCAACACGACGGGTGCCACATGTATAGCAGGATCTGCTTACCCTTCCGGAGCACCTGAGATCACCCCTAGTTTTTAAATGGGGTTCGTGTTGCTTATTCTTTAGTTTTCTATGGTGTGTGTACTATTGTTTGTCTGTTTGTATTTTTTCATTTTTAGTCTTGGCGTTGTCGGTTTATTTTCGATTGATGAGTTTGACTGTCTCTTTGGTATCTTTCGTCCCTCTTTTATTTATATAAGATTGGCAAAATAGATACCAAAATCACAAGTGCAAGCGTAACAATAATAAATTATAACTCATCATGGATTGCTTAAATATCGGTTTCAGAAAACAAGTTCAAATTAGAATACCCGCTATAACACAATCATGTCGTTTTACACTCTTACATCAGTTAGTGTACATCAGAAGAGATTTCATACAGAAACAAAATACATGTATTTGGAAATACTGTCTTCTTCAAATTCCACAAAATCAGAATAAAAGAATGTACCAAATTTTAACGCATAAATATAAAAGAAATATTTCTATTTTCCTGTAAACCACAATTTCACAAATCAGTATTCAAAATTTTATGAGCTTTATTTTTTGCATTCATAAAACGAAAGATTAGCAATTCGCTTTTGAGAACTGATGTTCTTGTGTGTGATATACTGTCTATGTCTGATTTTTTAATTGATAATCAAATTCATTTCAATTCAATTCAAAGTTTTATTTATAGAAGATATCAATCAAAAGTCCTAAACACAAGCTATAGTGAGATTTAACAATCGAAAGAAAAGTACTGGATATAAATGCATCAAAAGACATGAAATATAAATAGGCATTGCATGGTAGTATACTGAATACTAGTAGTATATATAAATATTAGTGTTGTCAACGGTAAACCGGTTAACCGGTTAATCGGTCGAACGACCGAATACCGAATACCAAAAACGCTAACCGGTTAACCGGACTTTTTTTCAATTTTGATAGATTTTATATAAATTTGTATTGAAATTATTAAAAGGTTAGGTTTTACTTAAAAAATGTCGTCGTGGTAATTAATTTGACTGTAAATTGATTGCTATTGTTAATCCCATCAACATAAAATTAATTAAAATTTGTCTCTCAGCTCGGGAGAATTGTCTCATTGGCAATCATACCACATCTTCTTTTTTTATAATTAATCACTCAAAATGAAACACTCCATATCATTTTCGGAGACAGGAAGTGAAAAGGAAAGAATAATCATTTTCAAACATATTCAATTTCACGACATCAAGTAGTTTTTTTTATTTTATTTTTCAATCTGAAGTTGGTACAAACGCTATAGTTGATACGGTGTAGTTGCTTATTAAAAGTCAAACTTCGTAAGAATCCTCACAGACAAGCCTGAAAATGCCAGAGGTAAAACCTCAATTCTTAAAGCATTAATTTATGACTTGGTTAACAGGTTGTCAAATTGACACTCATACCACATCTTATATCCATGTGTAGGGTACTATTGATAAGGCTTGGAAGCACCAACTCAGACTACCGGTTAACCGGTTAATCGGTCGAACGATTATCCGAGTAACTGTTTAGGCAAAAGTGTACGATTTGACAACACTAATAAATATAAAAGCATAGTTTCAGTCATGTCTTTTACATATGAATGCCAAAACGTATATCTGAAATCATAATAGCCACAGGAAAGCTATAGATTAGAAAATACGTTGAACGACAAACGACAAACGACAAATTTAGTTTAATCGCGTAGTTACCATTTGTGGATTCTTAGAAATTCTAAGGAACTTCTGGACAATTTTAAATCTCAGTCTATTTCGGAAGTTAATTTTAACATACATTTGAATTTTTAACCCTGTATACCAACATTCTCCATGTGAAATTGTAAAATTGTTTTGTGTAAACATTGAACGACAAAATTTCTTCCTATGTGACGTATAAATTTTCTGACGTCAAACACGCGAAGCAATGAATGTATTTTTAATTTGATGTCCATTCGTTTTTTATGTGTTTTGTCATTTGATTTTGCGATGTAGTTGTGGACTTTCCGATTGAATTTTCCTCGAAGTTTAGTATTTTTGTGATTTTACTTTTTATACAAACAAAGTAGCCAAGCAAAATAAAATAAAAACACTAAAAGTCAATAATGTGTTATTACAATACAGAAATACCCTATTAAAATCTAGTTTTACGCTTGATAATGCCTCGTTATAACACTATAAGACATAGATTCTGGAAACACAATGATTTTCGTTAGTATATGAAGTCAAATGAACAGTTCTACAGCAATAATCTTGTAAATAGTCTGTGAGATGATCCAGTAACTGTATAAATATTGACGACTCAAAAGTAATGTTTATCTTAAATAATACAAAATCGTAAATGAAGAACACTGGGGGAAATATATACCTAAAATGAGTGCTTTATTAATATTTTTGCTAATTATTGATAGTTATCATGTGCATATATAACGGCATGTAAAAGAATGGCAACAAATGAATTTACACAACACTTTAAATTCCTTTTGTTAAAATAATTTTCCATCAAAGCAGATCGGTGAAAACATTGAGTGCATATTGAACTTCCATTAAAACTTCCTTAATCAGTCACCCCTTAATCAACACAAGTTTTTCTGTATTATTATGTTAATGTGCATTATAGATATATACAGATAAATATGAGGAAGGAAGTTTTAGAATTATATGGACTATCTATGTCATTCGAACTAATATAGTCCTGGTTCATTATTATTTCCTTGTTTTTAAGATTGATTTATATTTATTGAAAAATAATTATGATTAACCCATTCGGAATGTTTTGGATAGTTTTTCTTATGTTTCTAAATGCGACGACCATATGTAAAGGATCTAGTAACTTGACACAGCTGTATTTTCAGTGCGATGATTGGAAATACGAGTACCCAGAAGAAAATGGCGTCACAAATGTGTGTAACATGACAGTGAAGGACGGTTCGGAGTTCATGTTTCTCTTAAGAAAAAGTGAATTTAAAGGTAGATTAATTAGATTGAATGTAATATTTGAAGGAATTGAAACTTTCAAAACGAAATGTGTAGTTGAACCAAAACAATGGGTCTGGACCTTCCCAGGAGAAAAAGGAGCAACACATTTTCTAAAGTGGCCACAGGAATATCGTGTATGGTCTCTCGGGCTCTTAGATTCGCGTACATTTGGTCCAGTTGATATTCGTATAACAGTCCAAGGAAACTGTCCAGTTATTATTGGACAAAACGAGACCACACAAAGAATAGGACTTGCTTTGTTACAGATGGCAAACAAAGCATCGGATTTGCCTGAAGCTAACGTGGAATATGGATATGGCTATGTATGTTATCATGAAAGGGTGTACATTGATAGTCCATTTATGTATAGCTTATGTCTGCATATCATTTGTCCATTTGAAGCATTAGGATACAG
Organism: Mytilus galloprovincialis; assembly: GCF_965363235.1. NCBI lineage: Eukaryota > Metazoa > Mollusca > Bivalvia > Mytilida > Mytilidae > Mytilus > Mytilus galloprovincialis. The sequence goes on from NC_134849.1 coordinate 45,651,941, forward strand.
ATGCTGCAATACTATATATGAAATTGGAAATAATAAAACACGAGTAGTTTGTGACGGAGAAGTAATTCATTATGACGAAGCTTGGTGGATAGTTCCATTTATCATTGGCATTCTCATGTTTGCTAATGTGCCTCTTTTGCTCGTGAAACCGTTTCAGAAGCAGAGAAGATGCAACGGTTTTCACACAATCGATTTATTACAATCGGGAATTTACAATGAAGACTGGCTTATTGCTAATCCCTTGTCATTTTGCAGGATTATAAGATCTCCATTCATATATTTCGGTGAAAAATTCCCAAGAATGGCTGGCGTTATTTTAAGATTTTTAGTAACAATGTGCAGTGTATTGATTTTGATAATTCAAATTTTAGTACATTACAACTACGACTATAAATATACATTAGACCTCGTTAAAGCAGGTGTTCCATTGGCGTTCAGATCCATGGTCACTGGATATCATTACAGCAAGCATAATTTTATGCCTCGTCTTGGAGGACCCTACGTCGGTCTCGCATTTTATCTCATAACGACAGCTGTTCTCGTTTGTTTACCACGTGATTTAGAAACCTTCATTGACAAAGGTATACCAAATAACGTTCAATTATCCGTGTCCCCAATCACAATAGATCTCAAAACGAGAGGAAAACTCGGTGCAGTTTTTGATATAGAAAGGCAACATGGCTATCAAAAATTCTATAGTTTGATGAAAGCACACATTTTTATGCTAATAAACCCATCATTTTGGAAACTCGCGATACAAATGCAGCTTAGAAGAATTTTGGGATTACTAAACATTGCCACACAAAAGAAATCTTTGAAAGTTTCACTTTTGGTTGTGCTTTTTATACCATATTTCTTCATATTTTGCGTTGCAGAATTGCTACTTGCAGTGACCTATTATGGATTTCCTATCTTTTTATTCTTCCAGGTGACTGTTTGTGCGTACTGTAAAGAAATTAAGACGATAATCACACGTTTCGGGGTAATTGGGAATATTATCCGGTATTTATTAACACTCTCAGTAGTCGGCTTGCTCGTATTTAATATTTATATCTTAACTGTGGTTTTTGTTGACAGTTTTCATTTTATAACGAGAGTCATCATGTTTACCTTCACTGGATTAATTGCGTACCCCGGTACTACATACGGGTATTTTGTCTTTGCCATCACCATACTAATGTATGTTATGGAAGCGATACAGCATATACGAACCGGATATTCAAAACTATTCAACCTTGTCAGAAAATGTTGTATGAAGATTCACAACAATAATTCCTTTCCTAACATTTCCCTTATTAAACAGTGTAACGGCTTCAACGTGATTTCACGAGAACTATTCTTTTTTGTTGTTTCTCGTCACCGACCTATTCGAGTTGAAATATTTTTTTCATTCCTGAAACTTGTTTTTATCACATTTTTGATGTACCTTGCTATTCATACTATTGTTAAACTACAAGGACTTTGGGACATCAATCCGCTCACACAAGTAGTTACTGCACTTTTTATTTGTCTCATTCCAAAGCTATGGCATAAAATGATGACAAGAGACGAGTTTCTAGTTGATATGCGAGAAGCATTTGTAATTCAAAAACTAATTGCTGACTACTGCAGACAAAAACTGTATACCAGAGAACATAATATAAATGCTGACTTAGGTAATGGTGACCAAGAAAACCAAAATGAACACCAATCTTTACTCAGGGGCAATATTGACCGAGGTTATTACTCGATAGCCAGTAAAGACGCTGAGTCTGAAGACGATGAGATGCGGGCTGATCTTCTTTTAGACCTAGCAAATGAGCTGTGATCAAATCTTTTATTGTAAATGTCTATGGTTTTGATATTTTTCATAAATAAACCTTATTGATAGTTGGTATTTAACCTTGCTACTGCGCTGTACTTACGGTCCAAAGTAATACGTGACTGGACAACTTTTACGATAATATCATTTATAAAGCTAACAAATTATGACATTGTTATTTTACTTTTTTTTCTTTTTGAAGTTGCATCCATATTGATTATTACTGTAATTGTTCAATCGTTCCGTCATTTTGTCATTTGAATTTTATTTTTGAAGAGGGAGTTGAACGAAATACGATATGAGTCATAGCTTTATTAAAGCAAGACTATTGAATACATTCTTTGATATTCACATCATTGTGTCATTGATATTCTGTAAAAATTTCATTATCAGCATTTCCTGTTCTATATAAATAAGAAGATGGGGTATGATTGATAATGAGTCAAATCACAATGTATTAACAATTATATATAGGTCAGAGTACGGCCTTATATTTCCAATTGGTTTGTTTATACGAAATAATTAAGTTTGACATACTTGGGAAGGACTGCTACGAATGATTCAGACAACAAAGATAAAATTGAGAATGGAAATGGGGAATGTGTCAAAGAGACAACAACCCGACCATAGAACAGACAACAAAAGAAGGTCACCAACAGATCTTCAATGCAGCGAGAAATTTCCGCACCCGAAGGCGTCCTTTAGCTGGCCCCTAAACAAATATCTATACTATTTCAGTGATAATGAACACCATACTAAACACCAAATTGTACACAAGAAACTAAAAATAAAAAATAATACAAGATTAACAAAGGCCAGAGGCTCCTGACTTGGGAGAGACGCAAAAACAAAGGTATGCATGTTATACACCATTTGTATACAAAGTTTTAGTGGGGTGGACAACCGAGAAATCGAAATATAACGGACGTTCGCGACCGGATGGCATTTACAAAAATCAAAGCACTGTAAGCGCTGTACCCGGTTAACCAAAAACCAAGTCAAACATAATTATAAAAACTGTGGCAATGTTGTTTCGATATATTTTTTTTTTAATTTAAAAGAACAAACATTAAACATTCATATATTGTACATTTATGTTCATTTAATGAATTAATCATTAAGGCAAATAATTCATATTTTATCAAGGTTTTCAAAATCAACGCATATATCAAGTATATTTTTTTCATGGTCATGAGTCTGCAGTGGTACAAGTTCGCAATGATTGCAGTTCTTCTAGTTGATAGTTAACGTTGGTATTAGTTGACTGTAAGTAGTTCAAGTTGACTTTAGTACGAGCATGAAAAAGTAAAACTGAGTTTGTGTTCTACAGTACAAAAGTTATGAGACACAAATGAGACAAATGTTTACTGCTACAGGGATCAATGGTGAGGTCTGACTGACCTGCCCATAGTAAATGTAAATGAAATCACCTTCATCCCAAGTCCATGGTGTCTAAGTTTGGAATAAAATGACAGGTAATTATAAAACAGTTGGTCAAACATTCTTGGGCTTGAAAGACATGCTACTATTTTTTTCCATCAATAAAACTTTATAATGAACAAGAAAGAATTGTAACATAACGCTGTTACGAAGTCTCCCAAACAAAGCTCCCATATTTTTCATTCCCATGGTCGCCTGACATTGGGCAAAGTCTAGTACACATTGGTTAGGTCTAGCAAAGTGATATATGTATATGTGACGCCTTTGAGATTGACCTTGTATGTCATTCAATCTTTTTGAAATGACAAAGTGGAATGAATATGGTTTAGGAGTTGGTATCTCAATCTTTTACAAGTTCCCAAAACACTCACAAGAGGGGTGGGGTGACCCTAGGGACTACCCCTATATTTCATTTGATTTTTTTATATTGTCCCATACATGAATATATATGGCTTAGGGTTGGTGATCTCAACCGTTATCAAGTTTTCAAACAGGAGAGGGTGGGGTGACCCCACTGGCTTCCCCTATATTTCATTTGATTTGTTATATTGTCCAATACATGAATATATATGGTTGAGGGGTGGGAATCTCATCTGTTTCTAAGTTATCAAACAGGAGGGGTGGGGTGACCTTAAGGACTCTCCCTATATTGCATTTGTTTAGTTCTTTTGTCCCATACATGAATATATATGATTTAATTTAAAGGTGGGGAGCTTGACTGTTTCCAAGTTCTCAAACAGGAGGGGAGGGGTGACCACAGGGACTCCCCCTATATTTCATTTAATTTAGAGGTCGGGATCTCAACTGCTTCAAAGTTTTCAAACAGGAGGGATGGGGTGATGGTAGGGACACCCCTATATTTCATTTTGATTTTGTTATATAGTCTAATACATGAGTATATATGGTTAAGGAGTGAGGATCTCCACTGTTTCCAAGTTCTCAAACAGGAGGGTGTTCAGTATCCCTAGGGACTCCCCCTATAGTTCATTTGATTTTTTTATATTGTCCCATACATGAATATATATATAGGTCAAGGGTGGGGATCTCGACCGTTTTCAAATTCTCAAACAGGAAGGGGTACAGTGGACCCACGAACTCCACCTATATTTCATATGATTTGTTATATTGTCCCATACATGAATATATATGGTTTAGGGTGGGGATCTCGACCGTTTCAAAGTTCTTAAACAGGAAGGGTGGGATGACCCCCAGGGTCTCCCCTTATATTTCATTTGATTTATTATACTGTCCTATACATGAATATATATGGTTTAGGGGTGGGTATCTCGACTGTTTCAAAATTCCCAAACAGGAGGGGTGGGGTGACCCCAGGGACTCCCCTGTATTTCATTTGATTAGTTATATTGTCTCATACATGAATAAATATGGTTCAGGGGTGGGGATCTTGACTGTTTCCAATTTCTAAAACAGGAGGGGATGGGGTGACCCTAGGGACTTCCCCTTTATTTCATTTGATTAGTTATATAGTCCCATACATGAATGTATGTGGTTGAGGGGTGGGGATCTCATCCGTTTCAAAGTTTTCAAACAGGAGGGGGTAGAGTGGCCCAAAGGACTCCACCATTATATCATATGATTTGCTTACATTCAGGTATCATATAATCTAGTTGCATTATTTGTGAAAATAGAGTAAGAAACTTCCAGCTATTTTAACTGACCCATAAAAATTGAGAGAAAAAAAATACCTATTGAAATTTCAGTAATATGTTTACACTTTAAAAGCTTCTAACAAGCATTACCAACATTTATCACTGATAAAGAAAATCTTTACTGTCACCAGGAACATATATACTAGTATTGTTAGATATACTGTTCCCAGCTGTCACATTGTATTGGATTTTGACATTAAAATTTGTCAAAAAGTAATTTTGAGTTTCTGTACAAAATATTTTCTGCTTTTTCTTTCTTTTACATATGTATAGCTTTTGGTTTTCAATTCTAGTATTTATATTTATTTATCATGCATAGACGTATTTTGTCACCTGTCTGGAATTTTTTTAGTTGATCGTCAAAACCCGGAATTATCCTTACCCGCTTCCGGAATCGGATTCGATATTGTAATTGTTTTCTTACGGCATCCATTTTGTTTTTAATGTTGGTTTTGTCAAAAACGATTTTACTCGAATTTACACATTATTTGTCGGCGATTTACTGTATAAAACTAGCGGTTGAACAAAATGAACATCGCTGTCATGAATAATAATGATGAAAATATGTTTTCAGATCGTTTATTAGGAGACTTTGGTAAAAAGGTTTGCAAAGTTATTTTTTCTTTTCTTTTGGAAGGTCCGTCGGGCATTTCGGGCGTAGCTAGTAACCAAGTCGAAAGTCCGACTGCAAACGTGGAAGGTCGCAGACCTCAGACCACCGCTAATGTGAACCCCTGCCTCCAAATTGAAACGATACGAACATTATATACGATAAAACAGTATGAACAGTTGAACTTATTTTAATAGACTGCTGACGTAGTTAACTACGTATTGACGACACACAATATTCCTACGACCAGAGACATATAATACATTGTATTATATGTCTCTGCTACGACTGATGCCATTTGGCTAATCTAAACTACTTGTCTTAATAGATTTTGTTCTTTGACATCTTAGCCAAAATCTCGGGGTGTAATAAACTACATTAAGGTGCTCTACTTCCTATGTGCAACTTCAAATATTTTGGGTGATTCGACGATCGTTTAAGGTTTTTCTGGTTATTTTTTGTAATCCAGAATTAAAAGTATGAAAAAACTGTCCAATTCGTTATAAATAACATAATATCCAGCTAGATAATAACAATGGCACACATTTAAGCATTTATTGGGTAGGACACAAATCTAGGGTGCTCGCATAAGGCTGCTTAACTGCCTAAAAACGGAGTTAAGTACCCTGTGCTATACTATTGTATATAGGACAAAAAAGTGAAAAATGCCTTTGACTCGAACATATTAGGCAATGGCGTGATATAACAGTGCAACAACGTCACGTGTTCATGTCCATTCGGGCCAATTTATCAATGAAATGCACAACACTTCATTCATACAAACAAACAACTAGCCCAACGCTGTACGGTAGTTTTACACATCGTTGTCAATATAATGGAACTTTATGTGATTGGTATACAAGTGAGCGGTTTAGCTAGCTGTAAAACCAGGTTTAATCTACAATTTTCTACAAAAGAACATGACTGTACCATATCAGGAATATGATAGTTGTTATCCATTTGTTTGGTGGGTTTGAGCTTTCGAGTTTGCCATTTGATTACGGGCTTTCCGTTTTGAATTTTCCTGGGAGTTCTTTTTTTTTTTTTTTACTTTTTACTTACAAATTCTTTTTTATCTTGTATTCTCAACACAAAAAAAAACATATTGTCGATAAAAAGAATAATGGCATTTCATTTTTTTTTATACGGACTTCATCAGGTCAAATATCTGCTCGGCCTTCCGGTATCGTTTAATATCATAAGCTTGCTGATAAAGTCAGAATAAAAAACAAAATGCTATTATTCTTTATTACTCGTGTGCCTGTCCTAACAGCTGCTGTAAAAGAGGGACGAAAGATACCAGAGGGACAGTCAAACTCATAGATCGAAAATAAACTGACAACGTCATAGCTAAAATGAAAAGACAAACAGACAAATGACAGAACAGAAGACACAACATGGAAGACTAAAGACTAGAAGCAGCACGAATTTACAGAATTATGTACTACTGACTGATCTTGTGTGGTGTACTGTCAAAATTGACATGTAGTTTAAAATTCGTCCTATGATTTAATAAAGACAATATTGAAATATTTTCATTGTATTTTTTGTACCGTTTTTATACTTTTTTTAGTTCAAAATATATTAGAAAGTCAATAAGATATAAGATATATTCCGTAATGGGTCAATGAATGATAGGTCTTATAAATTCGAACAAACCAACGAAAACACAAATAAATAACAATGGTATCTGTATTGGTTTCATATTTATATACAAAAATATTTTCTTTAAAAAACGTCAGATACATTTCCCCGATCCTAATTAAATATATAAAATTAAGGATATGTTGTTTGATGTCATGAGACAACTATCTACCAAAGTTCAAATGAAGTGTCTGTGGATGTAAACAATTATAGGCAACCGTATGGTCTTTCTGAGTTCAATCGTCAAATAAAAGGTTGACTTGCAATTTCCCTAATGGCCTTTGCTTCCTTAATTCCTGTATTTCATTTTGAATGATAGCATTTTCTGTTTTCATATCTAAAACTGTTGATTCTTTCGAATGAACAGACAATTGTAATAGTCTTACTCGTTCATGCTGGTCCTGTAATTCCTTTCTAAGCTGGTATATCTTTTCTGCAAGATTTATTTCATCTAGTTCCTCGTGCAAAGATTGATTTTTCTTTTTTGGTGATTTTATTTCATTTATTTCTTCCTTTAATTGTCTTACTACTTCCTGTTGCTCTTTAATTTTTCTGTTTATTAAAACCGGAAGTGCTGTGTTCCTCGCCTCACTAGGTTTAACGTTAAGAATTCTCAAACACCTAAGTTGCAGCTGACGAATCAACTCGGAAAGTCTTGATACTGAAGAATGTGGACGCTTTGAACTAAAATCTTCTTCATTACTCTTACCTTTCCCATAAACAATAGGCAGAAGTTGCTCATTTATTATTTCGATTAAACTCTCGTTTACATCTCGTGAATTACTTGTTCGTTCTTTGAGTAGTTCCAGTTCCATTTTGTTCGCTATCATGGGATACTCCTCTTTCATTATTGTCACAATGTTTTGATAACAGTCCTGATTACCAAACGACACAGTTTGTAGTACGTTGGCCATCTTTTCTCTGTTTGATTTACATCTCTGAAATGTATAATGTTGATTGAATATAGTTATCAAAGGTACCAGGCTTATAGTTTAATACGCCAGACGCGTAAATTACCATACAATTGTTATTCATGTCAACATCTAAGTACTGACTACTGGGCTGGTGATACCCTCGGAGACGAAACGTCCACAAGCAGTGACATCGGGTCCAGTGGTGTAAATAGTTGTCAAATGTACCATGCTTATAATTTGATAGGCGAGAAAACGAGAAAACATGTGCAGACAATACGGACTACTCTGTTTTATTTGACGAACCGGCTTATTTGTCAATACATATGGAGTGAAATAAAAGGTTTTTTTTTTAATTTTTAACAAAAAAAAAGTCAAATATGTTTTGGATTATATAGTTGGTGTTGTTAACTTGCTGTCTTAATTGTGTTATTGATCTAATATTCCCACGTGTCTTTCACGCAAATGAACATAATTGTAACTATGCGCGAATTCCATATGCAGACAGAAGGAATGTTATAAATAGATAAACTCATTAGATACCAGGACTGAAATTTTATATTTACGCCAGACGAGCGTCTACAAAAGACTCATCAGTGACTCTCGAATAAAAAAAATGTTAAAAAGGCCAAATAAAGAAACAGCTTCCAGTTATTTAACATTTATGTAAGATGCATTTGAATTGATAGAAGATTTACTTGTTAGCAAATCGAATATGCAAGAGCTTGTCTTTTGTACATTCATTTGTTTATTAACATATACGGTCTACAATTTTTAATGGGTCGACAAACTTTCATAAAATATACTCCGTTCTCACATGGAGTTTAAATTGTATTCTTGGGAAAATTAAACAAGTGAAATACCACAAATGCTTGTCGAAATTGAAACCCTAATTAATCATATTAATATTGATATTTTTTTCTTTTCCATTTACCATTGACAGAGACAATACATGTCTCTGTCATTGGTAATGTCACTACTAAAGTGCATTAACCACTTTCAAGGATGTCAACATGTTTTCAATTAATCAAATTAAAAACATAAAGAATCAAAACATTTGCATGTTTATAAAGCTATTGAACGAATATTGTCTCTAGTAGAATAGTTTAGACTATCTGTTGTTGGTACTATCTTTTTAAAATGTAATTAAGAATCATACATAATTAACAATATTACCAATTAGTGGACTTGTTAATTATTTAAACAGACATTATAGAACAAAATTAGTTTGAATATTAAATCAAAATAGACACATCGTGCTAGTCTGTGTAGTTTAATATATACTGTATTTGCTTATGTAAAAGGTATGAGACACAAGTTAATCAACCGTATGCAGTCTTCTCCCAGTCTTTAGACCACCCTATTTTTGTCGTTGATAAATCAATTTAAAAAAAAGAAATTATCTTACTGAAAGAAACTTGCTTTTTAATGGAATTTGATGCGACTGTCATACAAGTGAGAGGTTATGCGCTATAAAACCAGGTTCAATCCACCATGTTCTACATTTGAAAATGCCTGTACCAAGTCAGGATTATGACAGTTGTTGTCCATTCGTTTGGTGTGTTTTATCATTTGATTTTGCCATGTGATTATGGACTTTCTGTTTTGAATTTTCCTCGGAGTTCGGTAATTTTGTGATTTTACTTTTTGTACTTACATATATTTCCTGTCTTTGACTTTCAGAAAGCACACCATGGTTATGTAGTTTTTGTACAAATTTGTCGCCATCTACATTGTCGTAAAATTCATGTCGGCAGTTGTATAGAGATTGTCGCTCAAATTCATCCATCATTCAGCCGTACCAATGAATTTTGGGACTATTTATGTACCATGTCACTGCAGCAAAAACAAGATCTCCATATGGCGGCTGAATATATTATTTGATAATTATATTACATTTATACTTCAATATAATACGTTGTTTTGATTGGCTAACAGCAATCTTGCTCCATTCTGAATCATTTACCTCCATTTCAAAATGAAATGTATAAAAGTAAAACTTTATAGAATTAAGTCATGTTTTCGTGATCCTAGCAAAAAAAATGTAATTATAAGTAATGAACGTGTCTTTCGGTAATTTTATAGGGTTTTTAAAAGGTTGACTGTGCGCTTTATACAAAATATACTTCGTTCAACGCTTTTGCACTGCAATCTACAAAAAAAAACCATCCAATTCATAATTAAACGAGAGACAATTAACCCCTAGGGATCATATAACATGTTGTCATGCTAAAACGTTTTTGAGAAGAAGAAAAAGTCATCCATGAATGAAAACCTTTTTAATGCAAACGTTTGGTGTCCTTCGTTTATTTAATTTTTAAAGTACTTTTGAAAAAGAAGATGTGGTATGAAATTTGCCAATGAGACAACTCTGACTCCACAAGAGACCAAATGACACAGAAATTAACAACTATAGGTTACCGTACGGTTTCGTTTCAAAGCACTCATACAAATCAATTTGAGTGACAAGTACCTCCCCGCCATTGAGTGATAGATTAAATGAAAATTATCAAATCAGTTATCATCATCGTCATAATTGTCATAAACATCCATGAAATATTTGTCACTGAGAGTAAAGCAGCCAACACTCAGTCCCCATTTTTTTCGTTTAAGCAATTATTCGATCAATCAAACAATCAATCATTATCATAAAAACGAATCGACTGTTGTATTTACGACTACTTTGTTGAATTCAAAAATTATGGACAGAGCATAGAAATATGCATATAAATCCAATCTAATTTCATTCATAGTTGCTGAAACGAGCTAAATCTCCTGTGGACAGCAATATAGTATATAAAAATAAGCGAGTGCGGAGTTTTGATTTTAATTAGATGGCCCTAGAGTTCTAAAAGGTGCTCTGAAGACTGTTTTTTCACTAGCACAAAAAAAATGAAATGTAAAATTAAACGAAACATATTTTTTGTAATATGAAAGATTTGATGGGCACCTCACTGCAGTGGTTATAATCGCTGTTGATTGTGACATATGATATTGTAAAACTTTTAAAAACTTTTGAAAACGTTTGTAATATTAACTGTACTTTTAGTAAAAATGATATTAAGAATATTGAAAGTAATGTTTTTGATATGTACAAGAGAAAATGGTGTAATGATTTAAACACAAATGATCGCAGTAAACTGCGTACCTATAGATTATTTAAGCAAGAATATTATAAAAAACATTATTTAAGTGTTCATATGCAAGGAAAATATAAAAGCGCCTTTGCTAAATTTCGATGTGGTGTGGCGCCGATTAGAATTGAAACAGGCAGATATGAAGGGGTTTTAAGTGAAAATAGATTTTGTTTTAATGATTCATGTATGCAACAGAAACTCATTGAAGATGAGAAACATGTTTTACTCAAATGCCCTTTATATTCACATGCAAGACAAGAGGTTTTTACTAGAGCAGTTTCTTTTAATTTTGGTTTTTTAGACTTAAATGATGATGAAAAATTTATATTTTTATTTACAAATGAAAATTTGTGCTTTTATTGTGCCAAAATCTGCCATGATATTTTAATTCAAAGGAAGAATGTTTTATATCGATAAAAATGTTTTGTATTTTTATCGAGCTGTCCTTTTTTTATGTAAAAGTCTCTCATAACTCTTTTGAGAGTGGCTCTCGAATGTTTTTAAGATTGCTTTGTACTTTTAATTAAAACATGTTGTATATATTGTATTCATGTTTGTATTGTACATGTAGAGAGGTGAGACTATAATAAAATATTTGATTTGATTTGATTTGATTTGTAATACATGGAGGTCATGGTACTTCTTAACTTATTAGAATAAAAAGTAATACTCAATAAAAAAAATGCTTTGAAAAATGTTTACGCGAATATGTTAATTGGTACCGACATAAATAATAAAACAATATTCCATCTTTCATCTTCGAAATTACCCATAACAATGTTAGTTGTTATTTGCTTTGAACTATAGCTGCCAGTAACTGAGAGTACTCTCAGTTCTGTTCTTAGTATCTTTTTGTTGTTGTGACGTCCAAGTATCCGGCCATGTCCACTCTGTGTTTTTGATAGATGTATTTCAATTTGTATCCATATGATTTGTATAGTTTGTTCTTACGTTTGTTCTGCCACACCATGCACTGTCCTAGGTTTGTGGAGGATTATACATCCGCTTTCATTTTCACCCCACCATATGATGCGTGTATGTACCTGTCCCAAGCTCGGTCCCAAGTCAGGAAGGAGCCTGTAATTCAGTCTCAAGTTGTCGTTTGTTGCTGTGATGAAATACATATATTTGTTTTTTGTTTATTATTTTGTACATACATTAGTCCGTTAGTTTCTCTTTTGAATTGTTTTACATTTGTTATTTCGGTGCCTTTTATAGCTGACTATGCGGTATGTTCTTTGCTCGTTGCTATAGACCGTGCGGTGACCTTAAATCGTTAATTTCCCTGTTCTCTTGAGAGGAGTCTCTCGATCATTGCAATCATCTTCACCGTGGGTAACCTTTTAAACGAGTTTGAATATATGTATAAACAAAAATTGTGTTCCTAGTCCCCCTAGTCCCCCCTCCGAAATAAAACGTGAATATTAATTTTAAATAGCTGGTCCGAGTACACAGTTATTTCGTAGTGCATTTCTTTTAGACAATAAATGAAAATTAAAAAAAACCCACCTGCGCTTTCTCAATAATATTTTTACAGTGTGTTGTACTACTTTTGGGACAAATTATATCAAAATTATAGAAAACTTCATCAGCTCTAACTCAAAATATGGACAATCTTATGTTAAGGGGGTCTTGAAATCTTTTGACAGCTTCCGAAGTGCTAATTTTTGACCTTTTTCAGCTGGACCTAATCACTACTTTACATTAATATTTATGACCCAACTTTTTTTACAGTGTCATTTCACCCCCCAACTTGCTATATGAGGCATAAAACATGGAGAAATAAATTTGGAAGGGGTATAACAAAAATTGGCAAGTAACACACTGTCCACACTAAGGACTATATTCGTGGACAACGAAAATCAAAGGACGATAACTGTGTACTCGGACCTAATAGGATAGAAAAAGTTGACCAATCTTAATAAAACTTGGCATGACTAAAGCTTAATATATTACAAGACTGCTTACAAAGTTTCATAGCAATAGGATATATATTATAGACAATATGATTAATTCTATATTCAACTTTGCGTGTTAAATTTAGACGTTAAAATTGAGAAATTTCAACTATCAACATTTGGGGCTTATAAAATTTAAATATTGCAAAAAAATACTTTTAAAATGCCTTAATATATAATATATCATGTATTTAAAGCAATAGAGTACTCATTTGTTATATCAGACTTAGCATAATTTTTCAAAAGTCAAATTTATATGAGCCTGTGCCTAAAAATGGAGGTTTTCCAATGAAGCGGGCCTTACATGAAGATGTAATATTTTCCAGCAATTTTAAGTTTGTGAAGCTTTTTGATTATAAATAATCCTTACATATGTACTTAATGTACTTTAAATGGAAAGAAAACTTACAAATAACATATCATATTAGTTTAAAAGGGTCTTAGGCCAAGTAAGACTAAAATTAATTTAGGGTCAATTTAGGCCGTAGCACATATTTACATTTAAAAATGCATATTGAAGTTATAGGAAATAAAAATTTGTGTCTTTTCTATCATTTCTATACTCAGGTGACATGATACAATAAATCTGAGCACAAAAAGGCTCTTACATTCAACTTTTTTAGTAGACAGTATGGTCTGATACAAAGATTTTTCACTTTTTAGTGAAAAACTTGCATGCAATTTTAGTCTCAACAGGCTTATATTTGAACCACATGCTATCCTACAGAGGTAAAGAAAGATATTATGTGAAATGAAACAGGTACAAAAGACATTGTTAAGTGCTTTTTATACAAATTTATTGAGGTATTTATTATGGACTTCAACTTTTATGTGCCATGCTCCTCACATTTAACTTGATCCAAACAGGGCGTTAGACGAGGGTCATTTATACAACACATTTTGCTCATATTTTCTGAGATAATCTTCTTTTCTGTAGATTCAGAGTTCACAAATGAGTAATAAAACTGGATTAAAGCATAGAAACACAAAAATTGACACATGAAAACATGTCAGATAGAAAGTCAGAATGCCACTTATGCATCAAAATTGAAAAAGCTATGAAATGCTTATTTTGACCATATAATGCCAAAATTGGTCATTTTTGCAGAAATTCTATCAAATAAAAGTTTAAATCCTTTAGTTTTATGCTATTTGACAAATTGGCACCATCAAATCATTCAGGGAAGTTGCCAAAGTACAGATTCTATATTTCCTGATTTCACCTCTTAGGTCCGAGTACACAGTTATTTCGTAGTGCATTTCTTTTAGACAATAAATGAAAATTAAAAAAAACCCACCTGCGCTTTCTCAATAATATTTTTACAGTGTGTTGTACTACTTTTGGGACAAATTATATCAAAATTATAGAAAACTTCATCAGCTCTAACTCAAAATATGGACAATCTTATGTTAAGGGGGTCTTGAAATCTTTTGACAGCTTCCGAAGTGCTAATTTTTGACCTTTTTCAGCTGGACCTAATCACTACTTTACATTAATATTTATGACCCAACTTTTTTTACAGTGTCATTTCACCCCCCAACTTGCTATATGAGGCATAAAACATGGAGAAATAAATTTGGAAGGGGTATAACAAAAATTGGCAAGTAACACACTGTCCACACTAAGGACTATATTCGTGGACAACGAAAATCAAAGGACGATAACTGTGTACTCGGACCTAATAGGATAGAAAAAGTTGACCAATCTTAATAAAACTTGGCATGACTAAAGCTTAATATATTACAAGACTGCTTACAAAGTTTCATAGCAATAGGATATATATTATAGACAATATGATTAATTCTATATTCAACTTTGCGTGTTAAATTTAGACGTTAAAATTGAGAAATTTCAACTATCAACATTTGGGGCTTATAAAATTTAAATATTGCAAAAAAATACTTTTAAAATGCCTTAATATATAATATATCATGTATTTAAAGCAATAGAGTACTCATTTGTTATATCAGACTTAGCATAATTTTTCAAAAGTCAAATTTATATGAGCCTGTGCCTAAAAATGGAGGTTTTCCAATGAAGCGGGCCTTACATGAAGATGTAATATTTTCCAGCAATTTTAAGTTTGTGAAGCTTTTTGATTATAAATAATCCTTACATATGTACTTAATGTACTTTAAATGGAAAGAAAACTTACAAATAACATATCATATTAGTTTAAAAGGGTCTTAGGCCAAGTAAGACTAAAATTAATTTAGGGTCAATTTAGGCCGTAGCACATATTTACATTTAAAAATGCATATTGAAGTTATAGGAAATAAAAATTTGTGTCTTTTCTATCATTTCTATACTCAGGTGACATGATACAATAAATCTGAGCACAAAAAGGCTCTTACATTCAACTTTTTTAGTAGACAGTATGGTCTGATACAAAGATTTTTCACTTTTTAGTGAAAAACTTGCATGCAATTTTAGTCTCAACAGGCTTATATTTGAACCACATGCTATCCTACAGAGGTAAAGAAAGATATTATGTGAAATGAAACAGGTACAAAAGACATTGTTAAGTGCTTTTTATACAAATTTATTGAGGTATTTATTATGGACTTCAACTTTTATGTGCCATGCTCCTCACATTTAACTTGATCCAAACAGGGCGTTAGACGAGGGTCATTTATACAACACATTTTGCTCATATTTTCTGAGATAATCTTCTTTTCTGTAGATTCAGAGTTCACAAATGAGTAATAAAACTGGATTAAAGCATAGAAACACAAAAATTGACACATGAAAACATGTCAGATAGAAAGTCAGAATGCCACTTATGCATCAAAATTGAAAAAGCTATGAAATGCTTATTTTGACCATATAATGCCAAAATTGGTCATTTTTGCAGAAATTCTATCAAATAAAAGTTTAAATCCTTTAGTTTTATGCTATTTGACAAATTGGCACCATCAAATCATTCAGGGAAGTTGCCAAAGTACAGATTCTATATTTCCTGATTTCACCTCTTAGGTCCGAGTACACAGTTATTTCGTAGTGCATTTCTTTTAGACAATAAATGAAAATTAAAAAAAACCCACCTGCGCTTTCTCAATAATATTTTTACAGTGTGTTGTACTACTTTTGGGACAAATTATATCAAAATTATAGAAAACTTCATCAGCTCTAACTCAAAATATGGACAATCTTATGTTAAGGGGGTCTTGAAATCTTTTGACAGCTTCCGAAGTGCTAATTTTTGACCTTTTTCAGCTGGACCTAATCACTACTTTACATTAATATTTATGACCCAACTTTTTTTACAGTGTCATTTCACCCCCCAACTTGCTATATGAGGCATAAAACATGGAGAAATAAATTTGGAAGGGGTATAACAAAAATTGGCAAGTAACACACTGTCCACACTAAGGACTATATTCGTGGACAACGAAAATCAAAGGACGATAACTGTGTACTCGGACCTAATAGGATAGAAAAAGTTGACCAATCTTAATAAAACTTGGCATGACTAAAGCTTAATATATTACAAGACTGCTTACAAAGTTTCATAGCAATAGGATATATATTATAGACAATATGATTAATTCTATATTCAACTTTGCGTGTTAAATTTAGACGTTAAAATTGAGAAATTTCAACTATCAACATTTGGGGCTTATAAAATTTAAATATTGCAAAAAAATACTTTTAAAATGCCTTAATATATAATATATCATGTATTTAAAGCAATAGAGTACTCATTTGTTATATCAGACTTAGCATAATTTTTCAAAAGTCAAATTTATATGAGCCTGTGCCTAAAAATGGAGGTTTTCCAATGAAGCGGGCCTTACATGAAGATGTAATATTTTCCAGCAATTTTAAGTTTGTGAAGCTTTTTGATTATAAATAATCCTTACATATGTACTTAATGTACTTTAAATGGAAAGAAAACTTACAAATAACATATCATATTAGTTTAAAAGGGTCTTAGGCCAAGTAAGACTAAAATTAATTTAGGGTCAATTTAGGCCGTAGCACATATTTACATTTAAAAATGCATATTGAAGTTATAGGAAATAAAAATTTGTGTCTTTTCTATCATTTCTATACTCAGGTGACATGATACAATAAATCTGAGCACAAAAAGGCTCTTACATTCAACTTTTTTAGTAGACAGTATGGTCTGATACAAAGATTTTTCACTTTTTAGTGAAAAACTTGCATGCAATTTTAGTCTCAACAGGCTTATATTTGAACCACATGCTATCCTACAGAGGTAAAGAAAGATATTATGTGAAATGAAACAGGTACAAAAGACATTGTTAAGTGCTTTTTATACAAATTTATTGAGGTATTTATTATGGACTTCAACTTTTATGTGCCATGCTCCTCACATTTAACTTGATCCAAACAGGGCGTTAGACGAGGGTCATTTATACAACACATTTTGCTCATATTTTCTGAGATAATCTTCTTTTCTGTAGATTCAGAGTTCACAAATGAGTAATAAAACTGGATTAAAGCATAGAAACACAAAAATTGACACATGAAAACATGTCAGATAGAAAGTCAGAATGCCACTTATGCATCAAAATTGAAAAAGCTATGAAATGCTTATTTTGACCATATAATGCCAAAATTGGTCATTTTTGCAGAAATTCTATCAAATAAAAGTTTAAATCCTTTAGTTTTATGCTATTTGACAAATTGGCACCATCAAATCATTCAGGGAAGTTGCCAAAGTACAGATTCTATATTTCCTGATTTCACCTCTTAGGTCCGAGTACACAGTTATTTCGTAGTGCATTTCTTTTAGACAATAAATGAAAATTAAAAAAAACCCACCTGCGCTTTCTCAATAATATTTTTACAGTGTGTTGTACTACTTTTGGGACAAATTATATCAAAATTATAGAAAACTTCATCAGCTCTAACTCAAAATATGGACAATCTTATGTTAAGGGGGTCTTGAAATCTTTTGACAGCTTCCGAAGTGCTAATTTTTGACCTTTTTCAGCTGGACCTAATCACTACTTTACATTAATATTTATGACCCAACTTTTTTTACAGTGTCATTTCACCCCCCAACTTGCTATATGAGGCATAAAACATGGAGAAATAAATTTGGAAGGGGTATAACAAAAATTGGCAAGTAACACACTGTCCACACTAAGGACTATATTCGTGGACAACGAAAATCAAAGGACGATAACTGTGTACTCGGACCTAATAGGATAGAAAAAGTTGACCAATCTTAATAAAACTTGGCATGACTAAAGCTTAATATATTACAAGACTGCTTACAAAGTTTCATAGCAATAGGATATATATTATAGACAATATGATTAATTCTATATTCAACTTTGCGTGTTAAATTTAGACGTTAAAATTGAGAAATTTCAACTATCAACATTTGGGGCTTATAAAATTTAAATATTGCAAAAAAATACTTTTAAAATGCCTTAATATATAATATATCATGTATTTAAAGCAATAGAGTACTCATTTGTTATATCAGACTTAGCATAATTTTTCAAAAGTCAAATTTATATGAGCCTGTGCCTAAAAATGGAGGTTTTCCAATGAAGCGGGCCTTACATGAAGATGTAATATTTTCCAGCAATTTTAAGTTTGTGAAGCTTTTTGATTATAAATAATCCTTACATATGTACTTAATGTACTTTAAATGGAAAGAAAACTTACAAATAACATATCATATTAGTTTAAAAGGGTCTTAGGCCAAGTAAGACTAAAATTAATTTAGGGTCAATTTAGGCCGTAGCACATATTTACATTTAAAAATGCATATTGAAGTTATAGGAAATAAAAATTTGTGTCTTTTCTATCATTTCTATACTCAGGTGACATGATACAATAAATCTGAGCACAAAAAGGCTCTTACATTCAACTTTTTTAGTAGACAGTATGGTCTGATACAAAGATTTTTCACTTTTTAGTGAAAAACTTGCATGCAATTTTAGTCTCAACAGGCTTATATTTGAACCACATGCTATCCTACAGAGGTAAAGAAAGATATTATGTGAAATGAAACAGGTACAAAAGACATTGTTAAGTGCTTTTTATACAAATTTATTGAGGTATTTATTATGGACTTCAACTTTTATGTGCCATGCTCCTCACATTTAACTTGATCCAAACAGGGCGTTAGACGAGGGTCATTTATACAACACATTTTGCTCATATTTTCTGAGATAATCTTCTTTTCTGTAGATTCAGAGTTCACAAATGAGTAATAAAACTGGATTAAAGCATAGAAACACAAAAATTGACACATGAAAACATGTCAGATAGAAAGTCAGAATGCCACTTATGCATCAAAATTGAAAAAGCTATGAAATGCTTATTTTGACCATATAATGCCAAAATTGGTCATTTTTGCAGAAATTCTATCAAATAAAAGTTTAAATCCTTTAGTTTTATGCTATTTGACAAATTGGCACCATCAAATCATTCAGGGAAGTTGCCAAAGTACAGATTCTATATTTCCTGATTTCACCTCTTAGGTCCGAGTACACAGTTATTTCGTAGTGCATTTCTTTTAGACAATAAATGAAAATTAAAAAAAACCCACCTGCGCTTTCTCAATAATATTTTTACAGTGTGTTGTACTACTTTTGGGACAAATTATATCAAAATTATAGAAAACTTCATCAGCTCTAACTCAAAATATGGACAATCTTATGTTAAGGGGGTCTTGAAATCTTTTGACAGCTTCCGAAGTGCTAATTTTTGACCTTTTTCAGCTGGACCTAATCACTACTTTACATTAATATTTATGACCCAACTTTTTTTACAGTGTCATTTCACCCCCCAACTTGCTATATGAGGCATAAAACATGGAGAAATAAATTTGGAAGGGGTATAACAAAAATTGGCAAGTAACACACTGTCCACACTAAGGACTATATTCGTGGACAACGAAAATCAAAGGACGATAACTGTGTACTCGGACCTAATAGGATAGAAAAAGTTGACCAATCTTAATAAAACTTGGCATGACTAAAGCTTAATATATTACAAGACTGCTTACAAAGTTTCATAGCAATAGGATATATATTATAGACAATATGATTAATTCTATATTCAACTTTGCGTGTTAAATTTAGACGTTAAAATTGAGAAATTTCAACTATCAACATTTGGGGCTTATAAAATTTAAATATTGCAAAAAAATACTTTTAAAATGCCTTAATATATAATATATCATGTATTTAAAGCAATAGAGTACTCATTTGTTATATCAGACTTAGCATAATTTTTCAAAAGTCAAATTTATATGAGCCTGTGCCTAAAAATGGAGGTTTTCCAATGAAGCGGGCCTTACATGAAGATGTAATATTTTCCAGCAATTTTAAGTTTGTGAAGCTTTTTGATTATAAATAATCCTTACATATGTACTTAATGTACTTTAAATGGAAAGAAAACTTACAAATAACATATCATATTAGTTTAAAAGGGTCTTAGGCCAAGTAAGACTAAAATTAATTTAGGGTCAATTTAGGCCGTAGCACATATTTACATTTAAAAATGCATATTGAAGTTATAGGAAATAAAAATTTGTGTCTTTTCTATCATTTCTATACTCAGGTGACATGATACAATAAATCTGAGCACAAAAAGGCTCTTACATTCAACTTTTTTAGTAGACAGTATGGTCTGATACAAAGATTTTTCACTTTTTAGTGAAAAACTTGCATGCAATTTTAGTCTCAACAGGCTTATATTTGAACCACATGCTATCCTACAGAGGTAAAGAAAGATATTATGTGAAATGAAACAGGTACAAAAGACATTGTTAAGTGCTTTTTATACAAATTTATTGAGGTATTTATTATGGACTTCAACTTTTATGTGCCATGCTCCTCACATTTAACTTGATCCAAACAGGGCGTTAGACGAGGGTCATTTATACAACACATTTTGCTCATATTTTCTGAGATAATCTTCTTTTCTGTAGATTCAGAGTTCACAAATGAGTAATAAAACTGGATTAAAGCATAGAAACACAAAAATTGACACATGAAAACATGTCAGATAGAAAGTCAGAATGCCACTTATGCATCAAAATTGAAAAAGCTATGAAATGCTTATTTTGACCATATAATGCCAAAATTGGTCATTTTTGCAGAAATTCTATCAAATAAAAGTTTAAATCCTTTAGTTTTATGCTATTTGACAAATTGGCACCATCAAATCATTCAGGGAAGTTGCCAAAGTACAGATTCTATATTTCCTGATTTCACCTCTTAGGTCCGAGTACACAGTTATTTCGTAGTGCATTTCTTTTAGACAATAAATGAAAATTAAAAAAAACCCACCTGCGCTTTCTCAATAATATTTTTACAGTGTGTTGTACTACTTTTGGGACAAATTATATCAAAATTATAGAAAACTTCATCAGCTCTAACTCAAAATATGGACAATCTTATGTTAAGGGGGTCTTGAAATCTTTTGACAGCTTCCGAAGTGCTAATTTTTGACCTTTTTCAGCTGGACCTAATCACTACTTTACATTAATATTTATGACCCAACTTTTTTTACAGTGTCATTTCACCCCCCAACTTGCTATATGAGGCATAAAACATGGAGAAATAAATTTGGAAGGGGTATAACAAAAATTGGCAAGTAACACACTGTCCACACTAAGGACTATATTCGTGGACAACGAAAATCAAAGGACGATAACTGTGTACTCGGACCTAATAGGATAGAAAAAGTTGACCAATCTTAATAAAACTTGGCATGACTAAAGCTTAATATATTACAAGACTGCTTACAAAGTTTCATAGCAATAGGATATATATTATAGACAATATGATTAATTCTATATTCAACTTTGCGTGTTAAATTTAGACGTTAAAATTGAGAAATTTCAACTATCAACATTTGGGGCTTATAAAATTTAAATATTGCAAAAAAATACTTTTAAAATGCCTTAATATATAATATATCATGTATTTAAAGCAATAGAGTACTCATTTGTTATATCAGACTTAGCATAATTTTTCAAAAGTCAAATTTATATGAGCCTGTGCCTAAAAATGGAGGTTTTCCAATGAAGCGGGCCTTACATGAAGATGTAATATTTTCCAGCAATTTTAAGTTTGTGAAGCTTTTTGATTATAAATAATCCTTACATATGTACTTAATGTACTTTAAATGGAAAGAAAACTTACAAATAACATATCATATTAGTTTAAAAGGGTCTTAGGCCAAGTAAGACTAAAATTAATTTAGGGTCAATTTAGGCCGTAGCACATATTTACATTTAAAAATGCATATTGAAGTTATAGGAAATAAAAATTTGTGTCTTTTCTATCATTTCTATACTCAGGTGACATGATACAATAAATCTGAGCACAAAAAGGCTCTTACATTCAACTTTTTTAGTAGACAGTATGGTCTGATACAAAGATTTTTCACTTTTTAGTGAAAAACTTGCATGCAATTTTAGTCTCAACAGGCTTATATTTGAACCACATGCTATCCTACAGAGGTAAAGAAAGATATTATGTGAAATGAAACAGGTACAAAAGACATTGTTAAGTGCTTTTTATACAAATTTATTGAGGTATTTATTATG
Organism: Mytilus galloprovincialis; assembly: GCF_965363235.1. Lineage (NCBI taxonomy): Eukaryota > Metazoa > Mollusca > Bivalvia > Mytilida > Mytilidae > Mytilus > Mytilus galloprovincialis. Next base: position 45,674,663 of record NC_134849.1, read on the forward strand.
GACTTCAACTTTTATGTGCCATGCTCCTCACATTTAACTTGATCCAAACAGGGCGTTAGACGAGGGTCATTTATACAACACATTTTGCTCATATTTTCTGAGATAATCTTCTTTTCTGTAGATTCAGAGTTCACAAATGAGTAATAAAACTGGATTAAAGCATAGAAACACAAAAATTGACACATGAAAACATGTCAGATAGAAAGTCAGAATGCCACTTATGCATCAAAATTGAAAAAGCTATGAAATGCTTATTTTGACCATATAATGCCAAAATTGGTCATTTTTGCAGAAATTCTATCAAATAAAAGTTTAAATCCTTTAGTTTTATGCTATTTGACAAATTGGCACCATCAAATCATTCAGGGAAGTTGCCAAAGTACAGATTCTATATTTCCTGATTTCACCTCTTAGGTCCGAGTACACAGTTATTTCGTAGTGCATTTCTTTTAGACAATAAATGAAAATTAAAAAAAACCCACCTGCGCTTTCTCAATAATATTTTTACAGTGTGTTGTACTACTTTTGGGACAAATTATATCAAAATTATAGAAAACTTCATCAGCTCTAACTCAAAATATGGACAATCTTATGTTAAGGGGGTCTTGAAATCTTTTGACAGCTTCCGAAGTGCTAATTTTTGACCTTTTTCAGCTGGACCTAATCACTACTTTACATTAATATTTATGACCCAACTTTTTTTACAGTGTCATTTCACCCCCCAACTTGCTATATGAGGCATAAAACATGGAGAAATAAATTTGGAAGGGGTATAACAAAAATTGGCAAGTAACACACTGTCCACACTAAGGACTATATTCGTGGACAACGAAAATCAAAGGACGATAACTGTGTACTCGGACCTAATAGGATAGAAAAAGTTGACCAATCTTAATAAAACTTGGCATGACTAAAGCTTAATATATTACAAGACTGCTTACAAAGTTTCATAGCAATAGGATATATATTATAGACAATATGATTAATTCTATATTCAACTTTGCGTGTTAAATTTAGACGTTAAAATTGAGAAATTTCAACTATCAACATTTGGGGCTTATAAAATTTAAATATTGCAAAAAAATACTTTTAAAATGCCTTAATATATAATATATCATGTATTTAAAGCAATAGAGTACTCATTTGTTATATCAGACTTAGCATAATTTTTCAAAAGTCAAATTTATATGAGCCTGTGCCTAAAAATGGAGGTTTTCCAATGAAGCGGGCCTTACATGAAGATGTAATATTTTCCAGCAATTTTAAGTTTGTGAAGCTTTTTGATTATAAATAATCCTTACATATGTACTTAATGTACTTTAAATGGAAAGAAAACTTACAAATAACATATCATATTAGTTTAAAAGGGTCTTAGGCCAAGTAAGACTAAAATTAATTTAGGGTCAATTTAGGCCGTAGCACATATTTACATTTAAAAATGCATATTGAAGTTATAGGAAATAAAAATTTGTGTCTTTTCTATCATTTCTATACTCAGGTGACATGATACAATAAATCTGAGCACAAAAAGGCTCTTACATTCAACTTTTTTAGTAGACAGTATGGTCTGATACAAAGATTTTTCACTTTTTAGTGAAAAACTTGCATGCAATTTTAGTCTCAACAGGCTTATATTTGAACCACATGCTATCCTACAGAGGTAAAGAAAGATATTATGTGAAATGAAACAGGTACAAAAGACATTGTTAAGTGCTTTTTATACAAATTTATTGAGGTATTTATTATGGACTTCAACTTTTATGTGCCATGCTCCTCACATTTAACTTGATCCAAACAGGGCGTTAGACGAGGGTCATTTATACAACACATTTTGCTCATATTTTCTGAGATAATCTTCTTTTCTGTAGATTCAGAGTTCACAAATGAGTAATAAAACTGGATTAAAGCATAGAAACACAAAAATTGACACATGAAAACATGTCAGATAGAAAGTCAGAATGCCACTTATGCATCAAAATTGAAAAAGCTATGAAATGCTTATTTTGACCATATAATGCCAAAATTGGTCATTTTTGCAGAAATTCTATCAAATAAAAGTTTAAATCCTTTAGTTTTATGCTATTTGACAAATTGGCACCATCAAATCATTCAGGGAAGTTGCCAAAGTACAGATTCTATATTTCCTGATTTCACCTCTTAGGTCCGAGTACACAGTTATTTCGTAGTGCATTTCTTTTAGACAATAAATGAAAATTAAAAAAAACCCACCTGCGCTTTCTCAATAATATTTTTACAGTGTGTTGTACTACTTTTGGGACAAATTATATCAAAATTATAGAAAACTTCATCAGCTCTAACTCAAAATATGGACAATCTTATGTTAAGGGGGTCTTGAAATCTTTTGACAGCTTCCGAAGTGCTAATTTTTGACCTTTTTCAGCTGGACCTAATCACTACTTTACATTAATATTTATGACCCAACTTTTTTTACAGTGTCATTTCACCCCCCAACTTGCTATATGAGGCATAAAACATGGAGAAATAAATTTGGAAGGGGTATAACAAAAATTGGCAAGTAACACACTGTCCACACTAAGGACTATATTCGTGGACAACGAAAATCAAAGGACGATAACTGTGTACTCGGACCTAATAGGATAGAAAAAGTTGACCAATCTTAATAAAACTTGGCATGACTAAAGCTTAATATATTACAAGACTGCTTACAAAGTTTCATAGCAATAGGATATATATTATAGACAATATGATTAATTCTATATTCAACTTTGCGTGTTAAATTTAGACGTTAAAATTGAGAAATTTCAACTATCAACATTTGGGGCTTATAAAATTTAAATATTGCAAAAAAATACTTTTAAAATGCCTTAATATATAATATATCATGTATTTAAAGCAATAGAGTACTCATTTGTTATATCAGACTTAGCATAATTTTTCAAAAGTCAAATTTATATGAGCCTGTGCCTAAAAATGGAGGTTTTCCAATGAAGCGGGCCTTACATGAAGATGTAATATTTTCCAGCAATTTTAAGTTTGTGAAGCTTTTTGATTATAAATAATCCTTACATATGTACTTAATGTACTTTAAATGGAAAGAAAACTTACAAATAACATATCATATTAGTTTAAAAGGGTCTTAGGCCAAGTAAGACTAAAATTAATTTAGGGTCAATTTAGGCCGTAGCACATATTTACATTTAAAAATGCATATTGAAGTTATAGGAAATAAAAATTTGTGTCTTTTCTATCATTTCTATACTCAGGTGACATGATACAATAAATCTGAGCACAAAAAGGCTCTTACATTCAACTTTTTTAGTAGACAGTATGGTCTGATACAAAGATTTTTCACTTTTTAGTGAAAAACTTGCATGCAATTTTAGTCTCAACAGGCTTATATTTGAACCACATGCTATCCTACAGAGGTAAAGAAAGATATTATGTGAAATGAAACAGGTACAAAAGACATTGTTAAGTGCTTTTTATACAAATTTATTGAGGTATTTATTATGGACTTCAACTTTTATGTGCCATGCTCCTCACATTTAACTTGATCCAAACAGGGCGTTAGACGAGGGTCATTTATACAACACATTTTGCTCATATTTTCTGAGATAATCTTCTTTTCTGTAGATTCAGAGTTCACAAATGAGTAATAAAACTGGATTAAAGCATAGAAACACAAAAATTGACACATGAAAACATGTCAGATAGAAAGTCAGAATGCCACTTATGCATCAAAATTGAAAAAGCTATGAAATGCTTATTTTGACCATATAATGCCAAAATTGGTCATTTTTGCAGAAATTCTATCAAATAAAAGTTTAAATCCTTTAGTTTTATGCTATTTGACAAATTGGCACCATCAAATCATTCAGGGAAGTTGCCAAAGTACAGATTCTATATTTCCTGATTTCACCTCTTAGGTCCGAGTACACAGTTATTTCGTAGTGCATTTCTTTTAGACAATAAATGAAAATTAAAAAAAACCCACCTGCGCTTTCTCAATAATATTTTTACAGTGTGTTGTACTACTTTTGGGACAAATTATATCAAAATTATAGAAAACTTCATCAGCTCTAACTCAAAATATGGACAATCTTATGTTAAGGGGGTCTTGAAATCTTTTGACAGCTTCCGAAGTGCTAATTTTTGACCTTTTTCAGCTGGACCTAATCACTACTTTACATTAATATTTATGACCCAACTTTTTTTACAGTGTCATTTCACCCCCCAACTTGCTATATGAGGCATAAAACATGGAGAAATAAATTTGGAAGGGGTATAACAAAAATTGGCAAGTAACACACTGTCCACACTAAGGACTATATTCGTGGACAACGAAAATCAAAGGACGATAACTGTGTACTCGGACCTAATAGGATAGAAAAAGTTGACCAATCTTAATAAAACTTGGCATGACTAAAGCTTAATATATTACAAGACTGCTTACAAAGTTTCATAGCAATAGGATATATATTATAGACAATATGATTAATTCTATATTCAACTTTGCGTGTTAAATTTAGACGTTAAAATTGAGAAATTTCAACTATCAACATTTGGGGCTTATAAAATTTAAATATTGCAAAAAAATACTTTTAAAATGCCTTAATATATAATATATCATGTATTTAAAGCAATAGAGTACTCATTTGTTATATCAGACTTAGCATAATTTTTCAAAAGTCAAATTTATATGAGCCTGTGCCTAAAAATGGAGGTTTTCCAATGAAGCGGGCCTTACATGAAGATGTAATATTTTCCAGCAATTTTAAGTTTGTGAAGCTTTTTGATTATAAATAATCCTTACATATGTACTTAATGTACTTTAAATGGAAAGAAAACTTACAAATAACATATCATATTAGTTTAAAAGGGTCTTAGGCCAAGTAAGACTAAAATTAATTTAGGGTCAATTTAGGCCGTAGCACATATTTACATTTAAAAATGCATATTGAAGTTATAGGAAATAAAAATTTGTGTCTTTTCTATCATTTCTATACTCAGGTGACATGATACAATAAATCTGAGCACAAAAAGGCTCTTACATTCAACTTTTTTAGTAGACAGTATGGTCTGATACAAAGATTTTTCACTTTTTAGTGAAAAACTTGCATGCAATTTTAGTCTCAACAGGCTTATATTTGAACCACATGCTATCCTACAGAGGTAAAGAAAGATATTATGTGAAATGAAACAGGTACAAAAGACATTGTTAAGTGCTTTTTATACAAATTTATTGAGGTATTTATTATGGACTTCAACTTTTATGTGCCATGCTCCTCACATTTAACTTGATCCAAACAGGGCGTTAGACGAGGGTCATTTATACAACACATTTTGCTCATATTTTCTGAGATAATCTTCTTTTCTGTAGATTCAGAGTTCACAAATGAGTAATAAAACTGGATTAAAGCATAGAAACACAAAAATTGACACATGAAAACATGTCAGATAGAAAGTCAGAATGCCACTTATGCATCAAAATTGAAAAAGCTATGAAATGCTTATTTTGACCATATAATGCCAAAATTGGTCATTTTTGCAGAAATTCTATCAAATAAAAGTTTAAATCCTTTAGTTTTATGCTATTTGACAAATTGGCACCATCAAATCATTCAGGGAAGTTGCCAAAGTACAGATTCTATATTTCCTGATTTCACCTCTTAGGTCCGAGTACACAGTTATTTCGTAGTGCATTTCTTTTAGACAATAAATGAAAATTAAAAAAAACCCACCTGCGCTTTCTCAATAATATTTTTACAGTGTGTTGTACTACTTTTGGGACAAATTATATCAAAATTATAGAAAACTTCATCAGCTCTAACTCAAAATATGGACAATCTTATGTTAAGGGGGTCTTGAAATCTTTTGACAGCTTCCGAAGTGCTAATTTTTTACCTTTTTCAGCTGGACCTAATCACTACTTTACATTAATATTTATGACCCAACTTTTTTTACAGTGTCATTTCACCCCCCAACTTGCTATATGAGGCATAAAACATGGAGAAATAAATTTGGAAGGGGTATAACAAAAATTGGCAAGTAACACACTGTCCACACTAAGGACTATATTCGTGGACAACGAAAATCAAAGGACGATAACTGTGTACTCGGACCTAATAGGATAGAAAAAGTTGACCAATCTTAATAAAACTTGGCATGACTAAAGCTTAATATATTACAAGACTGCTTACAAAGTTTCATAGCAATAGGATATATATTATAGACAATATGATTAATTCTATATTCAACTTTGCGTGTTAAATTTAGACGTTAAAATTGAGAAATTTCAACTATCAACATTTGGGGCTTATAAAATTTAAATATTGCAAAAAAATACTTTTAAAATGCCTTAATATATAATATATCATGTATTTAAAGCAATAGAGTACTCATTTGTTATATCAGACTTAGCATAATTTTTCAAAAGTCAAATTTATATGAGCCTGTGCCTAAAAATGGAGGTTTTCCAATGAAGCGGGCCTTACATGAAGATGTAATATTTTCCAGCAATTTTAAGTTTGTGAAGCTTTTTGATTATAAATAATCCTTACATATGTACTTAATGTACTTTAAATGGAAAGAAAACTTACAAATAACATATCATATTAGTTTAAAAGGGTCTTAGGCCAAGTAAGACTAAAATTAATTTAGGGTCAATTTAGGCCGTAGCACATATTTACATTTAAAAATGCATATTGAAGTTATAGGAAATAAAAATTTGTGTCTTTTCTATCATTTCTATACTCAGGTGACATGATACAATAAATCTGAGCACAAAAAGGCTCTTACATTCAACTTTTTTAGTAGACAGTATGGTCTGATACAAAGATTTTTCACTTTTTAGTGAAAAACTTGCATGCAATTTTAGTCTCAACAGGCTTATATTTGAACCACATGCTATCCTACAGAGGTAAAGAAAGATATTATGTGAAATGAAACAGGTACAAAAGACATTGTTAAGTGCTTTTTATACAAATTTATTGAGGTATTTATTATGGACTTCAACTTTTATGTGCCATGCTCCTCACATTTAACTTGATCCAAACAGGGCGTTAGACGAGGGTCATTTATACAACACATTTTGCTCATATTTTCTGAGATAATCTTCTTTTCTGTAGATTCAGAGTTCACAAATGAGTAATAAAACTGGATTAAAGCATAGAAACACAAAAATTGACACATGAAAACATGTCAGATAGAAAGTCAGAATGCCACTTATGCATCAAAATTGAAAAAGCTATGAAATGCTTATTTTGACCATATAATGCCAAAATTGGTCATTTTTGCAGAAATTCTATCAAATAAAAGTTTAAATCCTTTAGTTTTATGCTATTTGACAAATTGGCACCATCAAATCATTCAGGGAAGTTGCCAAAGTACAGATTCTATATTTCCTGATTTCACCTCTTAGGTCCGAGTACACAGTTATTTCGTAGTGCATTTCTTTTAGACAATAAATGAAAATTAAAAAAAACCCACCTGCGCTTTCTCAATAATATTTTTACAGTGTGTTGTACTACTTTTGGGACAAATTATATCAAAATTATAGAAAACTTCATCAGCTCTAACTCAAAATATGGACAATCTTATGTTAAGGGGGTCTTGAAATCTTTTGACAGCTTCCGAAGTGCTAATTTTTGACCTTTTTCAGCTGGACCTAATCACTACTTTACATTAATATTTATGACCCAACTTTTTTTACAGTGTCATTTCACCCCCCAACTTGCTATATGAGGCATAAAACATGGAGAAATAAATTTGGAAGGGGTATAACAAAAATTGGCAAGTAACACACTGTCCACACTAAGGACTATATTCGTGGACAACGAAAATCAAAGGACGATAACTGTGTACTCGGACCTAATAGGATAGAAAAAGTTGACCAATCTTAATAAAACTTGGCATGACTAAAGCTTAATATATTACAAGACTGCTTACAAAGTTTCATAGCAATAGGATATATATTATAGACAATATGATTAATTCTATATTCAACTTTGCGTGTTAAATTTAGACGTTAAAATTGAGAAATTTCAACTATCAACATTTGGGGCTTATAAAATTTAAATATTGCAAAAAAATACTTTTAAAATGCCTTAATATATAATATATCATGTATTTAAAGCAATAGAGTACTCATTTGTTATATCAGACTTAGCATAATTTTTCAAAAGTCAAATTTATATGAGCCTGTGCCTAAAAATGGAGGTTTTCCAATGAAGCGGGCCTTACATGAAGATGTAATATTTTCCAGCAATTTTAAGTTTGTGAAGCTTTTTGATTATAAATAATCCTTACATATGTACTTAATGTACTTTAAATGGAAAGAAAACTTACAAATAACATATCATATTAGTTTAAAAGGGTCTTAGGCCAAGTAAGACTAAAATTAATTTAGGGTCAATTTAGGCCGTAGCACATATTTACATTTAAAAATGCATATTGAAGTTATAGGAAATAAAAATTTGTGTCTTTTCTATCATTTCTATACTCAGGTGACATGATACAATAAATCTGAGCACAAAAAGGCTCTTACATTCAACTTTTTTAGTAGACAGTATGGTCTGATACAAAGATTTTTCACTTTTTAGTGAAAAACTTGCATGCAATTTTAGTCTCAACAGGCTTATATTTGAACCACATGCTATCCTACAGAGGTAAAGAAAGATATTATGTGAAATGAAACAGGTACAAAAGACATTGTTAAGTGCTTTTTATACAAATTTATTGAGGTATTTATTATGGACTTCAACTTTTATGTGCCATGCTCCTCACATTTAACTTGATCCAAACAGGGCGTTAGACGAGGGTCATTTATACAACACATTTTGCTCATATTTTCTGAGATAATCTTCTTTTCTGTAGATTCAGAGTTCACAAATGAGTAATAAAACTGGATTAAAGCATAGAAACACAAAAATTGACACATGAAAACATGTCAGATAGAAAGTCAGAATGCCACTTATGCATCAAAATTGAAAAAGCTATGAAATGCTTATTTTGACCATATAATGCCAAAATTGGTCATTTTTGCAGAAATTCTATCAAATAAAAGTTTAAATCCTTTAGTTTTATGCTATTTGACAAATTGGCACCATCAAATCATTCAGGGAAGTTGCCAAAGTACAGATTCTATATTTCCTGATTTCACCTCTTAGGTCCGAGTACACAGTTATTTCGTAGTGCATTTCTTTTAGACAATAAATGAAAATTAAAAAAAACCCACCTGCGCTTTCTCAATAATATTTTTACAGTGTGTTGTACTACTTTTGGGACAAATTATATCAAAATTATAGAAAACTTCATCAGCTCTAACTCAAAATATGGACAATCTTATGTTAAGGGGGTCTTGAAATCTTTTGACAGCTTCCGAAGTGCTAATTTTTGACCTTTTTCAGCTGGACCTAATCACTACTTTACATTAATATTTATGACCCAACTTTTTTTACAGTGTCATTTCACCCCCCAACTTGCTATATGAGGCATAAAACATGGAGAAATAAATTTGGAAGGGGTATAACAAAAATTGGCAAGTAACACACTGTCCACACTAAGGACTATATTCGTGGACAACGAAAATCAAAGGACGATAACTGTGTACTCGGACCTAATAGGATAGAAAAAGTTGACCAATCTTAATAAAACTTGGCATGACTAAAGCTTAATATATTACAAGACTGCTTACAAAGTTTCATAGCAATAGGATATATATTATAGACAATATGATTAATTCTATATTCAACTTTGCGTGTTAAATTTAGACGTTAAAATTGAGAAATTTCAACTATCAACATTTGGGGCTTATAAAATTTAAATATTGCAAAAAAATACTTTTAAAATGCCTTAATATATAATATATCATGTATTTAAAGCAATAGAGTACTCATTTGTTATATCAGACTTAGCATAATTTTTCAAAAGTCAAATTTATATGAGCCTGTGCCTAAAAATGGAGGTTTTCCAATGAAGCGGGCCTTACATGAAGATGTAATATTTTCCAGCAATTTTAAGTTTGTGAAGCTTTTTGATTATAAATAATCCTTACATATGTACTTAATGTACTTTAAATGGAAAGAAAACTTACAAATAACATATCATATTAGTTTAAAAGGGTCTTAGGCCAAGTAAGACTAAAATTAATTTAGGGTCAATTTAGGCCGTAGCACATATTTACATTTAAAAATGCATATTGAAGTTATAGGAAATAAAAATTTGTGTCTTTTCTATCATTTCTATACTCAGGTGACATGATACAATAAATCTGAGCACAAAAAGGCTCTTACATTCAACTTTTTTAGTAGACAGTATGGTCTGATACAAAGATTTTTCACTTTTTAGTGAAAAACTTGCATGCAATTTTAGTCTCAACAGGCTTATATTTGAACCACATGCTATCCTACAGAGGTAAAGAAAGATATTATGTGAAATGAAACAGGTACAAAAGACATTGTTAAGTGCTTTTTATACAAATTTATTGAGGTATTTATTATGGACTTCAACTTTTATGTGCCATGCTCCTCACATTTAACTTGATCCAAACAGGGCGTTAGACGAGGGTCATTTATACAACACATTTTGCTCATATTTTCTGAGATAATCTTCTTTTCTGTAGATTCAGAGTTCACAAATGAGTAATAAAACTGGATTAAAGCATAGAAACACAAAAATTGACACATGAAAACATGTCAGATAGAAAGTCAGAATGCCACTTATGCATCAAAATTGAAAAAGCTATGAAATGCTTATTTTGACCATATAATGCCAAAATTGGTCATTTTTGCAGAAATTCTATCAAATAAAAGTTTAAATCCTTTAGTTTTATGCTATTTGACAAATTGGCACCATCAAATCATTCAGGGAAGTTGCCAAAGTACAGATTCTATATTTCCTGATTTCACCTCTTAGGTCCGAGTACACAGTTATTTCGTAGTGCATTTCTTTTAGACAATAAATGAAAATTAAAAAAAACCCACCTGCGCTTTCTCAATAATATTTTTACAGTGTGTTGTACTACTTTTGGGACAAATTATATCAAAATTATAGAAAACTTCATCAGCTCTAACTCAAAATATGGACAATCTTATGTTAAGGGGGTCTTGAAATCTTTTGACAGCTTCCGAAGTGCTAATTTTTGACCTTTTTCAGCTGGACCTAATCACTACTTTACATTAATATTTATGACCCAACTTTTTTTACAGTGTCATTTCACCCCCCAACTTGCTATATGAGGCATAAAACATGGAGAAATAAATTTGGAAGGGGTATAACAAAAATTGGCAAGTAACACACTGTCCACACTAAGGACTATATTCGTGGACAACGAAAATCAAAGGACGATAACTGTGTACTCGGACCTAATAGGATAGAAAAAGTTGACCAATCTTAATAAAACTTGGCATGACTAAAGCTTAATATATTACAAGACTGCTTACAAAGTTTCATAGCAATAGGATATATATTATAGACAATATGATTAATTCTATATTCAACTTTGCGTGTTAAATTTAGACGTTAAAATTGAGAAATTTCAACTATCAACATTTGGGGCTTATAAAATTTAAATATTGCAAAAAAATACTTTTAAAATGCCTTAATATATAATATATCATGTATTTAAAGCAATAGAGTACTCATTTGTTATATCAGACTTAGCATAATTTTTCAAAAGTCAAATTTATATGAGCCTGTGCCTAAAAATGGAGGTTTTCCAATGAAGCGGGCCTTACATGAAGATGTAATATTTTCCAGCAATTTTAAGTTTGTGAAGCTTTTTGATTATAAATAATCCTTACATATGTACTTAATGTACTTTAAATGGAAAGAAAACTTACAAATAACATATCATATTAGTTTAAAAGGGTCTTAGGCCAAGTAAGACTAAAATTAATTTAGGGTCAATTTAGGCCGTAGCACATATTTACATTTAAAAATGCATATTGAAGTTATAGGAAATAAAAATTTGTGTCTTTTCTATCATTTCTATACTCAGGTGACATGATACAATAAATCTGAGCACAAAAAGGCTCTTACATTCAACTTTTTTAGTAGACAGTATGGTCTGATACAAAGATTTTTCACTTTTTAGTGAAAAACTTGCATGCAATTTTAGTCTCAACAGGCTTATATTTGAACCACATGCTATCCTACAGAGGTAAAGAAAGATATTATGTGAAATGAAACAGGTACAAAAGACATTGTTAAGTGCTTTTTATACAAATTTATTGAGGTATTTATTATGGACTTCAACTTTTATGTGCCATGCTCCTCACATTTAACTTGATCCAAACAGGGCGTTAGACGAGGGTCATTTATACAACACATTTTGCTCATATTTTCTGAGATAATCTTCTTTTCTGTAGATTCAGAGTTCACAAATGAGTAATAAAACTGGATTAAAGCATAGAAACACAAAAATTGACACATGAAAACATGTCAGATAGAAAGTCAGAATGCCACTTATGCATCAAAATTGAAAAAGCTATGAAATGCTTATTTTGACCATATAATGCCAAAATTGGTCATTTTTGCAGAAATTCTATCAAATAAAAGTTTAAATCCTTTAGTTTTATGCTATTTGACAAATTGGCACCATCAAATCATTCAGGGAAGTTGCCAAAGTACAGATTCTATATTTCCTGATTTCACCTCTTAGGTCCGAGTACACAGTTATTTCGTAGTGCATTTCTTTTAGACAATAAATGAAAATTAAAAAAAACCCACCTGCGCTTTCTCAATAATATTTTTACAGTGTGTTGTACTACTTTTGGGACAAATTATATCAAAATTATAGAAAACTTCATCAGCTCTAACTCAAAATATGGACAATCTTATGTTAAGGGGGTCTTGAAATCTTTTGACAGCTTCCGAAGTGCTAATTTTTGACCTTTTTCAGCTGGACCTAATCACTACTTTACATTAATATTTATGACCCAACTTTTTTTACAGTGTCATTTCACCCCCCAACTTGCTATATGAGGCATAAAACATGGAGAAATAAATTTGGAAGGGGTATAACAAAAATTGGCAAGTAACACACTGTCCACACTAAGGACTATATTCGTGGACAACGAAAATCAAAGGACGATAACTGTGTACTCGGACCTAATAGGATAGAAAAAGTTGACCAATCTTAATAAAACTTGGCATGACTAAAGCTTAATATATTACAAGACTGCTTACAAAGTTTCATAGCAATAGGATATATATTATAGACAATATGATTAATTCTATATTCAACTTTGCGTGTTAAATTTAGACGTTAAAATTGAGAAATTTCAACTATCAACATTTGGGGCTTATAAAATTTAAATATTGCAAAAAAATACTTTTAAAATGCCTTAATATATAATATATCATGTATTTAAAGCAATAGAGTACTCATTTGTTATATCAGACTTAGCATAATTTTTCAAAAGTCAAATTTATATGAGCCTGTGCCTAAAAATGGAGGTTTTCCAATGAAGCGGGCCTTACATGAAGATGTAATATTTTCCAGCAATTTTAAGTTTGTGAAGCTTTTTGATTATAAATAATCCTTACATATGTACTTAATGTACTTTAAATGGAAAGAAAACTTACAAATAACATATCATATTAGTTTAAAAGGGTCTTAGGCCAAGTAAGACTAAAATTAATTTAGGGTCAATTTAGGCCGTAGCACATATTTACATTTAAAAATGCATATTGAAGTTATAGGAAATAAAAATTTGTGTCTTTTCTATCATTTCTATACTCAGGTGACATGATACAATAAATCTGAGCACAAAAAGGCTCTTACATTCAACTTTTTTAGTAGACAGTATGGTCTGATACAAAGATTTTTCACTTTTTAGTGAAAAACTTGCATGCAATTTTAGTCTCAACAGGCTTATATTTGAACCACATGCTATCCTACAGAGGTAAAGAAAGATATTATGTGAAATGAAACAGGTACAAAAGACATTGTTAAGTGCTTTTTATACAAATTTATTGAGGTATTTATTATGGACTTCAACTTTTATGTGCCATGCTCCTCACATTTAACTTGATCCAAACAGGGCGTTAGACGAGGGTCATTTATACAACACATTTTGCTCATATTTTCTGAGATAATCTTCTTTTCTGTAGATTCAGAGTTCACAAATGAGTAATAAAACTGGATTAAAGCATAGAAACACAAAAATTGACACATGAAAACATGTCAGATAGAAAGTCAGAATGCCACTTATGCATCAAAATTGAAAAAGCTATGAAATGCTTATTTTGACCATATAATGCCAAAATTGGTCATTTTTGCAGAAATTCTATCAAATAAAAGTTTAAATCCTTTAGTTTTATGCTATTTGACAAATTGGCACCATCAAATCATTCAGGGAAGTTGCCAAAGTACAGATTCTATATTTCCTGATTTCACCTCTTAGGTCCGAGTACACAGTTATTTCGTAGTGCATTTCTTTTAGACAATAAATGAAAATTAAAAAAAACCCACCTGCGCTTTCTCAATAATATTTTTACAGTGTGTTGTACTACTTTTGGGACAAATTATATCAAAATTATAGAAAACTTCATCAGCTCTAACTCAAAATATGGACAATCTTATGTTAAGGGGGTCTTGAAATCTTTTGACAGCTTCCGAAGTGCTAATTTTTGACCTTTTTCAGCTGGACCTAATCACTACTTTACATTAATATTTATGACCCAACTTTTTTTACAGTGTCATTTCACCCCCCAACTTGCTATATGAGGCATAAAACATGGAGAAATAAATTTGGAAGGGGTATAACAAAAATTGGCAAGTAACACACTGTCCACACTAAGGACTATATTCGTGGACAACGAAAATCAAAGGACGATAACTGTGTACTCGGACCTAATAGGATAGAAAAAGTTGACCAATCTTAATAAAACTTGGCATGACTAAAGCTTAATATATTACAAGACTGCTTACAAAGTTTCATAGCAATAGGATATATATTATAGACAATATGATTAATTCTATATTCAACTTTGCGTGTTAAATTTAGACGTTAAAATTGAGAAATTTCAACTATCAACATTTGGGGCTTATAAAATTTAAATATTGCAAAAAAATACTTTTAAAATGCCTTAATATATAATATATCATGTATTTAAAGCAATAGAGTACTCATTTGTTATATCAGACTTAGCATAATTTTTCAAAAGTCAAATTTATATGAGCCTGTGCCTAAAAATGGAGGTTTTCCAATGAAGCGGGCCTTACATGAAGATGTAATATTTTCCAGCAATTTTAAGTTTGTGAAGCTTTTTGATTATAAATAATCCTTACATATGTACTTAATGTACTTTAAATGGAAAGAAAACTTACAAATAACATATCATATTAGTTTAAAAGGGTCTTAGGCCAAGTAAGACTAAAATTAATTTAGGGTCAATTTAGGCCGTAGCACATATTTACATTTAAAAATGCATATTGAAGTTATAGGAAATAAAAATTTGTGTCTTTTCTATCATTTCTATACTCAGGTGACATGATACAATAAATCTGAGCACAAAAAGGCTCTTACATTCAACTTTTTTAGTAGACAGTATGGTCTGATACAAAGATTTTTCACTTTTTAGTGAAAAACTTGCATGCAATTTTAGTCTCAACAGGCTTATATTTGAACCACATGCTATCCTACAGAGGTAAAGAAAGATATTATGTGAAATGAAACAGGTACAAAAGACATTGTTAAGTGCTTTTTATACAAATTTATTGAGGTATTTATTATGGACTTCAACTTTTATGTGCCATGCTCCTCACATTTAACTTGATCCAAACAGGGCGTTAGACGAGGGTCATTTATACAACACATTTTGCTCATATTTTCTGAGATAATCTTCTTTTCTGTAGATTCAGAGTTCACAAATGAGTAATAAAACTGGATTAAAGCATAGAAACACAAAAATTGACACATGAAAACATGTCAGATAGAAAGTCAGAATGCCACTTATGCATCAAAATTGAAAAAGCTATGAAATGCTTATTTTGACCATATAATGCCAAAATTGGTCATTTTTGCAGAAATTCTATCAAATAAAAGTTTAAATCCTTTAGTTTTATGCTATTTGACAAATTGGCACCATCAAATCATTCAGGGAAGTTGCCAAAGTACAGATTCTATATTTCCTGATTTCACCTCTTAGGTCCGAGTACACAGTTATTTCGTAGTGCATTTCTTTTAGACAATAAATGAAAATTAAAAAAAACCCACCTGCGCTTTCTCAATAATATTTTTACAGTGTGTTGTACTACTTTTGGGACAAATTATATCAAAATTATAGAAAACTTCATCAGCTCTAACTCAAAATATGGACAATCTTATGTTAAGGGGGTCTTGAAATCTTTTGACAGCTTCCGAAGTGCTAATTTTTGACCTTTTTCAGCTGGACCTAATCACTACTTTACATTAATATTTATGACCCAACTTTTTTTACAGTGTCATTTCACCCCCCAACTTGCTATATGAGGCATAAAACATGGAGAAATAAATTTGGAAGGGGTATAACAAAAATTGGCAAGTAACACACTGTCCACACTAAGGACTATATTCGTGGACAACGAAAATCAAAGGACGATAACTGTGTACTCGGACCTAATAGGATAGAAAAAGTTGACCAATCTTAATAAAACTTGGCATGACTAAAGCTTAATATATTACAAGACTGCTTACAAAGTTTCATAGCAATAGGATATATATTATAGACAATATGATTAATTCTATATTCAACTTTGCGTGTTAAATTTAGACGTTAAAATTGAGAAATTTCAACTATCAACATTTGGGGCTTATAAAATTTAAATATTGCAAAAAAATACTTTTAAAATGCCTTAATATATAATATATCATGTATTTAAAGCAATAGAGTACTCATTTGTTATATCAGACTTAGCATAATTTTTCAAAAGTCAAATTTATATGAGCCTGTGCCTAAAAATGGAGGTTTTCCAATGAAGCGGGCCTTACATGAAGATGTAATATTTTCCAGCAATTTTAAGTTTGTGAAGCTTTTTGATTATAAATAATCCTTACATATGTACTTAATGTACTTTAAATGGAAAGAAAACTTACAAATAACATATCATATTAGTTTAAAAGGGTCTTAGGCCAAGTAAGACTAAAATTAATTTAGGGTCAATTTAGGCCGTAGCACATATTTACATTTAAAAATGCATATTGAAGTTATAGGAAATAAAAATTTGTGTCTTTTCTATCATTTCTATACTCAGGTGACATGATACAATAAATCTGAGCACAAAAAGGCTCTTACATTCAACTTTTTTAGTAGACAGTATGGTCTGATACAAAGATTTTTCACTTTTTAGTGAAAAACTTGCATGCAATTTTAGTCTCAACAGGCTTATATTTGAACCACATGCTATCCTACAGAGGTAAAGAAAGATATTATGTGAAATGAAACAGGTACAAAAGACATTGTTAAGTGCTTTTTATACAAATTTATTGAGGTATTTATTATGGACTTCAACTTTTATGTGCCATGCTCCTCACATTTAACTTGATCCAAACAGGGCGTTAGACGAGGGTCATTTATACAACACATTTTGCTCATATTTTCTGAGATAATCTTCTTTTCTGTAGATTCAGAGTTCACAAATGAGTAATAAAACTGGATTAAAGCATAGAAACACAAAAATTGACACATGAAAACATGTCAGATAGAAAGTCAGAATGCCACTTATGCATCAAAATTGAAAAAGCTATGAAATGCTTATTTTGACCATATAATGCCAAAATTGGTCATTTTTGCAGAAATTCTATCAAATAAAAGTTTAAATCCTTTAGTTTTATGCTATTTGACAAATTGGCACCATCAAATCATTCAGGGAAGTTGCCAAAGTACAGATTCTATATTTCCTGATTTCACCTCTTAGGTCCGAGTACACAGTTATTTCGTAGTGCATTTCTTTTAGACAATAAATGAAAATTAAAAAAAACCCACCTGCGCTTTCTCAATAATATTTTTACAGTGTGTTGTACTACTTTTGGGACAAATTATATCAAAATTATAGAAAACTTCATCAGCTCTAACTCAAAATATGGACAATCTTATGTTAAGGGGGTCTTGAAATCTTTTGACAGCTTCCGAAGTGCTAATTTTTGACCTTTTTCAGCTGGACCTAATCACTACTTTACATTAATATTTATGACCCAACTTTTTTTACAGTGTCATTTCACCCCCCAACTTGCTATATGAGGCATAAAACATGGAGAAATAAATTTGGAAGGGGTATAACAAAAATTGGCAAGTAACACACTGTCCACACTAAGGACTATATTCGTGGACAACGAAAATCAAAGGACGATAACTGTGTACTCGGACCTAATAGGATAGAAAAAGTTGACCAATCTTAATAAAACTTGGCATGACTAAAGCTTAATATATTACAAGACTGCTTACAAAGTTTCATAGCAATAGGATATATATTATAGACAATATGATTAATTCTATATTCAACTTTGCGTGTTAAATTTAGACGTTAAAATTGAGAAATTTCAACTATCAACATTTGGGGCTTATAAAATTTAAATATTGCAAAAAAATACTTTTAAAATGCCTTAATATATAATATATCATGTATTTAAAGCAATAGAGTACTCATTTGTTATATCAGACTTAGCATAATTTTTCAAAAGTCAAATTTATATGAGCCTGTGCCTAAAAATGGAGGTTTTCCAATGAAGCGGGCCTTACATGAAGATGTAATATTTTCCAGCAATTTTAAGTTTGTGAAGCTTTTTGATTATAAATAATCCTTACATATGTACTTAATGTACTTTAAATGGAAAGAAAACTTACAAATAACATATCATATTAGTTTAAAAGGGTCTTAGGCCAAGTAAGACTAAAATTAATTTAGGGTCAATTTAGGCCGTAGCACATATTTACATTTAAAAATGCATATTGAAGTTATAGGAAATAAAAATTTGTGTCTTTTCTATCATTTCTATACTCAGGTGACATGATACAATAAATCTGAGCACAAAAAGGCTCTTACATTCAACTTTTTTAGTAGACAGTATGGTCTGATACAAAGATTTTTCACTTTTTAGTGAAAAACTTGCATGCAATTTTAGTCTCAACAGGCTTATATTTGAACCACATGCTATCCTACAGAGGTAAAGAAAGATATTATGTGAAATGAAACAGGTACAAAAGACATTGTTAAGTGCTTTTTATACAAATTTATTGAGGTATTTATTATGGACTTCAACTTTTATGTGCCATGCTCCTCACATTTAACTTGATCCAAACAGGGCGTTAGACGAGGGTCATTTATACAACACATTTTGCTCATATTTTCTGAGATAATCTTCTTTTCTGTAGATTCAGAGTTCACAAATGAGTAATAAAACTGGATTAAAGCATAGAAACACAAAAATTGACACATGAAAACATGTCAGATAGAAAGTCAGAATGCCACTTATGCATCAAAATTGAAAAAGCTATGAAATGCTTATTTTGACCATATAATGCCAAAATTGGTCATTTTTGCAGAAATTCTATCAAATAAAAGTTTAAATCCTTTAGTTTTATGCTATTTGACAAATTGGCACCATCAAATCATTCAGGGAAGTTGCCAAAGTACAGATTCTATATTTCCTGATTTCACCTCTTAGGTCCGAGTACACAGTTATTTCGTAGTGCATTTCTTTTAGACAATAAATGAAAATTAAAAAAAACCCACCTGCGCTTTCTCAATAATATTTTTACAGTGTGTTGTACTACTTTTGGGACAAATTATATCAAAATTATAGAAAACTTCATCAGCTCTAACTCAAAATATGGACAATCTTATGTTAAGGGGGTCTTGAAATCTTTTGACAGCTTCCGAAGTGCTAATTTTTGACCTTTTTCAGCTGGACCTAATCACTACTTTACATTAATATTTATGACCCAACTTTTTTTACAGTGTCATTTCACCCCCCAACTTGCTATATGAGGCATAAAACATGGAGAAATAAATTTGGAAGGGGTATAACAAAAATTGGCAAGTAACACACTGTCCACACTAAGGACTATATTCGTGGACAACGAAAATCAAAGGACGATAACTGTGTACTCGGACCAGCTAATTATTGGTTTAACCATTGTTCACCAAGGTAGATAATTTGATTTTGGAAACACTTATGAACTAATCCAATAATAGACAAACTATATCATGTATATTTTATCCCAAAATTACAAAAAAGATTAAAATGGAGAAAATTACGTTTCATTTCAAAATAAATAGATAAATCGCTGAACTTACCTTGCTGCACATATGGCTATCGGACACACTGCCAGTTTTGTGTGTGTATTGACTTTAAAGTATTGATAAAACCTGCATAAATTTAGTGTTTGTTTAGAGAAAGTTCGATATTTAAATAACATACACCTGGATTTGTTAAAAGTCAATATTTAAAAATAATCTGTACAGTTTGACATTAATAAAAGTATGAGCATTTAGAAATGTAACGTTTACTATTGATTTGAAGATAGTCAAAAAGATCCCGAGTCCAGTCTTGCTTATCGAAATTACCCATTTAACAATTATTTCTACCAGAATAGAGCCAATGAGACAACTCTCCAATTCACAATTTGTAAAAGTAAACCATTATAAGTCAAAGTGCGGTCTTCAACACGGAGCCATCTCTCACGCCGAACAGCAAGCTATAAAGGACACAAAATTGACTTATGTAAAACCATTCAAACAGGAAAACCAACAGTTAATTTATTCTAAATATAAAAAACCGAGAAACACGTATGAACCGCACCAATAAACGACATGCAACCACTGAACATCAGGTAAGAATGGATGATGAAATGAACAATTAACTTCTCGTAAAAAATCTATTTATTTTCGACACATATCTTCGACAATGTGTTACATGTTTATAGAATGTATCCAGAAAGTTTCTGCAATAAGCCATTTTCGCCAATATTGGGGAAATCATCACTATGGAGTCGGTTCATTGAGGTCATAATTGAATTGCATCCTTTTAACTCATATATGCATTTTTAATAAAGGCGTATATGAGGAAGATTAATATGGTAGTTTCCAATTTCTTTGTCCATTTACATTACAAGATAAACCCCTTAAGGTGGTACCCAACACCTAAACTAAAATTAATTTGGCTTGTTTAATTTTCTTAAAATTTTAACAAAGTATTTACTTTGGCCCTTTGACAAAAACATAAAAAATTTGAGCCAACCGTTAAATCAGTTTGGCAAACACCAATTTTGATCATTGAGAAGCTTAACATCAATCATCCAAGGGCCATTTTCTAAAAGTCTGTTCAGCGTTTTCTCAAATAAAATTGAGAATGGAAATGGGAAATGTGTCAAAGCGACAACAAACCGATCATATAGCAGACAACAGCCGAAGGCCACCAATGGGTTTTCGATGTAGCGAGAAACTCCCGTATTGTAGGCGTCCTTCAGCTGGCCCCTAAACAAATATGTATACTAGTTCAGTGCTAATGGACGTCATACTTAACTCCGAGTTATACATAAGAACATAAAATTAAAAATCCTACAAGACTAACAAAAGCCAGAGGCTCCTGACTTGGGACAGGCAAAATTGCGGCGGAGTTAAACATGTTTTTGAGATCTCAACCCTCCTCCTATACCTCTAGCCAATGTAGAAAAATACAAACGCATAACCATACGCACAGTAAAACTCAGTTTAAAAGAAGTTTGAGTCCGATGTCAGAATATGAAACAAAAGAAATAAACAAAATGACAATAATACATAAATAACAACAGACTTCTAGCAGTTACTGACATGCAAGCTCCAGACCTTAATTAAACTGATTGAAAGATTATGTCTTCATCATATGAAAATCAGGCACAATCCCCCCTGTTAGGGGTTTAGTATCCTACCATTATGAAATATATGAGAACATAACCCGTGTCATGCCAACAGCATGTTTTCTGAATAAATGTGTTTAGTTCCGGTGCAAAGACCCTATAAGTGAATCAATATCAAAGCCAAAATATGTAATCATTAATGACCTGACAACAGTATCGTAACTATATTCCTTTTTAAAGGTTGTGTTAGCTTTTGATGTGAACACTGGCATTTTTCTGCTTTGTAAGGAATATTAAATATTAAATGTAAGGAATAAAAATGCATAGCACATCATATAATCAAATGTGTTCTCAAGTTTTAACATTTTAGTGCATTTCCGAACATGTGAACAAAACTCAAAAGATAGCTGAGAACTGCACTTTTGGCTAATTTTCAGCATTTTTTTGTTTTCATTTAAGAATTGAATGCTTCTTTTTTTGTAACTTCATAGGGGTGTTAAAGCGTTGACCGAAGTAAATTTTGTATGAAGCGCGGAAAAAACGCTTTAACACCCCTATGACTTCATAGGGGTGTTAAAGCGTTGACCGAAGTAAATTTTGTATGAAGCGCGGAAAAAACGCTTTAACACCCCTATGAAGTTTCAAAAAGAAGCATTCAATACTTATAATTACATTTTTTAGCTATGACCATGAAAACACGAATTTTATAATTGTTTTATTTAATTCACCTGTGCATTTTATTGTGGGACCACGTGTTATCATGAATGATAAGTTTTATTGAGTAATGCAATTTCTGAAGGAATAACATGTGATGTGAAATTAGCCAATCAGAATAAAGTATTATAATGAAACATACATCTAATGTAATTATTTGTTTTATGAATACATCGTTTACCGCTGTTACAATTTTCTTGTTACGTAAAGCTTATGTATTCTTCTTCAAAAACAAATACATGAGTTTGGGTTAAAGATGCCCTTTAGAGTTGATTAAAATTGAAACTTGTAAAATTGTAGATTATTATACAAATAGACTCTTAGACTAGATATTCGAATATTAGATGGATTTAAAAACTTTTAGATTTTGACCAGATCAACGAAAGATTAGTCTTATGCCTCTTTCTAGCTCAACTCGATCTATCTACAACTATGTTGTGTGTATTTTTATAGGCCCGAACTTTCATAACTCTTTGGAGAAGACCTTATTAAACTACGGCAGTGATATGACATGTCTTGAACTTGCAGTGAGATGAGCGCTTTTATTCAATACTGGAGGCCTCACAGTGACTTGGAGATGTAAAACAGCAATATATTCTTCTTTCAAGGAAATACTAGCAGTCTTTACAACGCAAACAAGGTAAAGTTAATGTACGTATGGTTACTAGCCATTCTAGTTAAAGTATTGAACAAAAAGTATAGTTACTATTAACTTTTAAAATTATCTAGAAAATCTATAATTGTTACTTTTTAACGGTCTGTTGTATGATTTGCCAAGCCCGTGGAAAATGTCTCCGTGCTTGAAGAGTCTGCTCTGTTACAACTTCACATCCAAGTCACAATTGTGAAAGTAAACCGTTATAAGTCAAAGTGCGGTCTTCAACACGGAGCCTAGGCTCATACTGAACAGCAAGCTATAAAGGGCCCAAAAAATATCGCTGTTATTGTTATTACCCAGTCTATTTTTAAAAGAAAACAAGCCACAAGTTCGGATGATAGTGGCTTTTTAAGATATCTCATCAATATAGAAATGGGGAGGTATTATTGCCAATGAGACAACTATCCGGGGGCACCAAAGTTCAAATGAAGGACGTAAGCAAATATTGACAACTGCAAGGCCTTTAATTAACAATGAGAAAACGGTTAACCCATACGATATAGTCAGTTATAAAAGATGAAACAATTCAATCACTAAGAAAACTAACGACCTAATGTCTAACAAACAGTTTACGAAAAACACTATTAATTTTTGAATCTGTTTCCGTATCACCAGTTTTATACACTGATTATACCATGCATACATGTATATACAACATCTTGAATTATACATTGTCCAATTCATGTAATATTAATTTAAACTTTGCTGTTGATGACTATTTATGTCGGAGTTGACCACGGTCCAAGTATGTCAGTTTGTACATTGTGTTTCTATTACGGTCAGTTTTGCTTATATCAAATTTGATATGTTGTGTGTTCCTCCTCTTCCTCTTCCTTCCCTAGCTCTCCTCCTTCTCCTCATCATCATCATCCAATAATAGACGACCTTGTAAATATTGACCAGGCGTGACTGAAGAAATATTAACAAAAATTGGATGCCATGGTTACGTTACAATTTACTCAGTGCAACAGTTTGTTTATGCGTTGTCTCCCCTTCACCAGACAGAGATGTATGAATAATGTCCGTTTTTCATCTTATTTGCATTTAATTTTTTCCCCGTTTCTGCTGACTTAATGAGGTCACCAGAGGATCCCAAATAAGATAAGTTTAAATCCATTCTAAATGAAACTGGATATATATTTTAAAAGCATGTCAGAAGTTACCCCTTCCCCTCTCTTATGAATGAACATATAAATGTTTAATTCATGGACTTTTTATCAAGTTGCACTCCTAACGTTGCTTTTGTCCCCTCTCCCATGGCCACCGCCCAGTTGGAAATTACATGAAATAAATGTGCCTCTCCTGTAAACACTGAAAAGTTTATCTTTTCGTAGTTTGTTCCGTTTTCCCTTAATAGGAAGGACGCTTTCAATTATGAATTTAAATAAAAACGCCGGATCTCAAAGAGAAATGGCAAGGACATATATGTTAGTTATACGTCGTTCTTGTAAATGGTAAAAATATAGAAATAAAAACTAAATTCCTTTTTAATATTTCATTTTCTTTAGTCCTGAAGGGGGCTCATAAATCCATATTTTTTTAATCTATAGGCCGGGATTTCGCGGTTATCTTTTTTTTTCTCTAAAAATGAGCTTTATCATATACTTTGTAAAAAATAACTTTTAAAAAAATGGATTCACTGTTTATTTTTAAAAACTTGTCTTCGAAAGAAACAAGCATTTTTGTTAAGGTGCTTTTTTTTGTTCAACTAATAGAAGAGAAACTGAAAGGACAAGCACGGACATATAACAGTTAAATAAGCGATCCTGTACTAGACATATACTTTGTTTTAAAAAGACCCTTTTCTTACCAGTAGCCGGGGCATGAAAAAGCAACCCTGTTCTAACCAGCAGGACATGAAAAAGGGACCCTGTTCTAACCAACAGGGCAGGAAAGAGGGACCCTGTTTCGCGGCACACTCATACCACTAAAAATATAGGAAGTACCCCCACCCCCACCCCCTCTCCCGGATAACTAGCAAGCGGACGTATATAAATAGTAAGGGGACGACCATTTGATATTCTAAGGGGGGTGGGGTCAGGAGGATTTGTTTTTGATCGGTTATTTATTTTTGTAAACTGAGAGGACAGGTTATTCATTTTCTGCACTATTGAAGCAAGATTTTTCATTTTCATTAAAGCAAGGGACTGATTATTTATGTTCACAACTGTATTTATGATATTCGAAAACATACAATTTTAAATGATTTGTTTATTATAAATAATACATGTATAGTCAAGTCAGTATGTACCATTTAATCAGAATTAATCAATTTTTTGACGGGTTTTGGAGCCACTGAAGACCCAAGAAGTTATAGAACAAATGATACAAAATCATGATTTCTGGGTGTTCCGAAGACCCTTTCATAATCAGAAAGTGCAAGTTTTGTTTTAATAATTTTTTGACAGTATTTCGGTCTCAAAGAAAAATGTATAAATTCAGTGTAAGACTTAAGTTTCTAGGGACAACATCAAAAGACCAATGTGCATGATAAAGCAAAAATGGAATTCACATAGTAAAGTGTGTGTCTGCTTTTTTTTTAAACTCATAATCAAGTTCATAACAAAATTACTAGATTACAAAAGGAATGCAACACTAACAGAATACAGAAGGGCAATCAATGAACAAAAGACAAATAAATAATAAACATTGATCCCGAAAAATCAGGGCTACGTCTGAGGGAAAACAGAACTTGCTTATTGCAAGGCACTCGCTGTGAACACAATTGGAGACAAGCGTTTGGTTTTGAAATTTCCTACATGAGGCATCATTTGCCTCAATGTAGTTACGGCCCTGTTAAAATAAAAGTGAGGTAAGGTTTCCTGAGACAATATACCTCAAGTTAAATTAAAACAATTTTTAGACATTTCAAGTATATTTAAATAATATTTATATTTTCATTATTTAAAAAAATGGAAAGTGTTTCCCATTTTTTTTTGGGGGGGGATGAATTTATGAAGAATCTGGTGCCTTCTCATACTTTCGACCTGCTGAGTTATTTATTTCCAATCGTGACATTGCAAGTCAGGTAATTTATTTTCATACTGCCACAGAAAAAAAACATTTATTTTTGTGATTATCAAGGCTGAGTTATTTTTTTTAAAATCCTATTTCCCACCCACCCCACCCCTACAGAATAGCAACTATGGTCGTCCCCTTATACATCCTTAATTTCTAACAGTTTAGATCACCTTTATTAGAATCGCACCGGTATTGTTATAATAGAATAATTAAGTTGGATTTTTCTATTGTTAAATATTTGTCACTAGATTTCAAAATGCGCCCGCTTTCAAAACTTTTGTGATATAGTGGGGGATATCTTGTGGCCTTTGAACTATCGAAGGTTATTCCGCGTGCGCAAAAGTTGTTTACGACAAATAATGTCACGTGATCAGAAGTAAAAAAATGGCTACCGATGGGTTATCCGTCCTTGATCAGCTGTCGTGTTTGAAACTGTTACAAAAAAACACCAGCAGCATGAGCTTTAATGTTATATTTTGGTGTTTTGAGCGACTTTGAAAATGGATTAATCAGTCGCAAAAACAATTGATTTAATTGCCATGGTTTCAAGGGAGCGACGAAGCCAACAGGTGCTTGTCCACGGTGCAATTCTTCAGGCGTGTAAAAAATGTAAATTTTATTTGACGTGCACTTCTAAATCCCACAAACAATCCCCAATAATTATTGAAGGAAATGGAAAATCTCAAATCGTCTACAACCACAAAAAAAAATCTTCATAGGAAACACTAGACATCTTTGATCAGTGACCCTAAACTAAACCCAACAGGATTATCTTGCAAGTTTGTTTACCTCCGAAATTGATAAATAACGACTTGTTTACTTGTTAAAAACAACCACTCACTGTGTATTCATTGTTAATTGTGGTTGTGTGTACCTTTTATTTGTGTTTAGGAAAGTCATTCATTTGAAATTAAGGATAATATAACAAAAGATGAAATGTAAATTTGATAAAATGATATTTCAGAAATCAATTGGATGATAATTCAAAAATACAGATAAAGGTTGTGTCATAATTACTAGTTGTCATACTTCCAGCTTGTTTGTTATGCCTCTATAGAACAGGTGTGATATGAGACAAAAGAGTAAACAAGAAATAGAACACTTTATATTGGAATTTAACAGTTTAATGTTTATTTTGTGTCCAAACTGCGAAATTACTTAAAAATAAGTTTTGATTCGAAGCATGTTTATGGAATGTACTATGTACACAGCTTGGTATGTTTATTTATTATTTAAAATATGGACTGTTATCAAAATACAATGTTTATCTCTACATAAATTTGACCTTGCTTTTGTTATTGTATATTATAGATACTGGTAGAGTTATTTGTCTACTATTATAAATTGATTTTATAATTATATTTTATGTATTTTGCAGATTGATGACTTTGTTAAAATAATGATGTGCATTGCAAATAATAAAATAACAGCAGTTTTTGAGGAATTATGATATTGTTTTGAAAGTGATTTTGAATTAAATATGTCCACCATGTCATCATCCATGCATGGTAGTATGGATTTTGAGACACCAAATCCAACCAGATCCTTTGAATTGCCTGGATCAGATATACAAAGAGAAGGCATTTTAAAGAAATTAAAGGTAAATTGATTAATTTCTATGTTGCATACAGTTTTTACAATATTTATTCATTCACTGAACATGCTGAAGTTGAACATTGAAATGTGCAAGTGTGAGGTAGTATAGCTGGATATTTTCGTGGGGTGTAAATTTTCACTTATTTTTCGTGGATAGAACAAAATTGCCAAAATAAATTCCGCCAATTTAAAAGTGTAAATACAACGATATTGATAAAATTTTGAATCCTCCAAAATAATAATTGCCAAAAATATTTCGTAAACCATATTCTATGAAAATAGCGAAATTTTACACCTGCTAAAATAATGCACTATAGGGTACATTGTAGAAACCAGGGTTCTCACTATTATTTGTTTACAATAATTGGTGAAATGTCAATTTGTGTATTCAATAGATTGATTGATAAATTGTTAGTTGCTTAATATTCAGTGGCAAATATTTCATGCACTTTCAGGACAGGAACAATTCCATTAATACAATCAGTAGGTCATGTGGTATACATGCCATAATTAAGGGAATGTCAGCCACTGGACATGCTGGAAAATAAGCATATAAATGTGCTTGTATATTGAATAACTAGCTTTTTAAAAGGCAAACTTTTTGTCCCTTCCAACTGCCATTGTACATGTAAAAATTCAGAATGGAAATGGTAAATGTGTCAAAGAGACAACTACCAGACCATAGAGCAGACAACAGCCGAAGGCCACCAATAGGTCTTCAATGCAGCGAGAAACTCCCACACCTAGTGGCCTGCTTCAGCTGGCCCCTAAACAAAAGTGTATACTAGTTCAGTGATTATGGACATCATACTAAACTCCAAAATATACACAAGAAACTAAAATTAAAAAATAATGCAAGACTAACAAAGGCCAGAGGCTCCTGACTTGGGAGAAAGCCTGAAACAGCCCAAGGCCAACAATGGGTCTTCAACACAGCAGGAAAATCCAGCATCCAGAGGAAGGCTTCAGCTGGCTTCTAAATAAAAATGTGTACTACATCAGGGATCTCCATGAATAAAAAAAGGAGGAACTTTCACCATCACAAACCGTGTCTACCCCGTACAGTGTAGCATGATCGAAAGTATTTCATCCTTCCATGTACATGATGTAAGGAATGGTGAACATGCTAATTCATTGCTTATTTAAATTATTATTTATTTGAATTTTCATTATACATGTTATACAAGTATCAATATTTTCATTAATTGCCCTTTGTAACCATTCAAATGCCAAGCCTTCCATGGTCCACCTTTACTGGTAGTTAAGAATGACCAAAAGCTGTCATGAAGGTCTCCATGCAATTTTCTTGCCATTATTATACGACCGCAAAAAATTTCAAAAAAATGTTTGCGTCGTATAATCATGATAATCATGATAATGCTATCATGTTGTCGTTGTCCGAAGACACATTTAGTTTCCGAACAATAAGTTTAGTTTTAGTGGATCTCTGTAAATTTTAGCCAGAAGGTTAAATACCCCTAAAGGAAGGTTGTGATTGATTTTGGAGGTTATGGAATATGGTCCAAATAATTAAGTTATTATGGGCCAAAAAGGGGGCCCAAAATGAGCATTTTTGCAGTTTTCAAACAATAACTTGTGTTTAAGTGTATGAATCTCTCTGAAATTATTCCACAAGTTACCATACTATGAAGGGATGGTTAGTATTGACTTTGGGGGGTTATGGCTCAAAATGTTTTGGAATTAGGGGCAAAAAAGGGAGAAAAATAGGTTTTTCTGGTCAATGGACAATTAAGACAATTTAAAAGCAGTGTAAGGGAGGTAATTCAAAAACATTAAACATACAATGTAGGGTATGTTCAGATATACCTCCCTTACACTTCTTGTAAATAATGTATAAAGGAATGTCAGGTTTTGGACTAATTGCAAAAAAAGAGGGGTGGTAGTAGTTTATAAATTATTTGTTTCCAAATTTCTTAAATTCCAAATTTTTTAAAAGTTTTAAGAAGAAATCCTTAATTGCACAATATTGTGAAATAGATTTGTAAGATCTTTACATTTGTTTTGTGTCAGAAATTCATATTACACTGTACATGTATGTCAAAAATTTGATCACAATCCAAATTCAGAGCTGTATCAAGCTTGAATGTTGTGTCCATACTCGCCCCAATTGTTCAGGGTTCAACATCTGGCGTCGTATAAAGCTGTGCCCTGCAGAGCACCTCGTTGGTTATTGTTATGGGGGTTAAAAATCATGTGGAGCTTATTTTCCACAGACACTAGCTATATATAGGGTGTCTTGTCAAATTCAGAAGTCATGAACCCATGGCCATTACCGGTATGGCTGATTTAATTTGCAGCAGCAACAAAACGGTTTGTAATGGTTATCATATGTAAAAAGTTGAAGAGATTTGTAAAGCAAACATTGATACATGAAAAGGATAATTTAACGATGGCACGGGGCATTTGACGATGGTACAAGTTATTTGAACGATGGCGGGGCACATCATTAAAAAGGCCATGGAGGTCAATGCTACATTATAACTGTATGATATTATACACCACCAAATTTTCAATTATAACTATATTTTTCACCATGAGTCATGATCACTTACATGTAAAATGTAACTCCAGAGAGTACTGAATATTTTTACAACGTATGTATGTATGTTTTATGCATAGACTCTTTACCTTTTAATCATGTGATTCATGTTAATGTTTATCAATGCATACATGTCTACGTTAATGACAATTCTATTTTTCAGACTAACAAGAAAAAATATTTTGTTCTTCGATCTACAAGTAGTAGTGGCCCTGCACGGCTGGAATATTATGATTCAGAAAAGAAATTAAGAGCAGGTCTTCCGCCAAAACGTTCAGTGATACTTCATACATGTTTTAATATTAACAAGAAAAATGACTCTCGTCAAAAATATGCAATAGCCTTATATACCAAAGATGAATGTTTTTCTGTGGTAGCTGATGATGCGGTTGAACAGGAATTATGGTTAAATTTGTTATTGAAATTACAAAATGAATTCATACCACCAGGAGAAATGCCAAAGCGACATTTTGGTAAGTTCATATACAATGTGTACTAGGATTGAAACAGTTCTGTACTTCAATAAGGATAGGTTCTATCCTTGATACAAGGGTCTTATGATCGATTTGCTTTCAGATTGTTTTTGGATACCAATCTTTAATTTATACTTAAAAAATTTCAGCAAACACGAATCAGCAACCCATCAAAGTGTGAAGATGGACATGTTTATACATTTTACTTCTTAGACATATTTTATTCATCCTGGTGACTAAAGTAATAGGAATGAAGAAAAATTACCAAAAAAAAAACCCAGTAGCAGCTACTGATATTTGATCTACTAACCTCATATAAATTATTTGTGTAGCACAAAATATGACTTATATAACATGATATTGTATATATAAAAGCAGAATTTTGAAACAATATTTCACTATATATATCATGATAGTCAAATAAAAGGTATTATATCAATCACAATCGGTACTATTTTTAACACAACATTAATACGGGCAATACTTCTTTTGCGCCACCTAATTTTCAAAACTATAGGTATCATTTGCGCCATTTTTATTTATTTTTATTGTCGAGCCTGTAACTTTTGTTGCAGAAAGCTCGACATAGGGATAGTGATCCGACGGCAGCGGCAGCGTTAGCTCACTTCTTAAAAGCTTTATATTTTAGAAGGTGGAAGACCTGGATGCTTCATACTTTGTATATAGATGCTTCATGTTACGAAGTTTCCGTCAGTCATATGTCCAATAACCTTGACCTCATTTTCATGGTTCAGTGACTACTTGAAAAAAAGTTCAAATTTTTTGTAATGTTGAATTCTCTCTTATTATAAGTAATAGGATAACTATATTTGATATGTGCGTACCTTGCAAGGTCCTCATGTCTGTCAGACAGCTTTCACTTGACCTCGACATCAATGAGCAAGGTTAAGTTTTGGTGGTCAAGTCCATATCTCAGATACTATAAGCAATAGGGCTAGTATATTCAGTGTATGGAAGGACTGTAAGGTGTACATGTCCAACTGGCAGGTGTCATCTGACCTTGACCTCATTTTCATGGTTCAGTGGTTATAGTTAAATTTTTGTGTTTTGGTCTGTTTTTCTCATACTATATGCAATAGGCATACTATATTTGTTGTATGGAATGATTGTAATTAGGTGTACATGTCTAGCGGGCAGATGTCATGTCACCTTGACCTCATTTTCATGGTTCAGTGCACGTGGTCAAAGTTAAGTTTTTGAGTTTTGGTCTTTTTTATCTAATACCATGAATACTATATGCCATAGGTCAACTATATTTGGTGTATGGAAATATTTTATTATCTTTATGTTAGTCGCGCAGGTTTTATTTGACCGTGACCTCATTTTTACGGTTCATTGCACAGTGTTAAGTTTTTGTGTTTTGGCAGTGTTCTCCCCAGGTCGTTTTAGCGCCGCGATTTTCAGCGCTATTTCAATTTCCCGCTGTCCTATTGCACTGACCGCGTCGCTATCCCGTTCAACCGCGTCGCTATATTTTTTTTCGTATTTTTTAAAATTTCCCGCTTATTTTTCTTTTCGGATCACGTGATTGACTGGTTAACGATTTTTGAACGAATTATTTCCGTTGTATTAAAGTAACTCCGCGGGACCAGTCTAATAAATTTTACAAAATGGCGTCGTTGAGAGATCAAAATAAACAAAGATTTCAACATTGACATCTATTTAATGAATATATAGAGGCATATATGAATGAAATGAGAAGAAATAAATTGACCGCATTTCCCAACGACATTCACAAACTTGTTTAACGAACTTTGAACAAACACTGATTTTAACAACGATCAAATTGGCTTCAATGAGCTAGTCTTTGAAGTATTAATTATCACCCAATCGAACTAATACCTGTTTAATCAGCAATTCTACAGTAATGAATTTTACCCTTTGAAAACAATTAAGAGGATATGATTAGAAAAACAAACCCCAAGCTGATACTAGACTTGAGAAATTCACTTTCTCGATGTCCAGCTTGGGTGAAGCCAAGTTAAACGTCGTAAGGTTAACAGAACACTGCTACATTTTTTCGCTTTATAAAGATGCCGAAACGTATGAAAGGAATGGACAGTGCTAACAGAGACATATAATACATGTCTCGGGTGCCGAAAAGTTCATTTCTAAATTATATAAGGGAAGTTTTACCCCCTTCTCTGACAACGTTGTCTCGACCATTTTTTGAACCATCTACGATTATATCATTACTTTTTTTGCGTTTACAACCGAACTGTCGAACCTGTATTGCTTGAAAGAAGCATCCCTGTTATCAAGGGATTCATTATAAGCCCGTATTTTACGATTACTTGACCATACATGGCTCTTTTTCAAATGGATAAGGGAATAAAACAAAACGAAAATTTTGTGTAAATATATATAAAATATCGATATTTGTCAACCAATCATCAATATATCTTAATTAAATATTGCTTTAAATTTAATGTAAACAGAGGATGGCTTGGATAAGGAATAGTATTTAATGCTAAAAAAAAGACACAGGTGTAAACAGGAAGATATGTCAGCCAGTAAGGGAGATAATTTGGGAGGGAAAGACCTAAAAGAAGTATTGTCCAAATCTTGACAAACTTATCTGGTGGCATTAAAATTATCAAACAAAACCTTTAAAGGTGGTAGTTGTTTCAATTGGCATACATAATGTATTTGATTGGTAATTCACCTTTGAAATAAAAAAATCTCTTTAAAATATTTTTAAAGGATTTCTTTCATATTCATAATTGGAATATTTTAGCCTTTTTTTTAAGCAAGTCTTTGATAAGATTTGAATATTATTAAAAGGGCAATTTCATTTCTTCCTTTGAAATACTATACTCCTTTTTATTGAAAAGTTGTACTTTGCTAGAAATGTTAATAAAAGTAAATGTAAAAAATACCAATATTGTCATTGAAAACTTTCTCACAGAAGCTGACAATGACTTTATTGTTGGTCCTACATGTTCTGCAACATCACCTGTTAGTGATAAGAAATCTTCACATCTAGGCAGTCTGGTATAGACCCACCATGGAAAAGACTTCTCCTTGGGTTTTATAGACAGATAATATGAGGATTATATGTATTTACAATGGAGACAAAAAGACTTTTCTTCTATCATGTCTATATCCAGACAATAACATTAGCAAACAAAGGGGTAACTTCCATGAGCATGATGAGGACATCATTACAAGAGAAAACATCAATAGCATTATATAAGAAAAACACATAACAAATCAATTACAAACCAACCGCGCGCCGCGACAAAGTTACTGAGAATTGTCGAAAATCACGCGCTTACCACAGCGCTATCCAAAAATCCTGGGGAGAACACTGTTTTGGTCTACATGTATTTTTCTTAAACTATAAGTAATGGGTCAACTATATATGTTGTACATGTATAGAAGCATTGTTAGCTGTACATGTCTGCCTGGCATGGTTCATCTGACCTTGACCTCATTTTCAAGGTTCATTGGTCTTTGTTTAGTTATCTTGGTTAATGTTAAGGTTATGTGACAGTTGTAATAAAGCTTAGTAATTTATACTTAGGACTATCAACATAATATCAATGATTAGTATAGAAGGCGAGACATTTCAGCGTGTGCACTCTTGTTTAGTTTGCTTCCATCCTCCTAAATGTATATATATGGGCTTGGGACCGGCAGTTTACCGACTGGTGGAGTTAAAGTCATTTTGATAACAAAATTTATTCTGAATTGAAACATTCACTCGTATATATACAGTTAAAACCATAAAATGGCTCTGTTCATCATTGAATTAAAGGCTGGTATTTGTAGTTGAGCATAGACACATACAATGTATTCCTTTCTGCTTACTTCTCCACTTATTAGTTGTTGATACTGATAGGGAATATAATGTCCATTCTTAAAAACATGTATAGTATAAAGTTGTTTGAAATATTTTGGACAACATTTATAGGTACCATCAGCAAAAAATTCCTCGGATGCAGTTTTCTTCTCTCTTTATACATGTACATTGACTGACGCACATACATCATTGTACATGACATATATTTCTAAACAATTTATTTTTTGGTGAGTTTTCTTAAATTTGATAAGTGTTCAGTTAAATCTTAAGTGAAAAGGTTAATTATAATACATGTACATGTATGATATTGGTAAAAAATGTGCATGTATATGACATAGGTAAAACTATTTACAGGTAAATCTGGTGTAATTTCATTTCATTTATTGGCGCAATATTAATTAATACCATCAAAATAAAAGAGAGTGGCGCAATTAGTACCTTTTCAAAACTGCAATTGGCGCAAATTGATTCTGCCCATTAATATGGTTTATATAATTTTACAAAGTGTTGTAGTCATTTTCAATGAAAGGCTCTATTGTTTGTATTTAATTGGATTTTAGGAAGGATCATTAGACCTGTACATTTTGTATCAGTAAGCCTCCATCACACTTTTAAAACCTACATATATTTAATATAATTATTTAATTTCTCTTTCAGACCATGTTTGGCAAGTAAGTGTGAAACCTAAAGGACTTGGGATGATTCGAGGAATATGTGGGGATTATAGACTGTGTTTGTCTGACAGTGATATTTGTATGGTTAAGAGAAACTCCGATAAACCAGAACATACATTTCAGGTTAGTAAGGCCAAATAGAATAGTATGTGTGGTTCCAGTTACATCTGAAAAAAGTAAGGGTAGGTAGGTAGGGATTTTTTTTTATTTTATGGTTTTTTTTTTACATTGAGTCTATCATGTCTATGGGAGCATCATTCTGACTTGAACAGTGCTTAATGAAAAATGACAATAAAGTCTTTATTGTAGGCTAATTTCAAGTTGAAAAGTAGGGAAGGTAGGGTCACTGGAACCGCACATATATTTTTATTTGGCCTAAACTGTACATTGTGTCCTGTGTTTGTGTGTTGGTAATAAGCCAGTGATTTGGAAGGATTTTTTCTCTATGGGCCCAGGGCCCCCCAAAAAATAAATTCAATTGGCCATTTTTAGAAATCATGGGCCATGTCGTCAAATGAGTGGGCCATTCGTTGTCAGACAATAAACAAAAGAGTGTATACATGTATTTCATGTATTTCAGCAAAGATGTAGTCATCGTAGTGCTAATTGATATCATGGATATAGATCCTGTGATTTTATAATTCCAATGAATATAAAATAACTTCTTCCAAACCGGGCAATATTTAGGATAACCTTTATTTACAATGTTAAAACTGGTACTGTTGCCTTGTTCATGTTCATGTTTTTTTTTACAATATATTTGAGTCTTTGTCGATATCACACTTATCCCAGACGTTCTGGATTAGAGGACATTTCTAGCATTTCCTCTGCACTTCTTTTATTATTATTACTTCATGACGATGACAAGAATATAATAGTAGAGAGTAATGTTGATTGATAAGCAGGGTTGGCAAAGTATTACCCGCCCGGGAATTCCTGGGCAGGAAAACCCGTTTTTTCCTGGGCTAGGCTCCCTGAAATGGGTAATACTGGGCATTACTGGGCAATATGATTTTTATACAACTGCAAAAAACTGCCTAAAATTTTTGCGGTTGTACATGTATATTGGTATGGCATTGGCGTCATCGTCCGAAGCCACATTGGTTTTCGCACTATAACTTTATTTTAAGTAAATAGAAATCTATGAACTTTAAGCACAAGGTTTATGACCACAAAAGAAAGGTTGGGATTGATTTGGGGAGTTTTGGTCCTGACAGTTTAGGAATTAGGGGCCAAAAAAGGGCCCAAATAAGCATTTTCTTGGTTTTCGCATAATAACTTTAGTATAAATAAATAGAAATCTATGAAATTTGAACACAAGGTTTATGAACACAAAAGGAAGGTTGGAATTGATTTTTGGGAGTTTTGGTCCCAACAGTTTAGGAATTAGGGGCCCAAAGGGTCCAAAATTAAACTTTGTTTGATTTCATCAAAAAATGAATAATTGGGGTTCTTTGATATGCCAAATTTCAACAAACATTGAATTCTTGGGGTTCTTTGATATGCTGAATCTAAACATGTTCTTATATTTTTGATTATGGGCCCAGTTTTCAAGTTGGTCCAAATCAGGGTCCAAAATTAAACTTTGTTTGATTTCAACAAAAATTGAATCCTTGGGGTTCTTTGATATGCTGAATCTAACCATGTATTTAGATTTTTGATATTTGGACCTGGTTATCAAATTGGTCCACAATGAGGTCTAAAGGGTCCAAAATTGAACTTTATTTGATTTTATCAAAAATTGAATTCCTGGGGTTCTTTGATATGCTGAATCTAACCATGTATTTAGATTTTGGATATTGGACCATAATTTGTAAATGTCCAATTTAAAATTTTTAAGTTTTTAAGTTTAAGTTCTTAGACCACGTTCATTAACCTATGTTGTGTCCATACTTGCCCCAACCGTTCAGCGTTCGAACTCTGCGGTCCTATAAAGCTGCGCCCTGCTGAGCATCTGGTTTAAGCTTATCTTAACACATGATAGTAAAGACTTGTTGTAGTTTCATAGTGTTATAGCTAAATATAAACATTTTATACAGATAACCATGGAGAGTCATTTCTAGAAGATTTAAAATTCAATTTCTTTCCCTTCACAATTAATTCTTAATGGAGACAGAATACAGGATTTGCACATATAATTTTTATAAGGGTACCTTGTTAATTACAAAGCATTGTTTAAAGAATCCAAAGTTTGAAAAGAAGCATTTTATTGCAGTGTTCAAGTGAAATGTTAATTTTGATTGTTATATGCATTCATATTGCTAAATAAACACCCTAAGGGTCATGCCATTAACACTTGTACATGTTGTAGAATTGAAAGGGATGATTATTGTCGCATAAACAAATCTGTGTTCTTAGCTGAATAATTACTTATTAATTAGTGACAGTTCATATACATTATTTTAATGTAATTTTTCTTACATGTAAATTGTTAATTTTTAATAGGCGTTATACGTTTTTGAAAAAATGTTTTTTTTTGCTCTATGTATATATTTACAGCTTGACCAATCTAGATAAACAAAATAGGTTATAAATATCTTAAATGTATTAATACATTTGTGTTTGATCACTGAATCCCCATATAAAATTCAGACCAGTATTTTATATTACCCAGTATTACCCACTAAAACCCAGTAAAACCTGGGTTTTCCAAGTATTTCCCACTGGGCTGGGCAATACTCATAAAAACTGAGGTTTTGCCAACCCTGTTAACAATGATAAGACACAACAAGAATTCGCTGAAGGTATGTTTACAAAATGTTCAAACAAATTGGAATTTACAAAAAAATATAAATAGCTTACAACATCCATGCCACTTATTGTTCTATACTCGTACTGTTATTGTCTACTCATTTTCTAAAATAATGAGGTCCAATTAGTTAGCCGGCATGATGTTAAAATGATGAATAAAAGAATTCAACTTTATATATAATATTGTATTTAATATAGGACAATTGTGTTGATGAAAAATTACACCATTTCAATTCAAGCCCTTTTATATTTCTAAAAAATGAACATGATTAATATTACCAACAGTCATATGACAATTGACAAAAGTTTTGGGTTGAATCTGATATGTTACCAATGGATCCTGTTACCTAATCTGGACATGCCACCTCTGTCATTGCAACACCAAATGGTGTATTTGGGAGTGCTATATACACGGTCATATTCTCACCTCAATTTTGTCATTTTACAGGAAGTGACACCTGCACTACTAAGTTCAATCAATAATCATCCATAGGCCAAAAAAAATTTGAAAGCAGAGAAAACTGTGTACACCTTATAATCAACAAAACTATCAAATGACACTATGAATCCAGCACTACTAAATTCAATCATCATAATCATAGGCCAAAACAATATATCTAAAAGTAGGTTCTGGTTGTAGCTTGATTCAAACAGACAAATTATGAAAGTAGAAAAATCTGTGCACCTTATAATCAACGTCATTTAGATCTTAACTTGGGGCTTTAAATTGTATTCACTTTAATTTGTCCATCTGTTTTTCCATCAAGCATTTTCGGCACTTTCTTCTATTAAACTACTAAACTTCATATTGGTCAGCAACTCTACAATGATCTATAATCATTGTAAAATGTGGTATCTTTTCTGATCAGTCAGACACCTACATGTACAATGTACTTCCTGTTTTTTGATACTATGATCATGATGATACTTGGGTAAAATTGTGGTTTGGAACGATAAGAAA
Source organism: Mytilus galloprovincialis (assembly GCF_965363235.1). Classification (NCBI taxonomy): domain Eukaryota; kingdom Metazoa; phylum Mollusca; class Bivalvia; order Mytilida; family Mytilidae; genus Mytilus; species Mytilus galloprovincialis. The sequence goes on from NC_134849.1 coordinate 45,713,701, forward strand.
AAGATTTTTTAAACAATGAAGGGAATTTTCACATGTTTTTCCCCTATGTTTTTAACCGATATAAATTGCTTTAGCAAATGTTTAGATTTGATTAAAAACTTGTATAAATCTTGTTTACAACATTTACTTTAAATATCTGTTTTCCTGGATTGTTTTAAGTTATATATAAACATGATAAACTCAAGAATATACATTGTACATGTTAGAAAGTGGTTATGAGTAAACAACATGTGTGACAGTGCACCTTGGTCAGCCAGACTTTGATACATTGTTATTGGGCTTTTATAAAGTACAATTAAATGTCAGTTTGTTGGTACATACATGTACCTACAGTGTCTAGATAGTTGACTAGTTGTTTAGATTATAAAGTTCTTTGGTCAGCCAGACTTTGATACATTGTTATTGGGGCTTTTTTAAAGTACAATTGAATGTTTTGGTACAAGGTATACAATGTGTAGTTGTTCAGATTATAAAGTTCCTTGTCATCTTCAAATTAGAGAAGTTTCTAACCAATGAGACTATTTCAAGAAAAACTTGAGACTATTTCAGGAAAAACTAAAATGAACCAATGTACATTGCGATGTGTGCAAATCTGTATTGCTACATTTACACTTGCTATGAACAAAAATGTATTATGAAATAAACCTGTAGATCACTAATTCTACGTTTATAATGTAATTTAACTGTATTGTAAACATGCGTAATTGTGTTTATGATCAGATGTTGACCATACTCTTGATAAATTTATTTCTGCTTATTATCAATGGTTAAAGAGAAAAATCAATTATTGTATTGGCCGAAAAAAAGGCTATATGGATATGAAAGGTCTTTGCAATTGTCAACAAGGCAGCAGTCCAACCACAAAAATAACCAAAAAAAACATATATATGTATATATGGTAGACAATATATATGTACATATTATTCCCTACAATAGACAGGATTTTAAACAATATGTTCAACCATTGTTTGTGAAGTTTTGATATGTTGTTACTGATAACAATATGGAGTTCAAGTTTGATGATTTGCCATGGACAGGAGTTAATTTATTGACCTAATTAATTGCTATAACAATGATGACATTAATAAATGTGACAATAACCCAGATTCCAGGTATATTGACAGTCTCTTGTTATTTACTATGACTTGCAATTGATTATAAGGGATTGCCTCCATTCATTTACAGCCAGTTAAAAGTTTTACCATTAAGCCATGCTACTACTTGAAGCTTTACTTAAATACTGTTGATTTGTGGTTGAAGATAAACCACAAATTTATATGTTCAATAAACATGATAAATGAAGTGCACAGACATAGGCTTGTATGTAGACTTTGGGAAATTGATTGTATAGACATTGACTAGTAATATTCACATTGTCGTCTGTTAGTTTTTGATGGATAGTTCTCTTCATTGGTTGTCCTATTATGTCTGTTCATTGAAGCATGTATACCCCATGTCTTGTTGTTTGAGGCCAAATAAAAAAGTATGTGTGGTTCCAGATACATCTGAAAAAAAGTTAGGGTAGGTAGGTAGGGATTTTTATGCTCCACCTACGATTGTAGAGGGGCATTATGTTTTCTGGTCTGTGGCTCCGTTCGTCCGTCCGTCCGTCTGTGGTTTCGTTCGTCCGTCCAGGTTAAAGTTTTTGGTCAAGGTAGTTTTTGATGAAGCTGAAGTCCAATCAACTTGAAACTTAGTACACTTGTTGCTTATGAGATGATCTTTCTAATTTTTAAGCCAAATTAGACTTTTAACCCCAATTTCACGGTCCACTGAACATAGAAAATGAAAGTGGGAGTTTCAGGTTAAAGTTTTTGGTCAAGGTAGTTTTTGATGAAGCTGAAGTCCAATCAACTTGAAACTTAGTACACTTGTTGCTTATGATATGATCTTTCTAATTTTAATGCCAAATAAGATAATTACCCAATTTCACGGTCCATGGAACATGGAAAAGGATAGTGCGAGTGGGGCATCCGTGTACTTTGCACACATTCTTGTTTTTATGCCCCACCTACGATAGTAGAGGGGCATTATGTTTTCTGGTCTGTGCGTCCGTTTGTCCGTCCGTCCGTCCGTCCGTCCATCTGTCCCGCTTCAGGTTAAAGTTTTTGGTCAAGGTAGTTTTTGATGAAGTTGAAGTCCAATCAACTTGAAACTTAGTACACATGTTCCTTATGATATGATCTTTCTAATTTTAAAGCCAAATTAAACTTTTGACCCCAATTTCACAGTCCACTGAACATAGAAAATGAAAGTGCATGTTTCAGGTTAAAGTTTTTGGTCAAGGTAGTTTTTGATGAAGTTGAAGTCCAATCAACTTGAAACTTAGTACACATGTTCCTTATGATATGATCTTTCTAATTTTAAAGCCAAATTAAACTTTTGACCCCTATTTCACGGTCCACTGAACATAGAAAATGAAAGTGCATGTTTCAGGTTAAAGTTTTTGGTCAAGGTAGTTTTTGATGAAGTTGAAGTCCAATCAACTTGAAACTTAGTACACATGTTCCCTATGATATTATCTTTCTAATTTTAATGCCTAATTATATTTTTTATCCAATTTCGTCGTCCATTGAACATGGAAAATGATAGTGCGAGTGGGGCATCCGTGTACTTTGGACACATTCTTGTTTATTTTATGTTTTTTTTTACATGAGTTTATGGGAGCAACATTCTGACTTTAACAGTGCTTAATGAAAAATGACAATAAAATCTTTAGGGTAGGCTATTTTTAAGCCGAAAAAGTAGGGACGGTAGGGTTTCTGGAACCACACATATATTTTTATTTGGCCTTATTAAAAGTATGATATGTACATGTACAATATGATCTCACAGCAAATGTCTTGATGATTAGATGGGTCCACCCCTTTTTAACTTCTTTTTACAGTTGATATTCGCCCAGTCATGCTTGATTTTTATGCACCCATTTATGGGACATAATATGGTATACTGTTGTCTGTCTATCCTTCTGTCCCTCTGTCTGAAGTCAACATGTTGAACAATAACTCCAAAACTCTTAAAACCAATTTTCATGAAACTTTGTTGAATTATTTACATCTATTTACCTAAGGTCCCTATCAATTTTTATTGATTTTACATTTCTGAGTTATGGATTTTATTCTTTAAAAAAGGAGGGGAGGGGATTCCAATTTTCGGACAATAACTCAAAATACTTTGAACAGATTTGATGAAACATTATAGACTGGTTTATATTTATTAAAATAAACTTTTTATTATAAATTTCTGTTATTGTGGAGTTATGAAACGTTTGACTGTCCCTCTGGTAACTTTAATTTCATCCCTCTTTTATTTGTTAAAAAAGTGACAGGCCTATCATGCTCATAGGCACAGCTCTTTATTTATGTACAAAAATGTACCTGTTCTGAGGTTGTTTTTTTAAGTCTATCATTCATTGGTTGTCTTTGGTTGCTGTCTACTGTATTTTTTGTTTTCTTCTTTACCTGCTCACTGCACACATGGGTTTTGTCTAGCTATTGGTTGTATGTACTGTTCTCAACCTTGTGCTTTGATTTCTGGTGGATATTTGCATCATTGGCAATCAACCAAATCTCCTTATTATACCTTGTAAATGTACATGTTTGCCTTATTTTAATAGATTAGAATGACTTTAAAATCATTTGTACAAAAATAGCAAAATTTAATCAAGTTTATAGATAGAAAAATTCAGTCAATAATGTTAATCTAAGTGCATGGGATCTGAGGTCCCGTTTTTAGATTGTCTCAGATTTTGGACAGACAGAAATAGTATAATCAGATCCGTTTGATTGTTGTTTTTACTGTAAAAGAATGTTATATTGAAGTAAACAAGTTACCAATCAATACTATATTATGAACTTGATTTGCTGAGGTCAAGGTCATTCAGGATGAAATCCCATGTTTTTGATTTGTTAGCTTCCTTTTATGATAGTTCATTTATTATTGCAAAACAAGTGAAGTGTATATATGATATTAAATGTATGAGACTTGTCTCCTTGGAGAGGTAGAATAATTAAATAAACACTTTTTGGCATTTATATTTAACATTGATGTTTTATTTTGAGGAATAGTTTTCCCAATGAAATAGAAAGATGTTTTTACTAAAGACATTTTAATTTTCTTCATCAGGAGGATTTCCTATCAAAATATTTCCAGATATTTTTCTTTATTCATTTCTTGTGTGGAATGTATTTTGATTTCCTTGAACCTGCACTTGCTATTATATAATTTAAAAACAATTTTTTGTTATCTTATTCTGAAAGTAAAGATGCAGAACTGAACCTTGAAAACAAAAACAGCTTTATAGAATTTAACCAAACTGGCACTGAGTCTTCTAAAGGTCATGAATTTGAAATTATGCACCTGCTATTTAATTTTTTAAATATAAGTTTTTTGGGGGAGTTGGCTATCAGCTATATCAGATCATGAAGTTTCTTATTTCTGTCTATTTATTTGGTCGTGTGTGCTGTTGTTTGTTTTTCTTTTTTCATTTTTAGCCATGGCATTGTCAGTTTGTTTTGGATTTATGAGTTTGACTGTGCCTTTGGTATCTTTCGTCCCTCTTTTATTTGGAGATGATTTCATTGTTCATGTTGTTTGACTTTTTTATCAATATTTAATTTTCAAATTGTGGGAACCCACATAAAATGATTGCATAAAAATGTGAAAAATATACACAAAACCCAAATTATGGTTATAAGGGGTCTATGGACACCATGACTGAACCCCCGTTAGTATTTGTAGAAAGGAGCAAAACTGACATGTACTTTAAATATACAATAAAATTGGTCTGCATAATATTAATGTAAAATGTATTGTTAGAGCAAAAAGAGCAACCTTGATCATGCAATTATGTTGACTGCGTATGCATGCAAGCACTAATATAACATGTATAAGATGTTCTGTAAATAAAAGTCTTAAAAGTGTTAATCTACATATAATGAATGTAATCTCATGCTAATTATAAATAGTCATTAAGTACAAGTTGTGCACTAATACATGTACCTGCTAGAGGTTAATAGATAGAACTCGATATAATATGTCTGTTCTTAGTACAAAGGTAAATTTATATGGATTTTTTTTTCATTCATTTTTTATGTGCAAGGTCAGAAACCAAGAATTGAAAAATGTGCAAGTTCATGAAGGTCAGACATCAAGAATTTAAGAATAAATTAAATCAACCAATGATTGTCCCACATTTTTGATTCACCGATAAAAATACATTTACAATGTTTTGTTATATTTAATCTAGCAAGGCCAACCTCATACTAGTCTTAAATCAACAATTCACCATGAATATGAAAAGGTTTTGCCCTTGAAAAAAGTTGTCTGGAATAATGACATTACTAACTTACTTTAATACAATGTATCATGCTTATTGGTCTATATAACAAAAACAAAAAATATGCAAAATCGATCATCATGAAACTCTTAAAGATTTTACATGTATATATATATATATATATATATTAAGTGTAACATAGTTATCAAAGGTACCAGGATAATAATTTATAATACGCCAGACGCACGTTTCGTCTACATAAGACTCATCAGTGATGCTCATATCAAAATATTTATAAAGCATTTCAGGCCCTAAACCATGTGTCCAAGAAAATTAAAAACCAAAACATGCATTTATTTTTTTGTGAAGGCAATAACAGATAAAAGTCAGAGAATTTAAAAGGAGATGTGGTGGGGTCATCTGAAGATGTTTTCTTTTGCAAAATAAGTTGGTCTTTAGTGATGACAGTAAATAGGGTTATCATTATTATTTCTTTTTTATCTTATATGTGTTAAAATAGAACTTACCGATCGTAAATGGGGGTTATTTATTCCCCAGTTAATTGTTGATATTATCTAGCTGTTAATATTTATTTGTTAAAGGTGTTACAATCATATTTGTTTTCCAAAATTTAAGTTGTATATATATATATATATATATATATATAAGTGCCTATAAATAGCAGCACATGACATACAAATCTATGGGAGTGTGGATTAATCAGTACAGAGATTAATTCAATTACACAAATAAAATTATAGATTGCCTAACAATGTAATTTTAACACACTATTTAGTATGTAAATATAAGAATGTTTAAAATATTTACAAAATGATGAAAATAAACGCAATATTTCGCTAGACCAACTAGCTTTGTCAAGCGTGCATCTATCCAGGTGAAATCGGATGTAGATGATAAGAAACTTTTGCAGCTCAACGTCTATGTTGTACTGATTAACCGCCTTTAAAATAAGAAAATTTTGCAGCTCAATGTCTATGACCTCTTGCATTTAGCTGCTTTGAAAATAAGAAAATTTTGCAGATCAATGTACATGTTGCACTTGGATTTATACAGTCACAGAAAATAAAGACGTACTTATAAATATAATTATTTTCTGTGACTGTATATTACATTAATTTGTAGGATCCTTTACTATAGATAATTTAGCTGATCTGTAACAATAACATCTTCATGCCTTATATATCATGTACTGTAGTACGCCGCTAGATTAAAACTGACGAGGAAAGGTAACACACGACCAGCGAAAGCTCTTTTTTTGAGAGCCCAGGTGGTCGAGTGGTCTAGCGGGACGGCTGCAGTGCAGGCGATTTGGTGTCACGATATCACAGTAGCATGGGTTCGAATCCCGGCGAGGGAAGAACCAAAAATTTGCGAAAGCAAATTTACAGATCTAACATTGTTGGGTTGATGTTTAGACCAGTTGTATATATTTATATATATATATATTTGTGCATTACCACAATTTTCCATAAACATATTTTAAAGTCATAAGAAACTTCAAATTAAAAAAAAATATGCATATGTTTTTTTTATAACTAAATGGATTAGTTTTCATTATACAACTTATGTACATATACTTTTTTCTTAGGAAAATTCTTTAATTTTTCCACATTTAAAAGAAGTTTACTTATATTTAATTGCTTGTTTCCAGGAAGCAATTCACCAACATATTTTTTGTATGCATAGTGACCTGAGCTTGACCCTCCTCGTAAAAATCCGGTGATCGCAATACACATGGATCTGTTATTAAAATAAACAATTATCTGATTATACATGTTAAACATGTGCTCAATACCCATGCTTTTTGTTATTTGTTTACTATAAGGTGACAATTGGTTAAACTTCGACTTCATAACACGGCATTTAATGAGCAGCCATATTTGTTAAATCATAACAGACAGAGAGAAAAAAAAATTGACGATTATATGATATATTTGAGTAAAAAATGATAAAATCGTGCACAGAGGACTAAGTTTACGATATATACATGTATTGATCAAGAATTGGATAAACACTATTTTTCACCACTCATTCGTTTCATATGATTTAACAAAAAACAAAAACACAACATTTATTGAAATACAATTTTTTTTCTCGTGATTATGATTCAAATTCTTCCCATGCTGGTTATAAACTCAACTTTTTCCTAATTATCTTTTTACATCTTGTAAAAATGGGTTCAATAGCACTGATTGATTTTATTATATGGAGTATTATGGACATATGTGAAAAAAAGAGCAATTGACTACTATATATTTTGTTTGAAGCAAATACAGGGGAATAAAAAAATGGACCCTTAGCCTATATCTTTTTTAATTTTGTGAACACCTTTTTAACCCTAGCTAGTTTTATAAATTATGAGGCCAAATTCAAGATAGCTGATCATGGTCAAGGTATCTTTAATTTTGCACTTATATATATATGGCCAAATAGTTTTCATATTTGGTCTTTTGTGGATAGTTGTCTCGTTGGCAATCATACCACATCTTCTTTTTTATATTGCTCTGTTAGAAAATGGGACATTTTTACTATTTATCTCATTCACAAAATTAGCAAAAGTAAAACCCTCATAAAAATTTCCCACTTTATATATTATTCAGAAGTATAATTTGATAATAAAAAAGTGTAGTATTTTTTGAAAGATATGCATGTAATTGAATTCCAGCTGAGAAATGCATTAATATGACATATCTATTATTAGATTTATGACGTTTATTACAAGTGCAAAAATGTTTCTGAAAGAATCCCACATTGATTTTTATTTACGGGTGATAATTTTGACTCTTGATTATCCCTGTGACGTTGGATACTAATTGACTATAAGGACCAAATGACAGCCAATTGTTTTGAAAACAAAATGATTTTTCCATGTTGATGACATCTGTCACGTTGCTCTTTTTATTGTAAACAAAATTTGAGGCATTATAATTTTGTCAATACATTATAAAGGGTGAATATATATCTGACACTATTCTAGTATATTCCACTGAGTATTTGGGTGCACATGGTTAATAGTCATCTTTGTTCAATGTGCGGGCTTATTTAACCCTTAGTCTATGTAATGATCGTATTTTTTTAAGGTGTTTATTGGAACATATTCATATTGCTTAACAAGTGCTAAAACTTCTATTTTTCTTCATTCTGCATGTAAAGAAATGTAGTTTACTAGTTCTCACTGCATTTTCATCTTTATGATCCTTGCGAAAAGTTCAAAGTCACTTGAGGGGAAGGGGTAATAAAAAAAAAAAACGTGGAGACCAAATGGCAATTATATTTAGTAAGTTTCAAGGAGTAGACAGAAGTGTATTATTTTGGGGGTCTGTGTAAAAATGTCAATACCTTATCTCTATTTGACAGTCATTACTGGACATCCAAAAGGTTCCAGTAAAATTTGTATGTGACAATACAAATTGTCTGACACCACAAATTATATGAGTTCCAGTGTCGCAGATTTTCGGCTAGGTCAAGTGTTACAGATTTCAAAATAGCCATATAAGTCTATTCAGTTGCCAATCATTTGAGAACAAATAACACCACAAATGTTTTGTTTTTTTAGGTAGTTTACATTTTATTCATCATGAATATTGATGGATGGTCTTTCACTGTTAACCCAGGGTTCTCAATAAGATGCATATACATGTCTTGGATGCGTCATTTTTGAAACCTGTGAGTCCCTGGGACGCGTCCTGGTTGTATCCCCTGAGTCCAAAAAAAAGTGTTTTGCCTAGAAGATACATGATGGTCGACATCAACACCCATCGTTTTAGTTTTATATCGTCATATTTCATTATATTTAGACACACAAAAAAACATGCATTCTGGACTCAACAAAATCTTTTGGTACTCACCATTTTTTAAAGTGATGAGTCCCTGGGGACTCACCTTGAAAAGTTCCTTGTGAGAACCCTGTAAACCCATACCTTGTAGCAATAACCTTAAATATTATTTTATCTTAAGTCTTGTGATGGTGTACATGTAGCTTCAATTTATAATGCATGTCGAAATGATTTTAATTTCAATGATGTTTTGATACAAAATTGGATTGATTAGTACAAAATTTCCACAAGGAAAAATACTCAAATGCATTAAAGTTACCATGTATCATTTGCTATTGAAAAAACATATTTAAATATTCTAATGAATAATTAATCGTGGTCGACAGACCATTAGGGGGAGTATAACTATTGATGCAGTCGACATGTTGTTTTCATAGCTTGTTTACATGTCTGCATGTTTATCACAGGTGTTTCCATCAACTTTGCACAAACAATTTTTTTTCCTGCATAAAAACAATTTTTCATGTGGTTAACTCGTCTAGAATTAAATTGATAAAGTGTTAATTAGAATATCCTGTTTGATTATGTGCAGACTTACACAACCTTTTAAGAGTACTTAAACATGGATATATTTAAAGTATTTGATGTTATTGAAATACATCTCATTTAAATAGGTCTACGTCCTGTATCAAAATATTTTGAGATACAAATACAAGCATTTTAAATATACCATTGATCATACATTGTCCAATTAAAGTTCAGATATAAAAGATGCAAGTTTTGAAACACAACTCATTTAAAAAACTACTTTGTTCTGTATCAAATAAGGGCATAAGTATCTTGCAAAACAGATACAGATACAAGAAGTTTAAATCTACCATTGATCAAATATTATGCAATTTAAGTTCAGATAAAATACAAGTTTTGAAATACAAATTATTTGACAAACTTCTACGTCCTGTATCAAATAAAGGCAAAAATATTTCGAAAAATAGATACAGATACAAGTAGTATAAATCTATCATTGATCATATATTATGCAATTAAAGTTCAGATAAGATACAAGTTTTGAAATACAACTCATTTAAAAAAAATGTCCTGTATCAAATAAAGGCAACAATATTTTGCACCATAGATACAGATACAAGCAGTTTAAATCTATCATTGATCATATATTATCCAATTAAAGTTCAGATAAGATGCAAGTTTTGAAACACAACTCATTTAAAAAAAAATCTATGTTCCTTAACAAATTAAGGCAAGAAAAAGAGATTTTGCAAAACAAACAGATACAAGCAGTTTAAATCTATCATTGGTCATATATTATGCAACTAAAGTTCAAATAAGATGCAAGTTTTGAAATACAACTCATTTAAAAAAAATCTATGTTCCATTTTGTTCCATAACAAATTAAGGCAAGAAAAAGAGATTTTGCAAAACAAACATATACAAGCAGTTTAAATTTATCATTGATCATATATTATCCAATTAAAGTTCAAATAAGATGCAAGTTGTTGAAATATAGCATTTAGAATGAGGTCACAAAAAAATACAAGCAGTAAAAGCAGTTAGAATATAGCATTTATATTGTGGTGTCCAATACAGATCTAAAAAGATATAATCTGTTGAAATATAGCATTTGTTGTCTATGGCTATTTTAACTTGACAAATTGTATATATATCAATGAAGTTACAACTCCATTCCTTTTAATTTTGTGTGGCCTCAAAATGGCTCTATGCTTTGTATTTTGTTTAAGTTAATATGAAACCCACATTTCTATTTATTCATAATGTGTGTTTTATTTTACAGTTGAGCAGTATAAGGAGATATGCAAACACAGACAATTTTTTCTTCATGGAAGTTGGCCGACATTCTCCCACCGGGCCAGGAGAATTGTACATGCAGCTAGAAGATAGTTTTAGTGCTCAGAATATCCATGAAGAATTACTCGTGTATGTCAGATTTTATATTATTGACATTGTTCATGAATTTATAAGAGTTATGTCCCCTTTAATTGGGTTGGATAACTTTTAGAAGTCTCTCTAAGTACATCATATGCATGATATATGGAGTGAAACAATTCATAGATACATGCAAGTATAAGAAGATGTGGTATGAGTGCCAATGAGACAACTCGCCATTCAAAACACAATTTGTAAAAGTAATCCATTGTAGGTCAAAGTATGGTTTCAGCACGGAGCCTTGGGTTACACTGAACAGCAAGCTATGAAGGGCCCCAAAAATAACTAGTGTAAAACCATTCAAACAGGAAAACAACATTCAAATCTAAATAAAAATTGAGAATTGAGAAGCACTTTTGAACCACATCAATAAATGACAACCACTAAACATCTGGTAACTAACAAAGAATTTACCTTTCAGGGTTCTGTAATTCCTACATATTGTTGATCACCAAAATGTTTCAACTTGATGTAATCTCATGGTATTCTCAAGGGAAAGGGAATACTGTGGATTCATTTATTTTCGTGGGTACCAATGTTCGTGGATAAGGGAAAACTTGGATGTTCGTGGATATTTAATTTCGTGGTTTTGATGCAGTCTTCCTATAAGCCCATAGCAAATTTGTCATTCGTGGAACATTTAATTTCGTGGTTTACCTGTAACCACGAAACCCCCGAAAATTGGTATCCAACGAAAATTTATGAATCCACAGTAATAAAATTTCTTAATATCATATCTTTCACACAGGAAAACACTTTTCTGCATATCATGGCAAAAATAAAGGATAACTGTAGACCTCTTCAAACAGTCATTGTGTGTATTTCATTTGAGTTTTTTTTGCTAACCAAAAATTAAATGATCAAATAAAAACAAGGAATTATTTGAATCTGGAATAAATTTGAATTGTTGAAAAGTTATAAGAAATGTATGATGAAAACTATCCCAATATAGATAATTCAAAATTATTCCAGATTAGAAAAAAAAGACATAACAGATGTTGATTAAATTCATTGATTATTATTGACTTTATATTCATATGTTGTAGTTATATGAGGAAGAATTCTGGTGGTGATATTTTCCGACAAAGGAGTTCAACCAGTACCTCCACATTGAGGCGATCACGAGACAGCGCAGAGAGTGAGAGCGATGTGACAATACGTCAGAGAACTCACAGTGAAAGTAAAAAGAATACTGGGTAATTATCTAATGTGAAGGTCATTGTTGTTGGTTTAATACACAGTAAAATCAACTTGGTATAATCTGAGATTTATACTGGAAAACAACCCTATTCTTGCCCACTGGAGTAATATCTATGCAGTATATACCTCAGGCATAGATTACCTTAGCTGTATTTGGCTAAACTTTTAGGAATTTTGGGCCTCAATGCTCTTCAACCTCGTACCCTATTTGGCCTTTTTAACCTTCTTGGATTCGAGCGTCACTGATGAGTCTTGTAGACGAAATGTGCGTCTGGCGTATATACAAAATTTGGTCCTGGTATCTATATATGATGAGTTTATTTATAAATCTCCATTTCAAAGATCACCACTCTTATAAAATTGGATTTCTCGGTTTCAAAGGGCGACCTTTATAGACAGGTATGACTGTACTTCAAGTACAGTTGTGTGTTTTATTATATATAAAAAAAGAAGATGTGGTATGATTGCTAGTGAGACAACTCTCCTCATGAGACCAAAATGACACAGAAATTAACAACTATAGGTCACCTTACAACCTTCAACAATGAGCAAAGCCCATACCTCATAGTTATCTATAATAGGCCAGAAATGACAATGTTAAACAATAAATTACTGACCATGCCAGGGCTGTATAGCCAGTCAAGGTCGTTAAAAAATTCCATTTGTTGTAAAACAATTCAAACAAGAAAATTTATTACTGGTCGCTTTTTTAAAACTTTTTTTCTCGATTTTAAGGGGATGAAAAGGGAGTACGACCTTTACATAAATGTGTACTATACACGGCTGAATACGGTAGATTGTTTTTATATATGTTCAACTTTAATGCATTTGCTTCTGCTGATTACTTTAGTTGACAATGAAAACTTCAAAAAGAAAGTATAAGAAGGTACTCATTAAGAATCACATAAAAACTTAAATGATTAGTTAACACAATACAAGAATGATTGGAGGGAGGGGGTCAGAAATCTTTTGGAGTATGAGGGTATTCTGTGAGCTTGTTTGCAGTTCTTCTGATATATTTGTCTAAAAAAATTACAGACTGTTTATTAGTAAGATTTCTTTTAGAACAAAGGAGATGCAATGATAAAAAGCTGGGTTTTTTTTGGTTACTAAATTTGAAAGTTGTTAAAGCACTTACTTTTATTTGTAAACAAAATAACATGATTTATCGATTCGCTGTAAAAACAAAGTTGTTTTCACAAGAAGTAATAACACTAGTGAGGTGTCAAACTGTGAATTTAAAGAAGTTAACTGTTTAAACAAACATCTTTTATGGTGTCATTAAAACAAGAAACCTCACACAAACAACATGGAGACTTTATCTGGCCAGAAAAGGTAAAAAAGGACTATTATTACAATTTAAATACAAGACTCTGTATTAAAGACTGTACTTTGACCTATCATAGTTTACTTTTACAAACTGTGACTTGGATGGAGAGTTGTCTCATTGGCACTCATACCACATCTTCCTATATCGAGTGTCGATGAAAAGCTCTCTGAAATAACACAGGTACTATCATATCTCGGAATCTGAGAAAATATGTTTACAGAAACTGTTCATTGGATTAAAAGTTCGATAGATTGCTGAGTGAGACAAAAGAATTTGACATCATAATGATATTTCATAATGCTGGATTACCAATTTGAACCTGAATGAAATTGAAACATGCATCATGAAATTTTTTAATGCCAGTGAATTTGTTAAATACAACAATGTTTGACCAAATGTTTCCTATTTAAGGTGGTACCCAACACCTTCACTAAAATTGATTTGGCGCGTTTAATTTTTATAAAATTTTGACAGAGTATTTACTTAGACCCTTTGACAAAAATATGAAAATTTCAAAAAATTTGAACCAACCAATTTATCAGAAAAATTACACTAGTTATATAGCAGTTTGACAAACATTAATTTTGATCATTCAGAAGCTTACTATTCCCTTAACAACACAACGTAATTAAAAAGTTTAGCTGATTTTACAGAGTTATCTCCCTGTAGTGTTAGGAACCATGGCAACAAAGTAAACATATAAGGTGCGACGGATAGAAATCAACTTTATGCAAGTCCACCTCTGAAACATGTATATGTATAAGTGTTTAATGGATTTTGGAATAATCAGATAAGAAATAAAAGATGAAGTTTATTTTGTTTTGAAGGGTTCTTATATCATGTCAATTTTGAAATAGTTACCATGGTTACAGACTCTGCATAGAATTATTTATTCAACCCCAAAAAAGTAAACAGATGTTATGATATTCATTTTCAAATGTCAATTTCTATCTGATGCAGCTGATATGATGGACAAAACTATCATCAAACAATTCAAACATCTCAATGACCGATGTTAATGAAAATATTGAAAGTCAAAAAGAAATTAAGGTGGTACCTAATACCTGAATTAAAATTAATTTGGCTCGTTTAATTTTCTTAAAATTTTGACAGAGTATGTACTTTGACCCTTTGACAAAAATATAAAAAAATTAAAAAAATAGAACCAACCGTTTAATCAGAAAAATTACACTGGTTATATAGCAGTTTGACAAACACTCATTTTGATCCTTGAGAAGCTTAATATTCCCTTAAGAAAGATGTCATTAAAACGTTCTACTGATTTTACAGAGTTATCTCCCTGTAGAGTTAGGTACCACCTTAAATATTCATCATGTTCATATCCCATTGTAAACTATTTGACATCACAAAGCAATAACTTTTAAAAAAAAATCTTTCACAACATTTTTACATTTTGTTTTTTTTTCAGCAGTCCTAGAAGATCGATTCAAAGACCTCAGTCAGTGGCAACCCTGCCTAGATCTCCTGAAAATAATATCATGATGAACAGGTAGATATTGTATATTATTATACCTCAGTTATCATGTTCTATAAAAAATAAGTACACAATATTTTCACAAATTTTGCAAATTACAAGCTTTGAATTATTGGACCTAGGTGAAACTATTTTACCGCAAGCGTCATTATATTTCTTGGAATTTTCAATGCAGCTACATGATTGCAGGATTTTGAAAATAATGCGCGAGTAACAACATCATGTTTTACCTATTGTATCTAGTATAGGGTTGATGTCAGTGCAAGACGTAGCCTTAGCATTTGAACATATCTATGAAGTAAATGTTACGGTTTGGTTTCTTTTTAATATTACGATAGTTGATTTATCACCGCCATTTATTGTCTGTTGTCTTTTTCGATATAAGAAAACACTTATTGACTGGGTATGAGTGGAATAGTAAGTTTATTGTCCCTCGGATACAACTATTGCACTCGGCTACGCCTCAGAACAATAGTTGCTCCTTGGGACAGTAAACTTACTATTCCACTCATACCCAGTCAATAAGTATACACTGTAAATTCAGAATATAATTGCTATGTTTTTATTATTGCCAAAACTGCAACAGGGTTATAATTGCAATAATTTAAACTCGCATTTTGAAATTATTTGTTGTATGAATAAAACAGGATTTTTCTCAATATTGCAATAATTTAAATCACATTATAAGTCTAAATTAAGAAAATCACAAAAATTAAATGCTGGCAATAATTTCTGTGTATATTTATGGTAAGGCAAGTCTATCATAAATGGTTTGATTAGTTTTAGTAAAGAAAGAATTAGAAAAGGATGTGAAATGAAAAGGGAAAACAGGCTTCAAATGTTTCGAAATTATTTTCAACTAAATGTCAAGAGAAGAAATAAGAAAATATTGATAATAAATATCAAATATTTTGCTATTTCAGAAAGCCTGAAAATCATAGATATCTTTTAGATAGACTTTTTTTAACATCTTTAAGTAAACATACAGTGTATAAATACCTTATACATCAACTCAATTTTGTGAAAAATAGATATTGAGATATTCCCCAGGAGAGATTCATTGTAAAAAAGGGGGATTGTTTGTGATTTAGTGGGATGGCAGTCTTATTGAGAACAATCTCATATTATACCTAAGGAATATAAATAGAAATATGTCATAGTGAATCACCAATAATCACCAACTATTATTCACTGTTAGAAATCACCACCAGTATCAAAAAATTATAAATTAACAGCCATTCTCATTGAGTGTAGGTTAAAATGGCCATTTCAATTTAAATCAATAACATACTAAATTTATCATAAAAATGATATATTCATGACTGCCTATTTTTCTTGCAGTGGTTTCTATGCCAATATACCATCAACATTTAATGTTCCAAGGGATAGGTCAGACAGTTCCAGTTCAAGGGCATCTAGTCACAAATCACTACCTCCTGAAGGATATGGATCCAGTCCAGAACCCATGTAAGTTGTACAAGATCAGAGTTTTAAAAGCAACTTTCAGAATCCAAAGACAGAAACATTTTGAGTACTGTAAACCAAATTAAATCTCGTGGATACTTAATTTGCGTTAAGCCTTTTCTAGTCAAATTCTTGGCAATTTTGTTTTGCTATTTTCAAATACTCTTTGAGTTCAATATGAAAAGGTGAAAGTTTTATTATATTCACACCAATTTATATTTGAGTTATATTTCTACTTTGAAAATTATAGGTTGGTTTACAGTAAATATTTTGAATATATCATAGGTGTGAGGTTTTTTTTTTGAAAAATTTCTAAATATACATCATACTACTTCAAACAGCAGCTTTAAGACAAGGTAGTTCACCAAACAAAATAGGAATTTCCAAAAATATTGGAATCATATGTTACTAGCTTGCAAAACAACAACAAAAGATAATGACTAACGAGTTGGCACAAGTCTTTATGAATTTGTATATAGATATTTATAAAATTGGTTTAATTTAACAAATTTTGAATAACTAAAAAGAGCACAAGAGTTTTTTCCACAAAATGAAAAATTTGATTTAAAACAGAAAGCAATTTTTATCTTGAATTTATAAAAACTTCCATAGCAAAAGATTTTGAGATAATGAAATGTGCCTTGTTATGATTAAAATTGAATTAATATTTAAATATACTGTATATATACTCCTAGATATGAAAATACAAAAGATAATTCTAATACGAGGTATGGTTTATATCAACTTAAATCATTGCATTTTTGATTTTTGGCCATCCTTATGTTAAAGTTACCACTGCTTTATTTTTCAAATGCATATATACATTTGGGTTGTACAATAGCATGTCAATTTTATGTTGAATTACCCTCACAGCAAACTTTAATACAAAGTAAAATATTTTAGTTTTTAGGTTGTACTGGACCCTTAGGCTTAGATATTTCTTTAATGCTTTCTTTGCCTTTTCAGTGAATAGTATAGCATGTTTGCCATGAAGTATCTGATATTTCTCTGCAAATTTATCCGTCTAGCAAAACTTAAATCAAAAGATTAATGTGTTATGAATCTTTTATTCACATGGAAAAATGTAAAAAAAAGTATGCTAATTTGAGTACAAAATTTCAACACAGCATTTGCTATTATGTCTTGTGTGCAGTTAAGGAAGACTGATATAAGGAACTGCTACAAAGCTATTCTGTCGTTAAGTGAAAAATTAATTGACCCCAAGGTCAAAATTAAGTCACTAATGCTAAAATTAAAAAATAAAATAAGATAACACATTGAAAGGCTATCTTACAAAAGTTATAAAAATTGGTCAAAAAGAGAAAAAAAAGAATTATTTAAGCCGTCAGCAAAGGTTTAGATATACACATTGAAAAGTTGTATATATAAACAAGGTTGGTTAAGAAGAAAAATATTGAGATCTATGATACAACTGCATGATCAAAGTTTGTGGAAATGCATTAATGAGATGTGTAAGAAGAAGATCATTTCCAACATTATGAATCATCAGCTGATTTCAGACTTTTGGTTCGGTTTTATAGATTCATCAATTTGTGATTGCAACAAAACGAGGCAAAATACATACAACTGTTTGACAACTCAATGAAGTTTGCAGTGCTTTAAATGCATGATTTGCAAAATGTTTGATGTCAGTAGTTACCTTGAAGGCTGTTCATTAATATTTTATTATATAGCTTTATCACCTTAAAACTTTTTTCCCACTTCACCCAATATTATACTAGCAATATTAAACATTATCTTTGATGCCAAATACTCCTATTACTTTATATTCTATCATTGCCTTGAAAAGTGGTAGGGTAGCTCAATGGGAAATAGCTTTTAGAATAAACTTTTATTCTCTTCTGGTGAATAGGATAAATGAGTATACTGTGGATTCATTGTTTTTTATGCCCCACCTACGATAGTAGAGGGGCATTATGTTTTCTGGTCTGTGCCTCTGTTCGTCTGTGCGTCCGTCTGTGCCTCCGTCTGTGCGTCCGTCCGTCCGTTCGTCCCACTTCAGGTTAAAGTTTTTGGTCAAGGTAGTTTTTGATGAAGCTGAAGTCCAATCAACTTGAAACTTAGTACACATGTTTCTTATGATATGATCTTTCATATTTTTAAACCAAATTAGACTTTTGACCCTATTTTCATGGTCCACTGAACATAGAAATTAAAAGTGAGTTTCAGGTTAAAGTTTTAGGTCAAGGTAGTTTTTGATGAAGTTAAAGTCCAATCAACATGAAACTTAGTACACATGTTCCTTATTAGTTGATCTTTTTACTTTTAAGGCCAAATTAGATTTTTTACCCAATTTCACGGTCCATTGAACATGGAAAATGATAATGCGAGTGGGGCATCCGTGTACTTTGGACACATTCTTGTTAGATTCTTATTTTCTTGAAATGATTGAAAATATTATTTTGATAAATATTTGAAGATTTGCCAATTCTGCATTGAAGGCAGTTAGAAATTTGTACTTTGTTGAACAATTGAATTAGTGGTTTACCTATGCCAATGAAATCTAGAATCTAAAAATGCATAGAAAATATATTCTACCAAAAAATTAAAACAGAAATTACAAAAAACAAATGACAATTGACAATACAACAGACGTCACAAACATCCCAATTATTCCGACAAAATAGATATACAACACATGGCAAACAGTAGACAACACATGGCTAGGATTGTCTGACTTGGTATAGGCTTAAAATGTGGGTGGATAACCTAATGAGTTCATTTGTTAGTATAATGAAGTATTTCATTGAACAAATCTAAGAATCAAAAGTTGAACAAATAATTGTCTGTGTACATCAATTATTAGTGTTAAAAAGTTAATATGAGGAGTAAATCAAAATCTCTATGTATACTGTAATAAAACATCTTCTCGAAGGGAAATAAATCAAACTGCATTTGACTTACAAAATTAGGATATATTGAATACCTTACACTGTTATATTTTGTGAATTCAATTTTATTTTGAATTACAGCTCATTACGATCAATGACTCCTGAATCCTTCAGCATACCAATCACAGAGGAATCACTTAGTACTTATATGGATATGAGCCCTAGTCAGAATTCAGCCGCTATCATGGAAAACACCCCCTACTTAGACATGATGCCAGGACAACAGCCAACCAACAAACAGTTATTCATCTCTCCTATTCAACCAATCCATGGAAGATCTTCCAGTTTGCCCGTCACTCAAAGCTCAAATAAATCTGACACAGACAAAGCGTACATGGCTATGTCCCCTGGGCAGAGTACACAAGAAACAGTGATGTCATCATACATGGCTATGTCACCTGGGCAACACTCTGGTCCCATGACAAATTCACAAGGTCAACAGCAGTCTCCTGTCATTACATCTCCTGGAACACCTTATTCACCTCCAAGTCAAAGAGTTTCCAGGCCAGAAACACCACCTAGTCAGAGAGTTTCTAGACCAGGTATGTATGTCATGTTTACATGAGTATGTTTCTCACACAAAAATGTGTATCAGTATTGAGGGTAGATGTGGGGGTTACAGAATAGAGATTATTGGGAAAAAATATAATGAATAGAGAATAATGGGTAAAAAATAGGAAGCATAGAGAATAATGAACCAAAAATATATAAGAATAATTTAATTTTGGATGTAACGCGTCTTCTGATTGGCTGACATTATTTTGTTATCAGCCCATAGACATAATTCAGTCATGTGTCCGAAACCGTTTTTAAATGGTTTTCTACGGTTTAAAATGGAATTTAGAATTAAATTATAAGAAATGACTGTAATATTTTTTCTGTCTATTCGAAATAACATAAAAAATGTGGTGCACACTGTTAAATAACCCGCTACGCGCGTTATTCAGTGTGCACCAAATTTTTTATGTTATTTCTTCATAGACAGAAAAAATATTACAGTCATTCCTTAAATAAAGAATAATGAGGTACTTAAATATAAAGAATAGAGAATAAAGGGCAAAGGTATAAAGAATAGAAAAAAATGGCCTTAAAATGTGAGAATACAGAAATGAAGGACACCCATTTATACCCTCAGTATTGTCTTTCCAATACTATTTGAAGTGGTATTCTGAAGAATTTATTAGAAAATATCATTTACACAGTTTAAATATCCTTAATGTGGGTCTTGTGCTATTATGACAAAAGCCAGATACAAAATTGTCTATGAAATACAGGAAGTACAAGGATAAACATACTAATAAAACATTAAGTAGTAAGTAAACAGTGATATTCCTTGTTAACGGCAGATAATGAAAAGTTATCTCTTGTTGACGGCAGATAATGACCAACTATTCCTTGTTAACGGCAGATAATGACAGGCTATTTCTTGTTAACGGCAGATAATGACAAGCTATATCTTGTTAACAGAGATAATGACCAACTATCTCTTGTTAACGGCAGATAATGACAAGCTTTCTCATGTTAACGGCAGATAATGACAAGCTTATATTTTCAGGATCTTCTTGTTCACACGACTCATCCATAAATTCATCAGATGGATACATGGAAATGAACCCAGCCGAACAGTCCAAGAGTTCAGAGAAAGTAAATATAGGACCAGAACAAGGCTACATAGATATGACTGTAGGAAGTAGTTCTTCTACATCATCTAAAGGTATTTATTGGTGACTGATAGTTTAAGTTGTTGTTTAATACTTGCTTTGTGCAATAACATGTAACTTTAATTAAGACATTTATAGTATGGACAAGTAGATTCAATAAAAAAAAAACTTTTGGTGGTGTTGCATGATTAAATAAGATTTGGATTTTCAAATATTTTGGCCTCCAACATCACTGAAGCGATTTTTTAATTCCCAAATGTGCAACTGGTGAAGTAAACTTAGTACCGTTTAACAGGGTGACTGTTGGTAGTTGGTGGTGGCAAAACACTGAGATAATTAAGCGTGATTCACCAATAACCACCAGCAATCATGTTTCACTGTATTATCTTTTATTGAGTAGAAAAAATTACCTGATTACATCCATGATAGATAAAACATGGGAAACAGCATGTTCACTCCACAACGATAATATGGGCATCAGTGGTGATTGGTCTAATGAGCCTAATTTCTGTATCACTAAGCTATCAACACTGAGGTTGTGAGTATATAGCCTGCACATGGCATGACACTTAACTCACATCTTAATTGACTAGGAATTTCAGTTTTCCTACTAAAGGTTGGACTCTGACTTCCTTTAAAGCTGAACGCCACGAAATAACACAATAGTTCAGAAAGTGGCATTAAATTACAATCAAAAACTCGAATGAAAAGTTTAGATTCAATAAATATCTTTAAAAACTTGCAAAAATTGACTGGTTTGCTCTGAGTGAGTGCAATACATTGACACTGAACAAATTGTATAAAATTTAACAATGTGTACACTTATACCAGTCTAACATAACTCCTACCTATGGAATTCCAAAACACAAACATACCATTGATTAAACAATTTTGTATTTATATAGACTTCTGTCTGTCAAATAGTGGGAGATATGATGTTGTCTTATGTTATAAAATTGAATGGCATGATGTCCTAATAAACAAAAACAGAAAGTTAAGGGACAAATATACATCTATCATGTCTATATATGAACAAATGTCACCTCGTATGATTTTTTTTTCTTCAGATGGCAGTCCTAAGTTATCACGTACAGCTCCAATACCTATCAGATCTACAAAACAGTCTGCCTACATGGATATGGGACCATCCAGTCAACCATTAGCTCCTGTCAAGGAGGGTGGAAGTAAGTCTAACTCATTAGGGATTTATCATAAAGCAATTTCCTTATACAATGTAAATTTTGAAATGAAAGAAATTGAAGCATGGTAAAGGATGGCAAAAACACAATATAAATATGTGCATGTTGGTTTCTAATACTAAGTAAAAAGGGGAAACAAAATATTTGTTTGAGTAAATGAATACTGAGGTTTATTTTTATTGGATTATTTCTTATCAGTTCTGATATTATAAGTTATTTTTTGCAGAAAATTACTTTTGCTCCATTCAGTCTCCTGTCTTGACGTGCTTTCTAAATCCTAAAAAATGAGAGAGAGGGGTGCAAAATTAGAACATAAAAATAAATTTATCATGTTGATGTAGATACACTTAAAAATGATCATAACATTTTTTCCAGGATTTCATTACTGTAAATTTAGAAATTGATGCAAACCTTAATTTTTTGCATTATGAAGAAAAATCAAATCTTTGAATCAGTGTCAAAAAATCACAAATTGAAAGGTAAAAATGAGGGAGAAATTTCAAAATGTAAAATTCCGAAGTCATTCAATGAGAGAAACTGATACAAAATAAAAGACAACATAAAGACGAAGAAGTTTACAAAACAGTACTTAAAAAAATTAAACATTAAGCATAAGAACCACTGGTAATAGGTTTATGCATAATGAGCTCTTGAAAGTTATTGCATAACACCAGCATAAGTTTAAACTAAATTAATTCAGAAGTGTAGTTATAATATTTTTTCTCTTTTTTAGGTGGAGAAGGAAATTTTCCATTAACACAACAACACAATCATTTTGTTGACATGAATCTTCGTCCAAATAAAGTAGTCAGCTACCTATCTGATGACTCAATGTCTGGTGAATTCCCCAAGAGGGCGTATTCTGTTGGAAGCAGACCTCCGCGAAAACTTTTACCTCAACATTTACACCATCCTGTCATGCCCAAACAGAATGTATCAACCAATGGGAGGAGTTCAAGTGCACCACACTTAATCGAGAAAAAATTACGTAACATGAACATGATCCCGTACACGACGATGGATTCTTCATTAAGTTGCAGTCCAAGTCAGTCAATCAAATCATCAATTTCAGATTCAGATTCTTTTATAGAAATGGAGCATATGAGACCAAGGACATCAAGTGACAGTTTTGGATGTAGGCCAAGGTCATCAAGTTTTGGAAAAGTATTTGTTCAAGGTCATAGGCCAAGGTCTTCAAGTTATGGTACAAGTGCACGTGGAAAGTTAGGATCTTATGAATCTGTACGATTAACTTCTAAGGAACTCCATATAAAACGTTCAAATGAATCATTAACTGGTCAGATTTCAGGGGCTTCGTCTTCTGAATCTCTGAAAAGAAATGATTCTATGTCAAAAAGTAATAAAAAATCTGAATATGTAGATATGCGCTTGGACAAATCGGAAGCTCCTGGTTACATTGATATGACAGTTAATCCTAAAAGTGTTGGAAATAAATCATCCACTAGTAGTCTTAGTTCTTCACCGGCTGTTGTTGGATTGACAAGTCCCATACGACAGGACGCTACCTCATCGCCAAGTATCAAAATCATTAAGCCATCTGGGAATCAAAAATCAATTGGTTTTTCCACATCAACCAACAGTAGCAGTACCGATAGCATCCCTCCACCAAGTTCACTTTTTAGTCCAATTAATTTTGTTTCACCATCAGGATCTCGTAGTCCTTCTGTGAAAGGTCGTAGTCCAGCGAGTTCTGGGAGGGAGTCAGAGGAGGAGAGTTATATGTCGTATCAACCTGCATCAGCTGGGAAAACTAAAGACGAGAAGAAAAGTGAAAATAAAAAAGAAAAGAAATCTTGGCATTCAAAGTCAAAACATAAAGATAAAAAACAATCGGAAGAAAAAGAAAAGAAAAATGGAAGTAAAGTTTCAGTAGCTTCTAATAATTCATCATCAGGAACTGGATTAAACATTCAAGAAATGAAAAATGATAGGGATAGTATGTATATGGATTACGAACCAGGAGCTTTAAATGTTTCTACATCAGATTCAACAAATCCCGTACAGTTTTCATGTGGTAATGAATTATATCTAACATCTTCTGGCTCAGAGCCTTCAATGGATACATCTCAGAACCAATCTATGGCTGATAGTAGTCCCTATATGGAATATGAACCTGAAAGTGTAGCCATGAAATCTGATATGATATGTAGTGAAAAAATTGTTTCAGACGACAGTGCATACATGGAGTATGAACCAGGCTCAGCTGAACAAAGTATGAGGACTTCTGAGTCAGATCTTCCCCCAGCAGTCGTATCAGGGCTGTCTGGACAGAAAGCCCCTCCTATACCACCAAGAAAAACAGAAGGGGCGGAGTTTGAACAGGAAGAAACATTTGCTTCCGAATATGAATCGGGTGGATCAAGTATTGAGACTCTGAAAGACAGTGGATCAGCTTGTCATGTGGACTTAGATCCATATATGGATTTCGATCCAGAAAATTCAGATATTAAGCCAGGAGTTATTAAAGCGCCATCTAGAGTGCGGTCATTTATCACTGATACTTCTATGGAAGAAGAGTTAGGAAAAGATAACTCTGTCAAAGAAGTTAGTGGTACAGTTGTACCGAGTAGTCCAATAGACAAACCCATTAAACAAAAAGCCAGTGATAGTGTTCAATGTGAGAAAAGTGTTCAAATTAAAAGTGTTATTAGTCCTAACTTGTCAGAAACAATTCCTGAAAGTGATGAATATGTTGGTTTGGAGTTCAAATCTAAATCAACTGAACGTTTCTTGTTAGGTGGAATAACCCCTGGAAATCAAAACATTACTAGTGATCAGTTAATTAGTTCAAAAAATAGTAAGAAAGATAACTTATTAAAAAATGAATTAGGTAAACCAGATAATCACCGAAATGAGAAGAAATTAGATATAAAAATTAAAAACCTTCCAGATGTGTTTGAAGGCAGTGTTTCATCTTTGGAGGAACTGAAAATTGTAGAGTCCCCCACTGAAAAAGATATTAAGGAATGCAAATCGAGGCACAGTAGTACGTCATCAAAAATATCCACTAGCCCATTGGAACTTTCAAACAAGAGTAGTCTATTAGGTATGAATTTACCAGTGGAAAGTTTAGAATTACAAATTAAAGAAAAGGTAGAAAAAGTAGAAATTCAAAATAGTGCAAATTCAAACACAAGTAGACATAGTTGCTCTGATTTAACAATGTCCTATGAACCGATGAATTTTCCGAGTGACACACTTAAAAGTTCAGAACTCTCTTCTTCTCAGCAACAGCTCACAACACCTGGACTTAATTATGCATCTCTGGACTTAGGTTCCAGGGAGAACATAGACAATGATATAAAATTACAACCGGTTAAAAGCCGACATGCTTCCACAGCAGAAGATTCTGGTCCCTTACCGCCTAATTCTTACGCCCAAATTGATTTTAATATGTCTGAAAATTTGAAAAATTCTAGTAAACAAGATGGGAAATTTTCCAAAGAATAATTGGCTAATAATCAAAGCATGTGATCATGTGTATTGTAAAAAGCTAGACAGGGAAAATACTTGACATCATACTTTTACATAAATTAGATATTGTCTTGAAATGAAAGTCTGATAATGATAAACAGAATTATATTGGGAAGAAAGAAGAAAATTTGCTTGAAAGTGTTCATGTCATTTCTAATTTATTAGTAAATTATTTTACATGTATCTTGGAATGCAAGTTTGATTAAATTATACAGATGTACAAAATGTAAAGCATGGTTTGAAATATTCAAACAAGTGTGAATGTAATATAGTGATATCGTGATATGAACAAAATTATTTTGGTTTGGAATATACAATAGACATGATAGAATTGTGAGTGAAAAAGTGTAGATAGCATGCTTTATAGATGTCATATGTGTGAAATTAATCCATGTTATTTTTAAATGTGTTTAAAATGTTTGGAATAATCAAGAACTTTATGTAGTTAGATCTTATGTGACGAGTGTGTTGTCAAACAGATAGGAATTTCTGGTAAGGTTTGAAATTTGGTTTTTATTAGAAGATTTATTATATTATGTATATGGCAGGATAAGTCAGATTACATTTACATTAAACACATGCAAACAGTGAATTTAGATTGAAGGAATTCATGTTCAGCATTGTTAATTTGTCATTAAGTGTTATAAGATATATTTATTTCATTATGTGTACACTTATAGTCTTCAAAAGAAGATACTTGAACTGGAAAATGCTTATAATGTTTACAGTTGGTCTTACATAACACACTTGATTTATGGTCTATATTTATTACTTTAACCTTGAACATTGTCAAAGGCATTGATAACTTTTTAATATAACTTACATTAAAACTTTCTTTTTATATCTTTGAAAATTCCAAAAGGTTGACCAGCATGACTAGATTCTCTATGGTCTAAAGTATATGTAGTTTTTTTTTGGAGAGTATGAGACTTGAAAACTCTAAGTGTTAAAAAATGTTAAATAGAAGGGGATTAAATGCATATATATCAAAGCTTGATCTGATTTGGTCATTTTCACCTGTCTAAACCTGCACATAAATGTATCATTAGAAATCTGTGTCCACTTGGATAACATGATTTCTTGACATGTCAATTTCTTTTTCTTTCATCATAAGAAATGAAACAAATATGATTATTTTGTAATGTTAAATTTAAGTTTAGGTTTTATGTTTCTTGTATCCACGTCATTTTGACTCTGGTGAACAGTTGTCTCATTGGCTTTATGGTTCAAGTGAGCTGTCCAATGTTGAGTTCACAGGTAAAAATGACCAAATCAATAATCCATTTGCCAATTACGGATTTGATTCTGTAATTACACACATTTTAAACAAACTAGTTCCCTTTGTCAATCGTAGACTGGTTCTATACTGGACAAAATTGGCTTTTCTAATGCAAAGCATGATCAGTGATGATAAGTTAAAGTGATGTATCGGCGATTTTACTAGTTTTTCATGAAAAATAACTCCTGGTGACAAAAGTATTTAGAACATCAACAAATTATTGTTATTAAAAGATTTGAAAACCATAAAAGTTACTCACATTACGCACATGTAAATTTGCTCCCTAGCTCTCCATTGTCAATAAAAATTTATGTCCTTCATAAGGGAGACAACAAATAAAGGGATCTCTAATAACAGGGTCAATTACAGGAAATGGCAAATGGACTATTCAAGCTGTAGTGTATAATAATATCAAAGTAAACTTGACCAATGTATGCCTCAATTCAATTTATCGCACCGCAGGTAAAATATCACGTTGTGATTGGTTTAGTGCTGTCACGTAATGACCCCCTATGAGACTGTAGGGGGTTAGTAAATTTCATAGGGGGTTAATGATGTCACGTGTTACTGTTAATGGTGACGTCATCTATTGATGTTGTTGTATTTCATTGTTTATTTTTCTACAAAACGCAGCAGGAAAAGTCCTGTGTGCGATAAATTCGTTATACGGTCACTACTGACCCCCTTCAAATCCATAGAGGGTGAGTAAAATCCATAGGGGACTCGGCCTACGGCCTCACCCCGTATGGATTTTACTAACCCTCTATGGAACCGTAAGGGGTCAGTAGTGAACATTATAACTTATAGTGTAACTTCAACCATTGTTCAAAGAAGTAACAAATGAGCTATGTCAGACAGTAATCAACCTTATACATATGAATATTATTACATTTGTTCACCTAACTTGAGTTAACAAATCCCTACGAAAAGTCTGTAACTCTTTGAAAACTGTGTTGTTATAAGAACAGTACTAAACAGACAAAATTTCAATTTCTGTTTCTTATTTGATTTTTTTAAAATCAAACCAAAGTCTTATGCATGTACATGTATATACATATGCATGCATAAGGTCAACTTCACTTATGACGCAGCTTTAATGATGAAGAATGTGTTATAGCTTTGAGCAGTTTAAAGTGGACTTTTGAACTGATTATATTAATATTATACATGTATATTATCTGATTATTGTTACGATTGTTTATAATTAAAATTGGAGCTAATGTTTAGTAAGCCAGCTAATTAAGAAGCTAATTAATGGGTTATATTTTGGTTCTGATTTCTTTGTTAAAGATTTGTAAATGTTTATTATGGGTAATTTTTATTTTATGGTCTTTTGTTTATTTTTATTTTTTTAACAATGTACTAAAATAAGGATGTTTGAATGTTAAACAGCCAAATTGTGTCTGCACATGCATTTTATGTATTGGCTTGATTTAGGAGTAATTTTTCATCAGGTAAATGAATTTCGGGTGTTATTCTTATGAACAAAATTTGCCTGTATCCATATGATGGAGTACATTTTTAATTTACTGTGTTGTTTCTCAATGGTTGTGTATTACAGAATTTAATAGTTTATTTATTATTTTCTATTATTTTTTTCACAAAATTAAGTATCAGTTTTATTGTATTGGCATTCATGTATGGCATAAATTTTAGGATATAAATATCTTTTATCCCATTTACAATTAAAAATGTGAACTTCTATCTTGTAACCCTTCAATTTTATGGGGTTGCCTCTTTATTACTGAAGATCTGCAAATTTTTCTGGCTTAAAGTTTTTTGAAGATTTAGAAAGTCTTGTATTTTCATAGATACTTCTTTTTTGATTTCATAATTTGAAAAAAACAATTGTAATGGCATTATAAAGTATGTGTTTTTAAAAAAGAATATTCTTTGCTACCTTTTAATAAACTAAAATCACCACTCAACAAATAATAATTAATTCATGGAAAATTTGGACAGTAAAATAATCATTGTCTGCTCATTTTCATGTACAGATGTTCTTTTTGCTTCCATAATTGTTTTAATCACTTATGTCAAATAAATCCATTTGTCTGTGTATTGTCAGGAAAAAGAACCATTGAAATAAGCTCTCTACTTCAGTTTATTCACTAAGAAATTATGTATATTTACTTGATTTTCTTAATGTTTGTTTCTTTATTTATGTGAACTTTTTTTCACCTTTATTAAACATTTAAAAACATTCTTGAAAATGTGCTTGAAAATATGAGTTTTGATGAAATGTCACTTGTCATTATAACCTCAATGAAGGAACTTATAAAATTATTTCAAGTACCTCTTTATTTGAAATTGTAAGCTTCATCAGGCCTAAAATGCTTTTTTACTTCCTTTTACCTACTTTATATAATTGTATGGCCCTTTTATTATTTTGTGTCCATGTTGTGAAAAGTTGAGTGTTTGAGGTCTACTTTATTTCCTGTAAAAATGTATTTGTATGTTTTAAAGTTACTGTTTTAATTGTTAAAATTTTGTATATGCAGATTTTATCAATATTTTACTTGAGGACATTTCGACTTATAATAATTGTTTTACCACAACAGCCATGATCTCTTTAATGCATGCCATATTAACATGTATTTTTAGAAAGAAAAACAAGTTTCTAAGATAGAGAATGACATCAAATAAATGATAAATTTTGAGATGCGTGTTATGATCATTTTATCATTTAGAATTAATCAGATTTTAACACAAAAATTGACAAAATTTTATCGAAAAGCTTTTTTTGGAAACACAGTTTGCTTCAAATATTTCTTGTACACAATAAAGTGCTGTCCTGCCCTAATTATTTCATCCTGGAATTGTCATAACTTCTTTTTCGTTAATAAAACAAGGCATGAAAATATTTACTAAAATTTGCTGTTATTAAAATGTGGAAATTGTTTCAAATTAAGGAAAATATCTTGCCCAGCAAAGCTCTGATCACTTGTCTAGATTTGGCTTTACTTTGGTCCTTTTTAAGTTGGTCTGCTTTTCACAACATTTACAGTTAGATTTTGGATATTCAAATTATTTGGCCTATCCAACATTTTGGCCTTGAGCATCACTTAAGAGACATAAATTGTCGAAGTATGCATATGGTTTATTAAAATTGGTAGGAGTTATATTGTTCTTATCAAACATTGTGTTTAAAAAATAACTTTGTTTACATTTTATATATGTCATGCATATATATATTGCAAATAATAAACTGTGGAATGACACAACTAAAAGCTATGTACAATTTGTACACGTACACAAACAGTGATTTACCATTTTATCAATTTCAAAAATGTCACATATTTTAATTCGCTAGTTATCTCAAATTTCTTCATTTTGTAGGAGGTGTTAATCACTGAAAATTTGTATATACTTGTCAGTAATAATTAATCGCAGGATTGATGAAGTAAAGGCAACATTATAATGTGAAATGTGTATAAAACATAAAATTGCAAGTGTCAATTGTGTTGATTTGTTAAATATTTTTAGAGCTAAAAATTGCTACTCAAAATCATACATAAAAGGGGAAAGAACTCCTGTTTAACTTAAAAATTATGAAAAAGGTAAATTGTATGAAAGGTAATATAGTAAGTTTACATAGATTTTATTCATTTATCTAAAATACCTCTTGTATCATAAAGCCCCTGCTTGATTTGTGTTTTTAAATTGTGTATTATTATTAATGTATATATATATAACAGAATTTTTAATTTGTACAAAAAACTTATATTAATGTAATATGATACATATAAGTGTATTCCTTGGCTTATGTTAATGATAATGCTTTGTTTGTTACTATGGAAACGTTATTTGTTATCTGCTCAACATAGCATCACCATTGAAGTGATAAATAAATAAATTTTATTGTTGTTATACAATAAAGAAAATGAAAAATTAATGTGTTTGTTTTCTCGTTTCTTTTTTTTATTATATAGATAAGATCATTCCCATTTGAATGGTTTTACGCTAATATAATCATGTTTGGGGCCCTTTTAGTT
This sequence comes from Mytilus galloprovincialis, assembly GCF_965363235.1. Lineage (NCBI taxonomy): Eukaryota > Metazoa > Mollusca > Bivalvia > Mytilida > Mytilidae > Mytilus > Mytilus galloprovincialis. Next base: position 45,744,768 of record NC_134849.1, read on the forward strand.
TATAGCTAGCTGTGAGGTGTAAGGCAATGCTTTGAGTTGAAGACTGTACCACGACCTATAATGGTTTACATTTACAAATTGAGACTTGGATGGCACTTATACCACATCTTCTTATATCTATTGTTCTGTGACATTGAACCATGCAAACAAGATAATTGTTTGAGCTGGTCTTCTCTGCAGGTTTATTCTCAACACAAATAATTCAGTTGTTATATTGCTCTGATCTATGGTTATTTCAGTAATACCTGAATGCATAGAAAATGATAAATATCTAACAAATCTTTAGAAATAAACTTGGGATTTACCTTCCTCTATACAATTGAGCTGATTGCTGATTTGATACTCTTCTACAGGGCACCAATCTTAATCCAGGATTAATGAAGTGTTTTGGGTTTTATTTCGTGTTAGAAATTCAGGCCCTCACAAGAAGCAGAGATGGATTCCAGGGAGGTGCTGAAATTTCACATTAGGTTATTCTGAGCATTATAGCATTGCTTTTGCCATTTGCTAAACAGTTCACTGGCAAAATATGTCTGTTAACATAAAAATGTTTGAAAGAATGAATTGTTTGTTTTTTGGGGGGCAAAGATTGCATTCATGCTATCAAAAAGCTGGCTTTGATATCTATATCTTCCAGAGTTTATTGCTACCTTTGAAAGTTGTGACAACAGAGTGAGATGCACATTCTTTAGATCATATGCAGAAAATGTCGTTCTTTCAAACATTTTTATGAACAGACATATTTATTAATGATATGTTATTCAAGATACAAAATTAAGTGTGTTTTGATTGTGAACAAATGAAGATAACATTAATTCAAAATATATAATTTGGCTGAACAGAATTGAATTTTTGATTGGAAGTTCACATAGCAAAATGAAAGTTATCTTTACCCTTGAGTGCTCACAAGCACGTTGACTAAAATATAGATTTTGAATGTTATCGAAAGGCAGAAACAAGATCGAACTGACGTCAATGTTTGTATGGAAAATCATCATTACTTAGGTCACAATATGATTA